>NW_011889115.1:1155596-1220363 GCF_000151845.1 Pteropus vampyrus
CATATATTATATTAATATATAGGTTATCTGGGATTCTGGGACCTTTCTTTCCCCTAATTCTCTAGTATTACGACCTCTTTATTTCTCTAATCAGTAATTATGGTCTATAATTATTTTCTTTATTGTGTACTTTTCATGTAGAAAGAAAATGATTCACAATAAAAAGTCACATGGGAAGAGTAAGATCAATAAGTTAAAAAGGAAAAATAATAAAAAAGAAGTTACAGTGATAAAAACTCATCCTTACATTTATTTTCAATATAGTTTTATCAAGTACCTACTATATATATGGGACGGTGTTAGTCATTGAGAGTGTTCCCAGCACACTTTTGCCTTCAAGGAACTTAAGTCTAGCAGAAAGATAAAATGTGTACATTAGTAACAAGGAAATAAAAATGAGAAGCAAAAGAAAAATACAAGCAAAATTTTTGGAAGTTCAAGCTAGTCACAAAAACCTACATATTGAATGATCCCATTTATATGAAATGTCCAGAATAGACAAATCTGTAGAGACAGAAAGATCAGTGGTTGCCTAGGACAGGAGGTGGGGAGGGGAAAATGGGGAGTGATTGCTAATGGATATCTGGTTTCTTTTTTGGAGGTGATAAAGCTATCCTAAAACTGATTGTTGTGATGGCTTCAGAGCTCTGAGTACAGTTGGCCCTCTGTATCTGCAGGTTCTGCATCTGTAGATTCAACAAACTGAATCGAAAATTTAAGAAAAAAAATGTTTTGTTGCTGATGTGTATTTTGTAGTTAAGTCTATGATTGCAGCTGTACTGAACATGTACAGACTTTTTTCTCTTGTCATTATGCCCTAAACAATTCAATATAACAACTATTTACATAGCATTTACATTGTATTAGGTGTTATAAGTAACCTAGAGATGATTTAAAGTATACCAGAAGATGTGTGTAGCTTATGTGCAAATACTGCACTATTTTATATAAGGGATTTGAGTATCTGTGGAGTTTGGTATCCATAGGGGTCCTGGAACAAATGCCCCCGTGGATACAAAGGAACAACTATATATTAAACTCCATTGAATTTAACACTCTAAAGGGGTGAATTGTATGATATGTGAATTATATATCTCAATACAATTGTTAGGTAAATGCTTTCAAAGCATTCTATGAGAGTTCTGGAAAGATATGGGTAGAAGGAGTGAGGAAAGGAAAATCAAAGGAGATTTTGAGGATAAGGAAGATGTCATGAAGAAACCATGGGTCGTCAGGTGGCAGATAAATGGGACAATTTTGGAGTGTTTAAGTAGGATTTTCCTTTCTTATTTTTGAATAGGAAATTTCTGGAAATTAGAGAGAGAAGTTAAGACTGGCAATACGAGGACAACAGGTGCTTAAAGGAAGAGTGAAAAATCTACAGATAAATTTCACTTTAGAGATAGTCCTCTGTGTGGCTGCAAATAATTTACTTTGAAAGAAAGAAAGTGGGTGTGAGAGCTATAAACTAGAGAATAAATTGGATGTGTCAGAGGTGGTTGAAGGAAAAAAGAAAATAAGTATAAGAGAGTTTAAGTAGATGAAAAGGATAGGGATTGAAAAGATAGGAGGGGAAGTGAGAGAAAGTGATATTCATGACCTATTCCTTTGTTTTCAGTTGTTCAGGCATTCATGGTCCTTGTTCTTGTTCTTTTTCTTCCTTCAGCATCACCATCCCATCAGACACCCAGTCCTTTTCTATCAGTTACTCTGAGATCTGATCAACTGATTTATTCTAAGAGGTTAGGAATGTCAGGCTATTCTCCTTTCAAGATCTTTTATTTTTAAACAAGTCTATAAGAAAAAGGCACTGTTTAACACAAAGATATTAATGATGGAATTTAGACATCTGATTAGAAAGTTCGACTTTTTTCTCTAAGAGGTAGAAGGGAATGCTTTTATCATATTATATAGAGAACTGCCTATTTCTTTATGAGTATGAGCAGAGGGTTCGATGGAAAACTAGATGATCTCTAGTTTCTTTCAGTTTGCTTCATGTCAAATGGATTTTTTTGTTATTAAATAATTTTTTTAAAAAGCTGTCAAGATAGTATTTGAATATTGTTGTCGGAAAATTCAATTTTTTTTTTATCTTCCCCAACATTCCCTATAATTTTGCATCCTGGGAGAATTGAATCCTGTTCTATGTTTTATAAAGTCCACCTTTAAATTTGGAAGAATCTGATCTAGATTTATTAACCTATGAACTATGAATTTGGATATTTTGTAGGAAACTTAAGGTATATATAATGTCTTACCCTTAACTTTGTCCCTGTGTCATTAGGGCACCTCACTAGACTTTATTCATTAAACAGATTATTTATGGAATACCTTCTCTGTGCCAAGTCCTGTGCTAAGTCTGTTTCCTTACACTACCCTGAGCATACACTACTTTGCAAGGTTGTCGTGGTGCCGAATGTAATGTCCACCAAAGTGCTTGATGTAAAGATGTTTAAAAAATGGTTACTTATTTTTTTAAAGGTTGCTATTGTTTGCTTAGCTTGTTGCCATTCTACTACCCGTTTGGTCTTTTGCATTTTTTGCTTCGTAATGAACAACAGAAATGTAAGTGGGAGAGTAGGGGCCATGTCTTATATATTATAGTACTTTGCAAATAGTAGGTTTCCATATACTTATGAAAGGAAACTCGTTGTAATTCTTGAAACAAAGTAAATTATTTTCAGGTAATAAATTAGAGATCATTTAATTGAATTGAGTACATTTGGTTTTAGGCTTCTAGACAAATCAAAATAAATGACAATCATAGTATTGTTATCTAATAAAAAGGAAAGGTATCTGTTTCTCAAATGATACAAACTCTTCTTTAGCATTTAATTCTAAGAGGAATTTTATTGCATTGATCTTTGTGTAATTGATTCTGAGTATAATTGACTGTGGCTTCAATAGTAGATTAGACTTGTTGGTTTGATATAGAAGCTGTTCAGAGTTGGGAGGTTAAGGTTGAAGTATAATTGATAGAAGTTAGGACACTTCACCAAGCTTTATCTATTCATCCATTTAACAAGTATTTATTGAGTACCTGCTAGTGAGAGAAAAATAGAACATTATAGATATGTGAAAATTATTTGCAAGGTGTATTACAGAATGATATTATTGAGAGAAATACAAATTCCTCTGTGCTGTAACTCACAAGTGATTCTCCATGGAAAAAATTTAAAAAATAAGCTATCAGATTTAGCACATTGTAAAAAAGATGAAATAAACAAATAAGTACAAAGTAAGTTTGTTTTTGTGGAGAGAGAAGTAAAAGTCAAAGATATATCAAATTTGTTTTATAGCACTCGAGCTTTCCACTAGCATTCCCTTATACTTTCTAGTTTATATTATTATGAAACACTCTGAGAAATGCCAAAGTGAAAAAAATCTTTGTAATTTAAATAAGTCTTTGTAATTAAAAATTCCTCTAGGCTGGAAGTTGGCAGAGAGGTCTTTTTCTATTTTGAATAGTCTTTTTCATAAAAAATATTCACCAGCCATTTTTTAATCAAACAAAAATTTAAAAGAATGTTTCTGGCAGTCAAGAGACATTATACACTCATAAAAATAATAATGTTTTTATTACCAGGTGTTCTGAGAATCTTACATTAACCAATTTAAGATTCTAATTTGATCATATAACATTAGCATATGAAATATTTTGTGATACCCTCATGATCATTAATCCACATTTATAACCTATGTATTTTCCATGTATTGTATCACACTGATCAGTGTGATTTGATTAGTGTGTAGGAAAACACATTTTATGCACATACTTTGTAACTTGTTAAAATACAGACACATAAGGTACATTTTTAATGCTGCAGGGAAGCAAACTCAAATTTCATGCCATTTGTGACCTTATAATAATTGTTTTTTTAATATTTATTTATTTGCTAAATGTTCAAGGGAAACCTTTTCCTTAAAGAGATATGTGGGCAAGAATTTTATACGTATGTTTATTGCATAGGTAGTTTCTTTGACATGGACTATTTCAGTTGAGATGTAAAATACAATATTCAGGATTTTTCTTTCCTTGTTCATAAAATATTACAGTACAACACAGGCTTTTTGAAAGTGCCTGGGACATCAAATACCTTCAGAAGTTTGGGGACTCAGGAAAACAAGAAGGCTGGCCATTAGGCTTAGCATGGGGAGTTTTCCAAATTCTTCATACCCAGAAGGAATGAGGGATACTAATGGAAAAAACTGACTAAATTTTAAAGCTAGCCAGTATCTTTGGACTAGAAAAAGATCTGTAAGAAGGGCATTCTGATGTTTGTAGAAGTGCTTCCCAATGGTTTGATTCAGGAAATAATATTGAGTATATTTAACAGTTTACGTAGTCACCGTGTTCTTCCCAAGTAGCATACTCATTACTTGCTAGTACATGGACAAATACTTTTATTTCATAGAAAGGTTGAAGCAATTTAGAAAAGTTACCTCTCCTAATAAACAACAGTATAGCATTTAAAAAACACATGGAAGCTTTTCTTTAGAATATAAAGTCCTAGATAACAAGGATTTGAGAGTTTGTTTTGATATGTATTGTGGCTAGCAAAATTGCATGAACATTAGTATACATTATTGATGTAATTAAAAATACAATTAGACAAATAATCCATCAGTTTTAACTTTTTCGTTTGTTCATTTGTGAACTTTCTCAAATTATTAATAAAATATTTTCAAGTTTCAAAAACACTTTAATTTTTAAAAATTCCTTAAATATTTAAATTTAAACTAACTATGGGAGCCAGATAATCTATGTTATTTTAGAAAACTTTTAATTAGTATCTTTTTCCAAACATGCGCTTTTTTGATCTTATTTCAGGTAGAACCGCATTCTCATGTTATTGAATGTTCATGTTACTTTGTTTTGCTGCACCATATTTCTGAGGCATTCATAGGCCATATTGATTGGAATGAAAGTCAATAATAGGAAAAAATATATGTCACATTTGAAAAGTTTATTCTCTGTTTAGAATATATAATGGAGGAGTTGTTAACACAGTATGTTATAGTTTAAGGAGCCCTGGAATTGTAATAGGTTTTTGTCCTTGATCTACATTAGGGAAGTAGGTCACTAGGTCTCAGTTTTAGTTGGCTTCTGAAGAATGCTATGTTTTCAAAGTAAAGTCATTACTAGAAGCTATAGCATAATAAATAATTAATAGTGAATAAAATTTATAAAATTAGAAAACTCACAAGTTTATCAATTAATCCAAGTGTATTTCAAGGAAAGCAAAACATTTAGGTATATGCAATTCAATGTGGTTGCCACTAACTACATGTGGCTATTTAAATTGAATTTAAATGAACAAACATTAAATAAAATTCAGAGTTTAGTTTTTGTCTCACTTAGCCATGTTTCAAATTCTCAATAGTCATGTGTAGGTAATGGCCAGACAATGAACATTTCCAGCATGACAGAAAGTTCTATTGGATAGCACTGATCTAAGTGCTCAGTTGAGTAGTCTTGATTTCTTTAGTGGTCACAGGGGCATTTTAGGTTTAACTTATAATTCAGATTTCCTCTCACATATCACTCTGTCATAGGCAAGCAGGTTGATATTTGCTTGGGTCAAATGGTTTATTTTTGGAGTTAGGGCTAGTGCCTAAATTCAGACTTCCCGCTAGACTTCCTTTTGAGAGTATATATGTATTATATATTTATGTATTTTATTTTTTATATTTAAGGTTGTATATACTCCTACTTTGTTCTAACAATAATTTAAAGCAACTTCTCCTGGAAGATTTTTCTTTTACTTTCCCAAAAGTGACTCACTCAAATCTATTCAACGTATATTTATTAAGCACTAATGTTCAGCTAGATACAAAAACTCTGGAAAATATTCAGATCTTTGAAGAACAATTCCTGCCATTAAGGATTTTTTAATATGAATGAAGAAAAGATATTTTTACATGAAAAGTTTAAAAATGCAAGATAATATGAGTTAGATATATAATAAATGGTTATAGCACCATATATATTATAGAAGTCCAATAGAAGAAGAGATCTGTGAGCTTAACTGGTTGAAGACATTAAGGAGGAAAGGGATTGAACTGGGATTTAGTATATTATAAAGAACTTTCCAGCAGGGAGATTCTATGAGCCAAAGATCATATGTAGGAATCCACAAGGTGTGTTTAATAAGGCCATTCTAGGTTATAGTAACACATAGTGCACCACTCACACATTCCTCTGAAGTCTTGAGCAAAAAAAGGTTTGGCCCCCTTTGCCTCCTTTTCTCTCTGCTACTTTGGAGTCCTCTTCCTTATTCCCCTTAGCTAATTAATCATTATAGTCTGTAGAGTCTTCCTTTTGAGAGGGTTATAAATCATTGCCTTTATTTCTAAAAATGCCATATCTCTCAAGCACAATAGAACTTTATTTTTCATGTAACTGTCCAAGTCTTTGTCTGGTTGGAGCTGTTTGGTGAGTTGCTATCATATAATGTATCAGGAATCCAGGCTTTTTTGCAGCTCAACCATCTCTTAGTTCAGGTAAATAGGGAAAGTGTGGAAGAGTACACTTGGTAATTAAAATTTTGTCCTAGAAATGGAATTTATCATTTCTGCTTACATTCCATTGGCTAAGATTCAGTTACATGGCCAGCTACATACTTCAAACAGCAAGGGAGGCTGAGAAATGTAATCGAACTGTGCTCAGAAAGGAAAAGATATTTAATGATCATCTAGCTGCCTTTGCCACACACAGGAATCTAATAAAGCTAGCTTGACTAATGTGGAGGGTTAGTATGGGAGAAGAATGAGAAATAAACCTGGAAATTTAACATGGGGTCACATGTGGGAGACTTTGACTGACAATCTAAGCTTTGTGAACTTTATTTTTTAATCATTTGGTGCTACTGAAAGCTTTTGTACAAAGAAAAGATAAAAATGGAGTTTTACAAACATTAATTTAGTATACAGAATGAATTGGAAGAGAAAAAGGTTATTATAAAGGAAAAGGTAATCCTGTTTGAGATGAAAAGGACTTGGCATAGAGCAGTAGGAATGGAAATGAAGGTAGTGATTTATATATAACCCATTAGAAAGAAACTATAAAATATGATTATTGATTAGCTTGGGGCCTGGGGAAGAGGTAGGAATTAAAATGGTAGGGAAAAGGGAGAGAAGTTGTCTTTTTGCTCTAAACATTCAAAGGACCATATGTGTATATGTTATTTGACTCTTAATGTTTCTTATTTACCTTAAAGAGTTCATTTTCAGTCTTTTAAGCTGCTTAAGGATCTCCTAAGGCATACGTTATAGGAGAGATCCCTGGGCCTTCTTTCCAGAGATTCTGATATAGAGGTGTGTCTTTTTTATAAGTATGCTGAATGATTATGGTGCAGGTAGTCTGCAGGCTACACTTTGAAAACATTGCTTTAATATGTTGACTCATGGCAAGTTGATACTTCACTTTTTTTGCAGTAAGTGATTGGAAATTACTACTGTAGGCTGATGAAAGAAACTTGAGTCTTTAGGTTCCGAGTAGAATGATCAGAACCATTCTTGACAGTGTCCCCATATGTCCCAGTACTTTTAGGACAATGAGCTTTATTTCCTCTTTTTTCAGCTCCATGAAGTGTTGGTATTAAGAATCAGAAGTATTCACTATCCTGTCCTAGATTAGTTCAAGTAATTCTCTAGCCAGAGAAAATAACAATCTGCTCATTCTATTTTCAAAATTGTACTTTTCTTGCAAGTTGCATTGATATTAGGGTGGTGTCTGAATTTTTTTGGGATTGTCGTGATGTACACACGCTTCTGAATATCTCAGTCAGAAAGGAGGAGTGCTGATTCTTCCCTTTCCTAACATGTATGATTTATTCCTTCGTTTTCCAAATGCAGTCTATATGTATAGAAAATATCTATAAAGTTACATATCTAGCTTTTAAGAGAAGCACTCTGAGAAGTGGAATTGGGAAGTAAAGGAAAGAATGGGGCTTTTACTTTTTACTTTATACTTTATACTGTTTTTAAAAACCATGAATATATGTCAATTTTAAGAACTTTTCTTTTTCATGTTAGATTAACTAAATGTAATAGTAATAGTAGCTACCACTTTATTAAGTACTTTCTATCAGTCCCTTCACATTTTTTATTTAATATTCACGAGAATCTTGCAAGATAAGTACTAATATTTCCATTTTGCATAGGAAACAGAGATTCAGAGAGTTTATAGAACATCCTAGGGACATACTACTATTAAGTGGCAGAGCAAAGAACTAAATTTACGTCTCTCTGATCCAGTTTCATGTTTTTCATGTTTACAGTACAAAGGCCTTGTTCACCCTAATCCTTTGGATGGCAAGAAATCTGTATGACGGTAATGGCATTAGTTTTCCAAGAATCTTTTAGTAATTAAGAAAGCCAACTACTAAGAGTAAAGTAGTGAAAATAGAGGCAAAAGAAAATTCCATGGAGTGTCCTATGACTAGAGTAAATTAATCTGGTCATTCAGTTACCAAATTTTTATTGGTGTCACTTTGTGCAGATCTTCTTACTAGGCCCTAAGGATTGAATGCCTCATTTGATATGGTCCCAGCAGGAAACTATTCCACTCAGAGGAAAAGGCTTTAATAAAAGGAGATGTGGGCAGAGTTAAGAAAATCAACAAGGAATTCTGAGCCATCCGGAAACCAGGAACAGGAGGAAGCCGTTACCATTCCCAGGCCTGAAGGGACAAAAGGATGAAACAATGTTATCAGAGCCTGAGCCCGGAACTCAAGGAGTGCCTGCTGGGCAGGAGCCATTGTTCAGGGATGCAACCACTACTAGAGCTGAAACTCCAAAGCAGAATGAGAGTGGAGAAGAAACACTTTGACTTTCTTTCTTTCTGCCAGTCTCCTGCAGGTGCTCCCCATTGGAGAAGTATAAATAGAAGCCATCTGACAAGGAGCCCAGGTGATGCAGTTAATGGTTTCATGGTTTCAGTCTACCAGGGCTCTAAGTGGAGACTGGGTCTGGGGGCGGAGCAGAACAAATGGAGAATAACCAGTATATCCGTCATTGCTTTGCCATTGTTTCTAGGATAAAGACAAAATTCCTCATGTGGCCTACAAAGCCCTACACTGACCTCTAATGACTTCTTTAGCATGTTTTCGTTCTCTCTACTCATTTTACTTGCTGTTTATCAATCCTTTGTTTTTGCCATGTACCCATCTACCACAAATGTATTTTCACATGCTGTACTCTTTTCCTGGATACTTAATTCTTTTTCTTCCCCTTTCACTTAATTATTGCTTACATATCTTTCAGGTCTTAATTCAAAAGTTGTTGTCTTACAGAAGATTTCCCTGACTTCTCTGACCAAATTTCTTTTTTAAGTTCTTTTAGCCAAGTGTGCCTTTTCTTTATGTCATGTATTATAGTAGTAATTTACACTTACTACATTTGTCGGATTTATGTTTTCATTTGTGTGATTATTAGATTAATGGATATTTCCCTTGCTAAGCCAAAAGCTCCGTGAAGGAACTGAGTCTGATTTTTGTTTACCAGTATAGTCCTAGTGTCCACATAATGTTTAGCACTCAGTAGGCACTTAATAATATTTTCCAGAAGAACAAATGAAAATAAAAATGAATAGAAACAAAGATAATACATGCATAAATAAAACAATATAAAAGCAGATACAGAGCAGCAATTATAGCAGTTAAGGTAAGATCTCAAGGATTTCACAAATGTTCTGCACTGTAGATATTTGTATGTGTTTTGTTGTCAAGTGTTTTTCTTGCAATCCAACACAGATGTCTCATACAGCAATGCATCTGACAGTGCCTAGCATAGTACAACTTGTACATAGTGGTCATTCATTAAATATTTAATTAATTAATGTAGACAAATTATGAGTGATATATAGTAGGTTTCGGAATTAGTGTGCATAAATATCAGTTGAGCAGAATCACTTCTTTAAAATAGAGGTTCTGCTACAGAGATAATTGTTTTCACTAGAACCTGAATAGAGCCTGAATATCTGCGTTCTAATTAAGCACCCCAAGTAATTCTGATGCAGGTGATTTGAGCATTACATTTTGAGAAATATTGGGCCATAAGCTCCTTGGTGGCAGCATAATTCTCTGGTTAAACATGGGATTGAAAGTCAGAGCTCCCTGAGTTTGAATCTTGGCTCTTATACTAACTAGCTGTTATTGAAACCTTTTAGCTTTCGATTTTTTGGCTATAAAATAGGCTATCATAACATCTATTTCCCAAAACTATCGTGGAGATTAAAATAAATGAGAAAGAGTATGTAAAACATATGTTACAGTGCCCATCATATAAATCTTCAATAAATGGTAGAATTGATTTTTGATAGTCAACATTGAGCTTGGTGCCTAGAATATAATGGATGTTCAGTGAATGTTTAGTGAATGGAGTATAGTTTTAAGATTATCATATTATGTATAGAAGTTCATTTGAAATCATGTAGTCCAAAATCTTCATTTTATATATTAGGAAGTTTAAGTTCACAGAGGTTAGATGATTCATCCAAAGTTACATGTCTAATGATCTAATTAGTAGCAGAACTGGGACCAGAACTAAAGGGTGAAATAAAGATCTGGTTATTACCATTTGTCTAACCACCATTTGTGGGTAGAGTTACACTTAGGTTTTAAATACACAGATTAGCATACATTTTTGTTTATAATCAGTGGTGCGTTCTAAAATGTTCCCTTTTTTAAACATTAAAACAACAAACAGTAAACCATAAAGTAAAACTAAATGACTGTGTAGTTATTGTTGGATTCTATTTCTTTCTAAATATCACCTCAGAGACCACAGTGCTTTCCAAGTAGAATTGAGACATCACATGTTCTTAGAACAGTAGAACCACAGCTACTTGAAAGGGCTAAATATCTCTTTTGCCTTTGGGTAATGATGGTGGCCTAATACTTTCTGTCTATCTCTGAAGCTCTTACTTATACAATAGATACATTAAAATGGAATTAAATTGCATAGTGATTTATTTTGGGGTTGAAAATATTCCACTCAGATGTGATTTTTTCCGCATTTTATCTTATATTAAATTTACATTCTAGTTTTTCCAGTTAGGAGACTTATTAGATTACTAGGTCTTAAGATTTAAAGTAAATTTTGCTTATTTTTGTGTTGGATAGAATTTTATCTTTATTTCTAGATTTGGTAAGTGTAAAATGCAGAATTTACCTTTGTTCAGCCCATCTTAAAGTAACAGTGTAGGAGATCAGTGGAAATAATACTTACTGATGAAAGTTTTCTTTTTTATTCCTGATGAACTCTTTAGAGAATATAATTTTAAAGATCATTTTCCTGTGGTGAATTACATATAGAAAAATGGCTTTTTGGGAAGCTCTATGAATTTGAAGTGGTAGATGAACTTAAGCAAGTATTATATTTTGTAGATTCATCCATGCCATTCTTTTACTACTTGTTGATTATATATGGCAGCATAAATAATAAGACTTTTGACATTTTGAATATATAATACAATTATGTAAAGATTTAAAATTTTGTTGTAAATAGTATCTCTGTACTTTTATGAGGTTAGAAAGTATTTTATTTTTAGAGGATTGTCATGTATTTTATTTTTCCTATGGTACAGAAATCATGATCTTAAATATTAAATCTTGATTTTTTAAGTTTGGGAAAACTGAGTAGAAAGGGATTTGGGGGTATTGATTAATGGTTCTGTAATGTAGGACTCATGTACTGTTAGAAGTAATATACAGACTCACTATGTTGAAAACAAGTCACGTACATGGTTTGGGAAAAAATAAAGAGTAATGCTCAGCTAGGACAATTAATTACTTTTCTAGCATAGAAAATTACATGAGCTGTCTATGGCCATGCTACCCTGAACATACCCTATCCTGTCTGATCTTGGAAGCTAAGCAGGGTCAGGCCTGGTTAGTACTTGGATGGGAGACTACCTAGTAAGATCAGGTGCTGTAGGCATAAAAAAAAAAAAAAGGAAAAAAAGAAAATTATGTGAACTTTTAATTTTTTTTTTAGGACCAAAAGTTATCCTAGAATAAGTTATCTTGAAACTATGCCATGGCATGAATTTAATAATACTTGAGTTGGAGGAAGATGTTAGTATCTAGGATAGAATTGTTAGTGTTTTCTGCTCTACTGTTAGAACATGGGTTTTGAATTTTTTTGATTCTATAATGAGGAAATATACAGATACACTCATATTTGTTTATCTGCTTTAATATCGTGAACCATGACATTTACATTCGGGGTACAGTTTTAGAATAAAGATAGTTTTTATTATGTAAATGTGATGAAGAAATGTCTAGTTGCTTCTGGCCTTAAGGGACTATTTAAATATAAAAAAATAGATGGGATTGCATGGATTACATTAAAAGTTAAAGCTTCTGTATGCCCTCCCCGCCAATCCTTAAATTAAAAGATAAATGTCAAATTGCCATAAAGTTTTTGCAGCAAATATGATAAACAAAGGATTAGGATCCTTATTTTGAAAATAATACTAATCGAAAAACTGGGCACAGGACATCATTAGAAGAATTACACACACAACTAAGATTATATATAGTGAATGAAAATGAAAAATTGGTTATTCTCACCAACAATCAAATAATTATGAAATACTATTTGTTGAGTCTCAAATATTTAGTAACAATAATACTGTCCAGGATATGTTAAGATGGAGATACTCCTGAAATACCAGAGATTTGGTACAATCTTTATGGTAAGTATTATTTTTATTATTATTTATACAATTTGACCTCGTTTAATCTCACATCTAGGAATAGGGCTTAAAATATTAGCCAGAGATAACATCAAATATTTGTGTACAAGGATACTTATAGCATTAATTATTATGGGAAAACATTCTAATTGCCCAATAGTAGGGGAATAGTTATTAGATTGAACCATATGCAAATGCTGATGTTTGATTGTTATTGACATACAAAATCATTGATTTCATATGATACAACCTAATGCATAACATTGTGGTTTATTGTATGATGGAATTTTATGTAGCTATAAAATAGTATTTATGAAGAATCTATAATAAAATGAAAAATGCTCACTATATCAAGTAGACTGCAAAAGTAAGATGTAAAACTTTATAAATAGGATAATACTAATTTTGTAAAAGAAAAAATAATGCATGTGTGAATGAGTATGTATATGTGTAATAATATGGAGAAAATATTATTTACCAAAATACCTGTTGGGGAGAGTCCTATACTACTTATATGGAGAAAATACCTTAATAAGCTACTCAGAGTGAGGCTTAAGACCCCAAGCTGGATGTTCAAGTTCAAAAGTTGGTAAACTGCCCTTGGTTTTGTTGATCTCCATGATGGGTTTGTGTATGTAGGTTTGAATGTGGGAGCTAGAACAGAGCGCTACAGGGAGGGAAGAGTAAAAGCAGAGCCAGGAAAGGGGAGCTACACAGGAAGTTGGGCAGGCTATATGAAGGAGGAGTTTGAGAAAATAAAAATGTCTAAGGCAGATTCTAAATTATTTATTTGTGGAGAAAGCCTACCAATATGTCTTCAGTGAGGTCTATCTGCTTACTAAAGGTTTTTGTTATTGTTGTTATATACTTTTTTGTTTTTGTTTTTGAGAGAGGAGAGAGAGAGCGCGAGAGTGAGAGAGAGAGCGCGCGAGAGAGCGCGAGAGTGAGAGCGAGAGAGCGAGAGAGAGAGCGCGCGCACCCATGAGTAAGAGAATGAGAATGAATTTGAAGAGGGAAGTAAATGGAGAAATATTCTTTAGGACTCCAGAACCAGATAATGAGGGAGTAGATATATCTAAGTTAAAAATGCATGGAAAAAACAGAGAGATATAATCCAAAAGGTTAATAATAGTTATCTTGGGTGATGTTTTTTTCTTCTCTATACTTGTTTTATTTTTAAAATTTATTACTTTTGTAATCATAAAGTTATATTAAGAAGTTAGTCTCGGATCAAGGATAAAATAATTTTTTTCCTCTGATGTTTTGGTTGCCTCTCTCTTGACTATAAGTAAATTCTCATTAACATATTGGAAATGTATCTCCAACATTCCTTAATTTGCTTCCCTTTGTAAAAGGTCTAAAACAAACATGACTGAGCATCTCTAGTTTTTCCTTTGCTTTCTATTGTTGCCTCCTTTTCTTTCTTTTTGCTGTCTACCACCCCTGTCCTATGAACTCTGACTAGCTAATAAGTTATATAGCTTGCAGAAACAATTCTCAGACAATTCTCAGACAGTATTCCGATGGTTATTAGGATTGTACCGGCTAACCCTGAGCAGGGGCATGAAAATGGGAGTGACCTCCAATCTCTAGTTTCAGTTAGAGTAAAAACAAATAACCTGCTTTCTAAACCAAAATCACAAGGACCCATACTTTCCCATATCTTGGAAAAACCCTGACCTTGTTTCAGTCGAGAAGTCACCTCATCTTTAGGTGTTCCCTGATGCCTATCAACCAAATAAAGCCTCAGCCTATATTTGAGTCACTTAAAGAATTCTTTTGAGATATTTGCACACCGATGTTCATAGCAGCATTATTCACAGTAGCCAGGACATGGAAGCAATCGAAGTGTCCTACAATAGATGATTGGCTAAAGAAGCTGTGGTACATATATACAATGGAATATTACTTAGCCATTAGAAGAGATGAAATACTGCCATTTTTGACAACATGGATGGACCTTGAGCTAATCATGCTAAGCAAAATAAGGCAGGCAGAAAAAGTTGAAAACCACATGATATCACTTATATGCAAGATATAAACCTAAAAGCAACAAATGAACAGTACAAACAAACACAGACTCATGGACATGGACTATAGACTAGTGGTTACCAAAGGGTAGGGGGAGGAGCGGGGAGGTAGACAGAGTAAAGGGGGTCAAATATAGGGGAGTAGGGGGAGGGCAAATTGAGTAAAGGTGATCAAATATATGGTAGCTGAAGGAAACTCCACTTTGAGTGGTAAACACACAATAGAATACAGATGTCAAATTATAATGTACACCTGAAAATTATATAATTGTATTAACCAATGTTACCACAATAAACTTAATTAAAAAAAAGAATTCTTTTGACACTAAAAATATTTTCTTACTAAAGTCTAACACTTATTGAGGTGCTGTTATATATCATGTATGGTGTCAGGGACTTTATATATAATAACTAATTTAATCTTCACAGGCCACATATCATTATTCCTTTTTCGCAAATGAGATAATAGAGAGTTTAAGTAACTTGTTCCACATAACCCAACTTGGAAGTGGCTAGCAGTGACAATTCTTTTAGACTCTAAAGACAATATTTCCCTGCATTGCACAAAGAGCTAAAGAATTAAGCCATGTAATGAGATGACTACTACTACTAATAAAATGTGTAATGGGCTAGTATTTTGAACTGTTATAGAAAATTTTCCTTCTTGGCAATTCTGTTTTACCTTGCAGATCTTGTACTATTAAAACTAGACTCCGGGTTTGAGAATGTTTACCTCAGTGAAGCAAAGACAGAAAGGAACCCAGCAAGAACAAAGAGCCAAATTCTTGGATTTTATTTCAAAAACAAGCCCTATAAAACTGATAAAAGAGATAACCTGGAGAGAGAATAGGATTTTGAGCCTCACAAGGCTAAGAGCCCTAGAAATTCAGAGCCTAGAGTTTATACCATAAGCCACAGATTGAGAATGGTGTGTTTTCCCAGCACACACAGAGAAGGTAGAACACTTTATGGAAGAAAAAAAAAATTTGAGACATTTACAAAAATTGATTACGACCTTGGTGACAAAGAAATTCTAAATATTTTTCAGAGAGGTACAATCCCTGATAAAAGTCATTAAGTTTGCAAGGTAGAGGGTCTCTGTGGAGAAAGCCGATTTAAAGTTTTTCTAGAGAACTCTCGTGATCTAAAGAGGGTCCATCTTGAACTGCAGTTGCATGGTGATCAGTACATGTGTGTCAGTGAGGAAACTTCTCCAGACCAAAGAAAGGATCCATTCTAAAGGGTTAGAAGAAACAATATTCAGTGATCAAACAGGAATGAGACAAATTCCGATTTTCACCAGCCAGAGCAGAAAAATCTCATAATTCATAGGGAATCAGGTAGTAAACTGAGAAGGGGGTGGCTTCACCAGTGGGGCAAAATTAACTTTAGACTATATGCTGCTCTAGTTCTACCTAGAGAAACTTATACACAAGACCCAAAAGGATCGAACTATTTTCAGGTCACTTAACTATTTCTTAGAACAAAGCTCAAGGATATTTGTAGGAATACAAAAATATCCAGGACCAATAAAGGTAAAAATTCACAATATCTGGCATCCAATAAAAATTTAGCAGGGATGCAAAATAGCAGGAGAGTACAACCCTAGGTAATAAGAGGTGAAAAATCAATTAAATGACACCAACCGTAGATTCGAGATGGACCCTCTTTAGATCACGAGAGTTCTCTAGAAATGAATTAATAGAAAACAACATTAAATAGTTAATATGATGGTATTCTGTATGTTCAAGAAGCTAGAGGAAAGACTGAACAGAAACATGGAAGGTATAAAAAAAGACACAAATCATACCACTGGAGGTGAAAACTACAATGTCTGAGATTTGCAAAAAATCCACTGTGTGGTATTAACAACATATTAGACATTCCTGAATAAAGCATTAATGAACTTGATGACAGTAATAGAAACTGTCTAAAATGAAACACACAGAGAAAAAAGATGTTTGATAGAATTCACCAGTGAAGTTAGGGCAAGCAATAAACTAACCTAAAAGTTGAGAGCGAAGATTAAGGAATGAGATGCTTTGGGAAATAAGCATTTTGAAAAGCCCCTACATGTTCCTGGGAATCTGGAAGGACAAGTACATGCACAAAGCTAAGCTCATTCTCAGAAAAGACCCCAAAAGGCCCTAAGCAATCACCTCTGGCTGACGTTTAGGCTGTGTGCAAGTAGAAAGTGAGGAGTAAGGCAGAGTTGTAAACTGGCTAAATTTTGAAGGCATGCCCCAACCAACACATACAAAGCCCATTTGCAAAAATTGGAATATATATATAATAGGGATATATATGTGTAAATATATAAAATTGAGGTATAATTGGCACACAACGTTGTATATTAGTTTCGGGTGTACAACATAATGGTTTGATATTTGAATGTATTGCAAAATGACTGACACAATATTTAGTTAACATCTATTAACATAGTTACAGAATTTTATACTTGTTTTATTAGGTATTTAAAAAATATCTTCATTATGGTATCATATAATTTTCACTGCCCTAAGGCGTGTTATTTCTGGCCCATTTATGTCTCCCGTGAAGTTATACATTCTATTCTATTTTTTTGTAATTAACATATAAAATCTAAAGAAAATCAATCTAATTTATCTTTCTCTCAAACAATATATAAAACACTTTAACTTTGATCAACACTTCCTAACTTTTAATCAATATCCTAATTCTATGGATAGTTTTTATCCATATAGCTTATACATTATTAATGTTTACACTTAGTATTTATTTAGATTGATCTACATTTTAACCAATTTTTTATTGCTCATTCTTTCTTGCATTGCAAACCTTTCATCTTGTATCACTTTACCACCTCCTGAAGTGAATCCCTTAAAATTTCCTTTAGCAAGGGTAGCTAGTTACAAACCAGCTCATTTTTATTTGTCTGAAAAATATATTTTTGTCCTTGCTCTTTAAAGATAATTTCATTGGATGTGCAAATTAATATTTATAATTCTTGTCAAACATATTATATCTCTGGTCTTCCTTTGTCTATGACCATAAAACAGCTATTAGTCTAACTGTTGTTCTTGATAGGTAATCCATGTTTCTCCAGTGTTGTCCTTAAGTTCTTTCTTTGTCTTTTGTGCTCTGCAGTTTCACTACAGTGTGCCCAATTGTAGGTATATTTTATTTGTTTCCATTAGGATTTAATGAATTTCCTGAGTCTGTATATTGGTATCTTTCACTAACTTTGGAAAATCCTCTTCACATATTGCTTCCGTCCAACCTCTTTCTCTGTCTTCTATCTGAACTCATATTTGGATTTACATTAGATATTAATATTCTGTGTCTCTTAACCTCTCATATTTTCCACCCCTTTCTCTCTCTGGGCTATTGTCTAGAAAACTTCAGCTTTATCTTTCTAGCTGAGCCTAATTGAATTTAAAATTTTAAGTACGATAATTTTGTTTCCATAATCTCTCTGTGGTTCTTTTTTTATATCAGTGAGTTCGTCTTTTATGTCTGATAGGGCCACACACTGGTATAATTTGGGCCCTCTTTGGTCTGCTTATTCTCTTCCCCTTCCCCCAATTCGAACCCCTGGCAACAACTGATCTTCTTACTGTCTCCACAGTCTTGCCTTCTCCAGAATGTCATGTAATTTAGATTATACAGTATGTAGTCTTTCAGATTGGCTTCTTTCACTTAGTAATGTACATTTAAGACATATTCTCCATGTCTTTTCATGGCTTGATAGCTCATTTCTTTTTAGCACTGAAGAATATTCCATTATCTGGATGTACCACAGTTTCTTTATCCATTTACCTACCGAAGGACATGTTGGTTGCTTCCAAGTTTTGGCAGTCATGAATAAAGCCTCTATAAACATTCATGTTCAGGTTTTTTTGTAGACATAAGTTTTTGTAGACATAAGTTTTTTTGTAGACATAAGTTTTTTTGTAGACATAAGGGTTTTTTGTAGACATAAGTTTTTTTGTAGACATAAATACCAAGAAGTACAATTGCAGGATCATATGATGAGTATGTTTAGTTTTATAAGAAATTGCCAAACTGTCTTCCAACAGTGGCTAAACTGTTTTTGCATTCCCAGAAGCAATGAATGAGAGTCAACATTTGGTGATGTCAGTTTTTTTGGATTTTGGCCAATCGAATAGGTGTATAGTGGTATTTCATTGTTCTTTTAATTTGAATTTTTCTGATAACATGATGTTGAGTACTTTTTCATATGCTTGTTTACTATCTGTATATATTCTTTTATGAGATGTCCTTGAAGATCTTTAGCCATTTTTAAATGAGGTTGTTTCTTATTGAAGAGTTTTAAAAGTCCTTCGTATATTTTGAATAACAATCTTTTATCAGATGTGTCTTTTACAAATATTTCTCTTATTTTTGTCTCATCTCATTTCTTGACAGTGTGTATCACATTGTAGAAGTTTTAAATTTTTAATGAAATCTAGCTTATCAACTTTTTCTTTCATGGATCATGAACTTGATGTTGTATGTAAAAAGTCATCACCATGCCCAAGGTCACCTAGGTTTTTTTCTAAGTTATCTTCTAAGAGTTTTGCCTTTGTTACAAAACCTCAGTTTTATTTAGGTTGCTAGTGTCCCCAGTCAGAATACTAAATTTCCTGCCTTCCCATGCTAGATCTAGTTAAGCAGAAGTGTAGTGTGAAACTTCCAGAAAGATTCCTCAAAAGAAATTTCTTAGATGGGAGATGGGCCCTTGTGTCCTTCTCCTCCCCTCTTTTCTGCAATGTCGATGACATAGTTGCATCTTCTGCAGCCATCTTAGATAATCTTGGACCAAGAGAATGGCTTTAAGTATGGAAGCAATGGCCTAGGATGATTCTGCAGAGAGAGAGAAGGAATGCAGGTTCTTGATGATGTTAAAGAATCTATACCAGCTCTGGACTAACTATCTCTGAAGTCTGTTAAATGAAAAAGAAATAAATTTCCACCTTGTTTTAGCCACTGTTATTTGTGTTCTTTTGTTTTATATTAGAAAGATTATTAGCAGCTAGTACTAATCTTAGTTTATATAAACTTCCAAACTGGTAGACAGTAACTCAATGAATCTAAAACAAAAGAATGAGAGAAGAAAAAGAAGAAACAGAAAAAGCAGGACAAATAGAAAACACGATATGATTGTACAAATAAGCATAAATATAGATGCAATCATATTAAATATAAATGTATTAAACTCATCACTTAAAGGCAAATATTATACTAGATTAAACAAAGAAAATCTCAACTATGTATGTTGGACTTAAAAGAGATATTTTTAAAACGTAGAGAGATAAGTTAAAAAACAATATTAAAAAATATACCAGGCAAATACTATCAGAAAGAAAGGCAATGTAACTTTATTAACAAACAATAAATTAAGCAAAAAAATTATTAGAGATAAAGAGAGTAATTACATAATAAAAAACAGAATGAAATGCTAATAACATATTACTATCTTAAACATCTACCCATTCAGTAGCATGGCTTCAACATGTAAATGCAAAGTACACAGCACTTAAAGGATTAATTGATAAAAGATTTTAACACATCTCTTTCAGTAATTTATCAAGCAGACCAAATGTAATAATGATACAGGAAATTTGAAGAGGACAATTAATAGGTCCAATCGACCGGACATATGTTCTACCCAATGATTGGATAATACTTATTTTTTTCAAAAGGCAAATGGAATGTATTTCAGAATTGAGCATATACTAGGCCAGAAAATAATCTTAAAATTTAAATTAATATTTCATTTTCTGATCCCCATGTAATTAAATTAGAAATCAATAAGAAAAATATAACTAGAAAAAAAATCATATATTTGGAAATTTAAAAACATCCGCTATGGCCACCTAATCTTGTCTGATCTCAGAAGCTAAGCAGGGTCGAGCCTGGTTAGTACTTGGATGGAAGACCACCTAGGAAGACCAGGTGCTGTAGGCTTTAAAACAAATAAAAATAAAACAAAAATAAATAAAAATAAAATAAAACATCTATATAATACATGAAATCCAAGAACTATAAAGCGTCTGATATTTAACTCTGCTTGCAGGTGAACAAATTAGCCTGTTACACTTTTATAGATACTGGCAGAATATATGAAACTATATAGATCAGAGACAAAGGATAGTTTATAACTCTCAGCAACATCAGTAAATAAAGTATCACCATTTTCTTGTGTTGGTGTCTGAAGCCCAAATTCCAACAGGGTGACATGATGAGAGCCAGGTGATGCATGAACGTACAGTAGGTTGCAGTATAGAGGAGGAACCCTGAGCTTGGAGAACCTGACTTTTTTCTTTTATCTTTTTTTTTTTAAAATCAAGAAAGTCTTCTCACCTTTTTGGCCTTGTTGAACAATCAAAAGCTCTGTTAGAACTGAAGGTGGTCCTGTTGCCTAAAAGAAAGAAGGAAGAATGGATACAGGGTGACAATTAGCAATTTGTCCTCCAATAATTCAATACAATAAAAGATTGTGAGAAAGACCTCATGAGCAGCTCAATAAATGGTGAAAATTGCATGCTAAAATTCTAAATTCATTTATGATAAAAAAAAACAAACTTGACAAATCTGGAATAGAAGGGTATCTCTTTAATTTGAGATAAGATACTACCAAAAATCCTACTTGAAATATCACATTTAATTTTGCAACAGTAAAAGCATTCCCTTTATAATCAAGAATAAGATGTGGACACTGTGTGGAGGCTGTCTATAAACTCTTTTATACTGGCCCCCACCCCAGGAGGCCATGGGGAACTGGGGAAGAAGAGAGGGAAGTGGGCAGTGGGGGAGTCCATTTCCTGGGCCCTGACTGTGGCTCTGGCCTTTCTTCCTCTTTTTTTAATGACCAATTTTTAGTTTTGGAGAAAAAGAAAAAGGCAAAAGAATGCGAATTTGGGATTTACAGAAAAAAAAATTTCAGAGTCTAGCGGTATAGTCAAGGAGAGAAATGAGATGTCAAAGGATCATTGTGGATAATATGATTATCTACTTTGAAAACCAAAATTAATTTATAGATACATTATTATAATTAAGAGACTTTATCAATATTGCTGTATACAGAATTATAAAAATTGTATGTTTATAAACTAGCGGCAAGGCAATAGAAATGCAATATAAGACTAATTATAATAGAAGAAATATATAAATACCTAAGACTAAATCTAACAGAAGATGTGCAAGAGTCTTTGAAGATAATATTACAAAACATTATTGAATAATGTATTAGGGTCATGCTGGTTTAACAGAGAAACTCCATTTGCCAGTGGTTTAGCACAGTAGTTACTTCTTTCTTTCTCAAGGTAATCCAAAACAGATGTTCTGGATTAGTAGGTGGCTTTCAACCAAGCAGAGATTTAGGTGCTCCAGCTTCTTTTATTATTTCGGCCCTGCCATATTTAACATGTGGCTTCTAAGTTTGCTGTAATAGACAAGACAGTATGCAAGAGAAGTTGCTAGGGGTAGGAGCTAGCAACTCCTATAGGCAATAAGTGGAAAAGGTGTGCATTACTTTTGCTCCCATTCCATGGACTAGGATTCCATCACATTGGCCACTCCTAAGTGCAAGGAAATTTATTGCCGGTAGACCTGTCTTGCAAGATATGTTAAAATAAATTCTTCACAGAAAAGGAAAATGGTCAGAAAATGGTCAGAATCTTGGACCTACATAAAGAAAGTCTGTTAGAGAAGGAATAAATGCAGGTAAAATAAAATCTTTTACTTTTCTAATTCTGAAAAGATCTCATAGATAACTGTTCATTTAAAATAATAATAGCAACAATGTTTTGGGTTATTGTAGCTTATGGATAAACGAAATGAATGACAGCATTGTTAAAAGAGACAGAGGTAGAAATGGAGAATACTCAGTTATAACGTACCTGCACTACCTGTGAAGTGGTATAGTATTATTTGTCATCAGAGAGGGCTTTCTTGACTACCCTATATAAAATATTAAACTCCCTCATTTTTATCCCTGGTCTGTTCTTATTCTGATTTTTTTCTTCATACAGCTCTTACCATCTCCTGACATGTTATATATTTATCGATTAGCCTGTGTATCTTTTTACTCTAGAAGATTAACTCTATGAAGGCAATGACTTTGTTCATTGTGGTATGCAGTAGGTGCTCAGTAAACATTTATTACATGAATAAATGAATGCAAGATGAATTAATTATCTTAGACTAATCAATATTCATCCATTGGGACTAAAGATGTACATATGGAATCAGATGAATTTCAAACATTGAAAAATATTTTTCTTTTTGTAAGATGGGCATGGCTAATGAGTAGGCAATTGACATTGTCTGCCATAGATTACAAATAGTTTACAGAAGAGAAAATATAAATAGCCAATAAACATTTAAAAAGATAATCAGAGAAATAAAATTAAACATCAGTGATAATCTATTTGTTATCATATTGACAGAAATAGAAAAGAGTGATAATGTTCAATGTTGAAAGAATGATGGAATCCTAATGGGAGGGTAAATTGCTACAACTTCTTTTGAAAGTTATCAGATAGTAACTATTAAATTAAAATATACACTTAAAAATCTAATAGTTTGTTTTTGGAAATCAAACTTAGAGCAACAAAAACAACAATAATAAAAGATAATTATTGAAACATTTTTATGGTAATAAAAAGTAGCAAATAATTTGTATGGTCATTAGGTGTAGAGCTATAAATAATTATAGAATACCCAACTATAATATATGCAGCTATTAGCAGAATGTATTTTATCTAAATTTGAGGGAATGTCTTTGCAGTGTTGTTAAAGCAAGTTGCAAATAATGTAAATAGCACTATCTAATTTTTCTCACAAATATAGAACATATCTTCAATATACACATATGTATATATATTTGAATAAACATGAAGATACTTATGAAAAATACATGGAGGCTATTAACTTTGCTTATCTTAGGGAGGTGGAAATAGCAAGTTTAGTTTTATAAACTTTTTCTTAATAATCTCAATATTATCCCACTAGTTATAATGAATATTATCATGCTTATCGTTTTTAAAACTACCAAAATTAATTTGAAAAAGGTAATAATCCAGAGATCAGATATAGTAAGTTAAGCATGACCATCAAAGTGACTTAGTTGTTAAACAAACAGCTGCAATTAAGCATAAATAATAATATTATATGAAAAAAGAATCAGTGGCCAAATCTTCCCATTGTGATATTTTGTGAAAGCACAGATCAATCTTTTTCTAGAAATGGTGCGCAGTTCAGGCTCTACAAGTTTAGAGGAATGTAGAGAACTCACAGATGAGAGCTGCAAGTATTATAAAATTATTATTACATATGTAGAATGAGACTAATAGTAGACTTAAATAATATGACATCTAGAATAAGGCTAATACTATCTACCACTAACTGAATATTTATTGTATATCCTTAATGGTAAGGAATGTTTTTGACTGCAGTGTCTTAAGCAATGAAAACAGTTACTTATTTCGTGTAATAAGTCTGGAGTTTAGAAGTTTAGGGCTGTTATAGCAGTGCAGTGCTGTTACTAGTCTTAAGACTCTTTCTATCTTTTTGCCCTCTCACTCTAATTATTCATTTTACAAATGAACACTTATTCATTTCACAAATATTTATGGAGTACTTGATATGTGCCAGAAGCAGTTCTACTTGTTTTGAATTTTTGAGCTACCTTTCATTTTTGTATTGCCTCATGATTGTAAGATTGTTCTTACCACTCTAGGCATCACAGCCACATTTAAAAATAGAAAACTAGGAGGTGCAGTGATGAAAGAGCTTTTCTTCAGGAAGCTCTGTCCTATTATCAGGAGAAGAAAACTTTCTCAGAAGCACCGAGAAAGTAGAAGATTTTGAAAGAAATGGACAGTACATAGAAAGTAAGCATTTTAAAAAATCATTTTAGTTCCAACATCTGACTAATAGGCATTCCAGACAAGAATAGAAAAAGGAGCAGTATAGAAAAGCAATAATATAGGAAAAGTGTCAGCACTGAAGGGCATGACTTTTTAGATTGAAAGAGCATCCAGGTACACAGGACAATTAATGAAAAAAGGTCCACACCAAGGTACATTTTTGTAAAATTTTAAAACAATGATGATAGAGATAAGATCTCAAAAGCTTCCATAGGGAGAGAGAGGAAAAAAAATAGTTCATGTAGAATCAGGAAGCAGACATCTCAATATCAACACTGAAGTCTAGAGTGCAATAAAGCAATGCTCAAAAATTTTTGAAGAGAAATTTCAACCTAGAATTCTATACCTAATCAAACTATCAATTGAATATCATGAGGTAGATAAATGTTCAGATATGCAACAACTGAAATTTACTTCTCATGCATCTTTATGTTCTATTCAGGTCTTCAACAAATCACACATTTTGGAGGACAATTTGTTTTACTCAGAGTCTACCAATTTAAATGGTAATCTTATCCAAAAAAATCCTCACAGAAACATCCAAAATAATGTGGCCCAGCGACATCAACACATAAAATTGACCATTATAGTTTCCAAGAAAAATTTTTATCTTTTATATCTGACAATTTGGAAAACGATACTGATAGACAAAAACATGTGGAAAAAGTGGTGATAGGTTCATAAAAAGTAAGTAAATTATTATAAACAAGGCTTTTAATAAGAAAAAACAAAAAATTACAAAAGAAATGACAGTATTTGTAGTAAACTACTTGGCTCAGCAATGAGCAAAATTTACATCATGCGATAATGTAAGCATTGACTTGATTTAGCTAAGAGTTGTTACATAATTATATGAGGAGGATGGGAGAGATGACATATAAGAATTAAATACTCACCTGCCAAAACAAGAAGATAATAATGACTAAAATTTTTAAATTAAAAAGCAGTTTATGTACAAAACTTAAAATATATTTATAAGCACGTTAGTCAGAAATGTGCAGTTAAATACCAAAAGAAACACTGAGAAGACTTGAATGTGGGTCATATAAATGGGGTGGGGAAAGGTATGGCAGAGATCCATTGTTTTATAATATAAGCTTTTTAGGAAATTTTTATTTTTTACCTTCTGCAAGCATTATTATCAAAAATTAAAATTAATTTAAAATGAAAAGCAAAGTAGGTAAAGATGACCTGGCAATGCTCCTTTCAGTGATTTTCATAAATAAGTGAAAATATTCCTAGACCTAAAAATAATCAGATCCTGGACAAAAAAGAAGTCACATGAGATAGTTTCATACTGAATCTAAAAAAATGTCAAGATTGCTGTCATTCTTTCTGATTGAATTTTATGGGAATCTTTGTGTATAGGCATTCTTAGAATGTCTACTATAAGATGATTTAATTTTCTCAGTACTAAATGTAGAAGTAGTATTTAGGAAGTAGAAATGACTTAAAATGCAGGGTTATTAACAGATATATTAAAAGGTACTATAAACTTGGTAATCTAAAAAATTTCTGCAGTTGAATGATTTGTATAAATTATTTTAGAAACTTGTTTATTAAACTATATGCTGGTCTCTTGTTTAGGGCAGAGTCTATACATAGTCAATGAAATCAAAACTGTAATATTAAAACAATCTGATACTCTCTAAGTCATCTTTATGTATAACCCTATACTGTCTGGAAAACTGAGATATTACTCCTACTACTTCCAGGTTATATTTTGTGATATTTGAATGACTCTACATCTTAATGTGTCTGCATCTATTGGAATGACTTGTGATGATTGTGAATTGTATATTCTATGGAATCCAAATACCATGATTATTCTTACTCTTCTTATGTCTTAGCACTCATGTCTTAACCATTTGGATGTAGCTTGGATAAACTGTTCTTAGTTCTTTCATTTTAGAAATTTTAGTTTACTTAAGGACACCACAAAATAGTTGTAAGTAGTACATGAGCACTCCTGTGTAACTAGAGAGAATATTAGCTGTCGTATAACTTTGTGAAATACTAATTAAAAACAGATAAAAAAAACAAGTTTACTAATTTCAGGACACATCTTATTTAAGATTCCAAGATGAACTATTGTTCATATTGGTAGAAAAAAAATTTAGATTGCATGCTATTCCAAATATAAGCACACAGATGAAAGCAGAATGAGAAAGTTCACATTTTAGGTGCTCAGATTTATCAAATGATAAAAAGGAAATAGCATTTTTAATAACTATACAGAAATAACTTGTGAAACAGTGAGAAATATATTTAAAATAAGAATAAGGCCACAAAATTGTGATAGTCACAACTAAACTGGCTCAAATAAAATTATGGCAAAAAATGGTTAATGAATTAAAAAAAAAAGAGCAGACCCTGTATATAGTATGTACCCTGAAATACCCTGATTGATACTTCATTTTAGTATTCCTGTATTTGGAGAAGTCACAAAATCGCTCAAATTCTAGGTCAAAAGATTAAAAATTAAAAGTTAATTATGTTTTATTATCTACCCCATACACATACACATATAGTTTTATTGATATTAAATGTAATTTCTTGATTTTGGTCAAAATCTTGAGTATATCTTACACTTAAAGAGTTTTCCACTGCTGGTGATTATAGTATATTCTGCTTTCTGTCACCCAGGAAGGCCTTGCAGTTTTCTCCATCATGTCCAAATAGATAATGTATGGTCACAAGAAAATATCAGTGAAAGAATTAAGTCTCATATTGATTTGCAAAATTATTTCTTAGACAATATGGATAAAATGTTGTTCTATAAAAACTATTTTAAAAAGAATGAGAGCAAAAACATTGGAATCTCACTCATAAAACTTAAAATAAGAGATTTTGCAATGGTATTGATTTTGAAAACTGAAGTCATTTTAAAGATTTCTCTCTGTTGCATAGTATATTAAATCTGAGTTTAAGGGTAAGATAATAGAAGTCTGTTGGTGATTTTAACAATCTTTTAACATAATATCAAGAAACAAAATGTTGCTGGTTTAAGCAGTTTCTTTGTTCCTTGTATTTAAAGTGTCATGCTTCTAATATGTATTGTAATGTTCATGTAAATAACTGTAATATGATGTAATATTATTACATAATAACTTACATTTTTTCCTGTTACATACTCTGTTTTATTTTTTATTTTTATTTTTTAAATTAAATGTACTGGAGTGACATTGGTTAATAAAATTATATAGGTTTTAAGGTACAATTCAATAATACATATATGTATATTGCATTGTGTATTTACCACCCAGAGTCAAATCTCTTTCTGTTACCATGTTTGACCACTTTTACCCCTATTTACCTCCCTCCTCCCCTTTCACTCTGGTAACCACTAAATTGATTTACATTAAAAAAATTTTTTTAATTGAATGAAGTCAAATACATGAATATATTTCATACTATATTATAATGTGGGAGATAATTGAAGCTTCACAGTAAAATACATTCAGTTTCAATTATAATATTTACATAAACAAATGCCTATAGGTTATTGAATATTTAATAAAATTTTAAGGACAAATAATTATATTCTGTTGTTTTTCATATTAAATAAAATTTTAATTTTAAGAAATGTTTTAATATATTCAGAAATTTTTCCTATTAGATATTTTTGCTCAGTTTGTGCCAATCCAGGTACTGTTACATATTGTACCTGTTGCAATATTGTACCTGTCTCCTCTCTTTGTTTCAAAAATACCTTTTTCTACTTTGACTATATATAAAATATACCAAGAGTAAATTTAGGAAATAACCCATGTGGACAATTGAAATACCATATTTCTGTTTTTTATTAGGATGTGTTTATTGTCTGCTGAATAAGAACAAGACACAACATGACAATAACCAAAATTAGAATTTACCTAGTATCTATAGTAGATACCAATACACAGTAACAGAGATGTAGGCAGGAAATAAATCCTTCATGAAGAAGATTCGTTAAGATTTATTTTCAAAAATAAAAGTACCCAAACTAATATTTAAAAAATTGAACATTTTAAAAGTGCCTAGCATGGTGCTTGGTTCAAGGAATACTATCAAAAACAATTAAACATCAGTTATGTTTTGTTTTTTTTTTTTTTGTAATGTAGGCCTATGGTTATAACATATAGCTTCTAAAATACTTATTTGACATTTTCCAATATATTATCAGATAGATACTACTAGATAGTACTGTTATTGCCTTGCAGGGTCACATGATTTTCAGTTTTATCATTATATTTTCTCACAACGGTGATGTAGTAGTTAATGTGGTTGGTTTTCAATTGTGTAGACAACTAACACCTGGCTTAGTAAGACTACACTGTCACACCAATAAGTAAAACTTGTATGATAGATGGTCTAATGCACAGATCATATGCTGCAGTTATAGTGTTAAGAAGTCCTTGTTATTATGAATGTGCATTATGAGTATATTGTACACAGTCCTGCTATGCAAATGTGTATCATTCAGAGAAGTGAAATAATTCTGTGTTATTATTATCTTTGTAAATTACATCTTAAGAGTTTTTGAGGACTTTATGATGGCAGTTTTCTATAGTCACAGTCATACAGTATGTGCAGCACAAAATGTTTTCTTTCACTATTAACAATAACTAAGCCAATGAAAATGCTTTTTAAATATACACCCGGCAAGCAGTTATCTGGCTCTTCGTTCTCACTATCCACAAACCATCTTTTATCGTCTTTTAAGACAGCATATGAAACAGCTTTGTAAACATCTGTTTTTCATTGTTAATTGTTAGGAAAACTGAGGATTTACATGCTTCTTGGAATCCTCTTAATCCTATCAAAAATGAGAAGTTGTATATGTTTATTTTTTCTTTAGATTATTTCTTTACCATTTAAAAAATATACACATACTGTCTTCATTTATTTTCTAAAAAATGCTTTTAGGATTATAATATTTTTATGGATATTTTGAGGACATTGCTTTGTAGCAATTAATTGAAATTATTAACAGCAAAGGCTATATTATACCTAAAGAAGATGCATAATAAATACAGACTTAAACATAGTGTCCCTTTTCAAACCATTTTCAGAGTTTTCTTGGGCATATTCCATATTGAAATGTGCAATGATAGAAAATATAAAGAAAAGGTATTTGTTAACCAAAGAAACAATTAACTTAGAGCTCCAAATCATTTGCCATATTTATTCTTTAGGAAATATGTGCTTTACTTTTTTAAGCTTTTCCCGTTCCAGCAATCGAGTCATTAATGTCAGTGGAATATTTCTGGCAGCGATATACTAAGAAGGCTTTTGCAATCATATATTGTCCCCTCTTAATGAAAAGCTTATGTTGCAATAATTACTTTAAAAATATTAAAATTCTGCACTAGTTTTTTTGAATTTATAGTGTAAAAGCAAATGTACCTATCTCTTGAGAACAGAGAAAGCATCTGTAATTTGATTATTAAGTAATATGTAATAACCAATAAGTTTTGTTACCTATAAATAAACCTAAGTAAGAAGAGTATGGAATACTAAGAGAAGTAGTTGATTGTTTATGAAAACTTGTTTCAGAATGTACTCATTTTAAAACATTTTATAACTTTTACTAAATGCTATCCTTTTGTGCACTTGGAATGCATTATGCATTTTTCTTTTTAAAAAGCCTCGTACTTTATTAGTTTCTAAACTGGTATAAATTGGAAACTCACTATTCGCTATTTATACTGCTTTTCAGTCTTTGCTTTTCAAACTTGTATTGAAGCGATGTAGAACTAGGCCTTATCACTGCATATAAAATTAATTGAAATGACACATTGTTGCAGTTTCTATGGCAACCATATCATGATGCTGATGCTCTTAAAAATTTATAAACTATAATCTGAAATATGCTAATTCTAGTGAACATAGTTAACACTTATTTGCTTAATATTCAGTTTAGTACTAAACTTCGTCAACTTTGAAAGTAGGTTAACATATTGTATACAAGTAAAAAGGTTTCTATACTGAGCTCTTGAATTTAAGTATTTTCTTCAGAAGTCTGCCATTCTAGAACTTTAAGTGTGAATAAGTGAAGCTTTTTGTTATTGTCTTAAACATACATGAATTAACACGAAGATGGTCATTGTTGCAGATTCTTAATGTTGTTTCCCACCCCCCTCGTTTAAAAGATAACATATTCAAACCAAATGCAAAACATCTTGATGAAAACTTAAAAATCTGATAAAATTCAATGTTATTTAAATAATAGCAAAATCCAGATACTTGAAACATTGACATTTTTTAGCTTTCATTTGTTTGTTTGACTGTAGGTAGATAATATATTTATCTTATATACATGATTATGATACATGTCGAAGGCATAAAACTTAGCAAGTTAGAATAATTTTGCATAGCAATTATATTAAAGACTAATTTGAAGATATGGTTTGAAGTTTCTTTTAGAACTGATTTAAAAGTAAAATGCGTAAAATACATTATTTAGAATTAATTTATAACTATAGATTCTGTTTTTTAAATAAAGCTGTTTTTAGATATATCTTTTGATGAGTCAGAAAAACTTAGACATGTGTGTAGTTTGCTGATTAATAAAAATATCTGGGGTAATTTAAATAGTATGTGCTTAATAAAGTGAAACATATGTAATCATCAAATATACTTATATTGAACAGAATACTTCTGTTGGCATATTTGGTAAAAATTAATTTTCAGTATATGTACAGTAGGCTTTTAATATTTATTAAATTATAATAGTATAAAAGAGGGATCCTTAGTTAATACACTTTTAATTTGCTTTGCATATCTTAGGCACTCAGCAAACACTTAAATGTGAATAAAAATGTGGAAAACAAGCAAAAATCTTCAATGTATTTTTGATATTTAAAAACACACAAGAAATCATTTAGAAATTATAAAAGTAGCAATCTGGGATTTAGAAGAAAGATTTTTCAGGAACAAATTTTAAAATTAGAGAATTTAATCAAATTCAGTTTTTAAAAACAATGCTAACGTAAAATATATAAAGCATAAAATTTCTGATGTAAATCATCAAACTTGAAGACTAGTAATATTAGTAAATTACTGTTTTATTGTTTGGTATTTATCAGTGAGCAGTTTCACAGCATTATTATTGTGTCCCTTTTATTAGATACTGGAATGAATCTATGTGATTTATCGAATATTTCTGGTATGGCTAAAATATATAATGAATGAGATGGTAGTCATTTAAGTGAGTCGTAAACCTCAGATTTGGGAAGAGGTGTTTCTTTAAACAGAGAGAAGAGAGAAGCACATATGAGAGAATGCAAATGCTTTACAATATTACTTGATGGTGAAAAGGTAACACGATATATCAGAAGGATGCTATCGTATGGGATACTTTGAATTTTAGCAAATAAAGTTTATTTCTGTGGTTGAATTTTCCTATAACTCATTATTACATTTTTTCTATCTGTGGTTTTTATGATATTCACCCTTACCTATGTAATTATCTAGATCACTTCGTTAGAAATATAATTCTATGTATCATTGTAAAACAAACATTTGGATGACAGGTAAACCTTTCACTTTTTATCTGGATCTTTTAGTGGCATTAGTTTTGACAGGCTTAAGCTATAAAATAATCATTTCTTTAATAAATAATATATTTCAGATAGCATTTGAAAAATATTAGGATCTGTCATTTTAAAATATTAAGCTTATAATTTTCTGGTTTCTACCACATTCCTTTTATAGTGGTTTTATTTCATTATATTTGGCCATTGCTAATTCTATTTATAGTAAAGTGAAACATATATACAGAATAGTGAGAAATTCTCTTATGTTGTTAGGATTTTGATTTAAAAATCATGGAGTTGCATGCGTGCCATGTGTTCCAGTTTTATAGTCATTGGCCTTTGATTTGATTTTTCTTTATATGAGGTTTCTATGCAGTCTTAGTTTCTGTCAGTTACATTAGGCTTTATGTGTATATCCTTCCATTTAAGAGAAGATGAACTGCCAGGATTACTATGATAAAACTGAAGCCCCTCTGAGATAAGGCTCTGGGGGCATTATACAAGTCTGATGTTCTTCCATGAGGTTGGCCCACCCCACTGTGACTAAGAAATGAGATGATTTGAGGGCTATTACATACTTAAGGTTTTCATAGTGGATTAGAATAGCATTGCTTAACACAGGTGTTTCTATAATTGGGATTCCCTGGGAAAATTTAGTACTGTATTCAATAACACTCAGCTTTCCACATGAGTGGAAGAGCAATCCAATGTTAATTTGCTAGGCTGTGGCATGAAACAGGAAAATAGGGTCTAGCTTGGGGGCCTGTTGCTTCTCTTCTTTGGAAAGACGTTTCCTGTTGTCCAGTACTAGCACAGGGTTGTTGTGGTTCTCTTTTTAAATTTTATTTCTATTAATAATAATAATAATTATTATTATTATTATTCTGACCAAAATACTGACAGACCCCAGCTGGAGTCAGTATGGGGTGATTTATGGCCTCCAATTACACAAGATAGTTTCTGAGTGTCTTTTTTCTTGAGATAAAGAAAATTCTCCTTTTGTAAAGCATTGCATTTAAACAATGTCTATGTACCCAAGTAGAAGGGAAATGACCGAAGAGACACCCTTAGGACACAGTTCAAGAAGAAAGATGGACTTGGAGTGACCTTGGGGACATCCCCAAGCCTTGCAGTCAGTGTCCAGGCATAACAAAGAAGAAACAGAAGTTATTTCAGGATTTAGCTAGGGGATTCTTAAGCTTGGTGTCCTTATAAAGCAAAGCGCGAATGCAAAAGAGCGGTGTGTGAAAAAGGGTTTCTGTAGAGGTAACGGTGAAAATCGCCGATATAATTAACAATCATTATTTTACCGAATCCATTGTTAACAATCAGAAGGCCTGATTTTCTGAGAAATGGGCGACTACAGAGCTCAGTGTCCAGCCTTCGCAGCAGAAGGCCGGGTTGCCTAAGCGTCCCTCTCACTCACACAGTTCTCGTCAAGGAGCTCCCTCCTTACCCACTGCTAGTGACCTCGGGACTGGCCGCGCCCCTGAGTCCCTTTGTCTCCTGCCGGGAGAGTGGAGAGCGGAGAGCAAACGCGAGAGGAGCCCCGGGGAGTGCGGAGTCAGAGCTGAGCCGAGGTCGTGGCAAAAGGGAGCTCTGTCCTCAGCATTACCGGAGCAGAAGCTAAGCCTCTGAAACCTGCCTCCACCCTCCGCCAATTCCCTGAGAGTTAGTGCTTGAAGTTTCGGGGCTGCAGACTCTTTGGCCCGAAGCTTTGTACTTTGCCGGGAGAGTGCGCCTTCGCTTGGTTCCTGGTTATTGGCTTCAGCTAGTGTGCAGTTTTAACCCTCACTCTTCTCATCCTGGGTCTCGGAGGGCAGGCCGTGCCTTTGCGGCCAGTCCTCTTGCGGGACGCCCTCCGTTTGCTTCCCTTTCAAGCGGTCCCTGGCTGTCGCCAACGCTGCGGGGCTGGTGTTAGCCGGGCTCATCTCGACAGCCCGGAGCCAGGAGCAGTCTTCTGCTCGACCTCAAGGTGGCGACTTAGGCACGTAAACAAAGCTCAGCCAAGCTGGCGGCTGGCACACTCGCGGTTCATCCACGTATGATCCTAGTGTTCCCGCTGCTCTCAAGCCGGCTGAATTGACTGTTTAAGGGATTTGAGTTTAGATGAGGAGTTCGGCCAGAATGGCATAGTGTGTGTATGTGTGTGTGTGTGTGTGTGTGCGCGCGCGCGTGTGCGTATGTGTGTGTGTATGGTGTGATGTGTGGGGTGTGTGTGTGCGCGCGCGCGCGGAGGCGACGGGAGGTGGTGATGGGGTGAAAACCCTTGGCGGAACCCGTATGGGACGCCGCGAGTCTCCCCGGCATCACCTGAACCTTCAGGCCAGGCAGCCCTGGACCACTCTACAGCCCCGAGATGCCGCGACCCGTGCGCAGCCGGGAGAAGGACAGAGGTTTTGGTGGTTGCTGCCAGCGGTGGAAGATTTGCTAATCTCGTTTCAGTGACATCCACAATTTATGAGTGGAAAGAGTGGAAAAACATAGCCCTTCGTCGTGCTGTGCCCTCCTCCGGGGTGCATGCCGGCTGGCCCAAGTGGGAGGGGTCCTTGGGGGTGGGGAAGAAAGACACACAGACAGCGAAAGAATAAACGTGCGACAGTCACACAGTCTTACCTCCTGGATGAAAGGACATGGTTCCTAGAACTGAGATTTCCATAGCCAGTCTGCATCCCAGCTGTTTCTCCCGTAGGCTCTTTCCTGCCTAACAGTCTTCTGACTAACTTGGACAAGGCTTGAGCTGCCCCCCTCCTTTTTGCCTTCTTTTTTTTTTTTTTTTTCTTTCCAGACATTCCCTAAACTCAACCCAGGGCAAATCCAGAAGTCGGTACAGTACAGAGCTTCCATTCAATCGTGGGGGGTGGGAGTAGTCCCGTTTACAATTTCCCTTATGCAGATGGAAGAAGTAGATGGTTACAGGACTTTGGAGGGGTGCTTGGGGATGGCATGGGGTGTTGGTGGCAGGGAAGCGCGATTTCTCTTAGCTAAGTCTTGGTGCTGCAGGTAAGTTCCCAGATTCCAGCTTCCCTCATGACGAGGCAGTGGGTGAGAGTGTAGTGCGATCCTCTTCTGATTAAAGGGGAGTGGAGGAGGGTAGAGTGGCGGCGGGAGGGGGGGTGTGTGGAAATGGACCCTGGAAGCCTCCACGGACACGTTGTCTTGGTTCGTGTCTGTGCCCCCGCTCTATGCTGCTGCCTTCGGGAGGCTTTTGAGCAGGGTAGTACGCCCTAGGCTTTCTCTCCTCTTCACCCTCTTCTAAAATGTATTTAAAAAGAAGTGAATATCCTTCTAAAATAAGTTAAATATCTTTCTCTGACTTTTCATTTGAGATGTCAAAAGGATTAAATAAATGAAACTTTATCTGACCAGGGAGTTTACCCAGAGACTCAACGAGATCTCTGGTCTTTGGCCTTATTCTAATTCCATGGTGGTAATTACCCTTCGTTTCTTTAAGTGCAATAGATTTATTGCCTTAGAGACTATGCACAGTTTGATTGAATTATTCATTTTTTTTCTTTGGTGTAGACTGCATCTGGGGACTCTGATGTGACGTGTAGATTTTTTTTTTTTTCAGGAACAAAGGGAATGTGGAAATGAAAGAGAGAGGGAGAGAGAGGCTGGCAGATGTAATGAGACGCGGTGAAGGTGTACGCAGACTGGCACTCCCACTCCTCCCTTCTGCTCTCACTGCAGCCCTGGGTAGCTCGCAGGCTAACACAAACAGCTTTTCTCCCGCAGCCTGCCCTCTGTCACTGTAAGTACATCAGCCTTCTCTTATCAGCATGCAGATTGCAGCCACGCACTCCCCTAGCCTTGGCTTTGCACCTTAGACAGCAGAAGCACAGTTAAAATTAACTTTTCTAAGCCAGGAAAGACATATCTGTAAAACTTATTTTTGATTTATCTTTATTTTTCTTTGAAAAAAGTTCATGCATTTTTACCACTTTTCCCCACCTCCTTTGTGACGGTGCTGCTGCTGGTACTGTCGTTACTTCTGTGGTCTTCCCAACAGGATGACGCACAGATTCAAATGAAATTTAATGTTATTCTGTATCCATTTAAAGTCGAGGGACAATGCCTTGTCATTTTGCAAAGTGACGTCTTAAAGAACGTAGAGCATTATTCACAGTTTGGTTTTTTTTTTTTTTGCTTTTGTTGTTGAAACACGAGTTCCGACCTTTTGAGGCAGAGTCCCAAGGGCACTGTTATTTGGGAGTTCGGGTTATTTGGTTACACCAAACTGAAATGAAGTGCGATGGACTGCAGGAGTGTTGGTATGCTTGTTATCCCTGTTTAAGGAAACCAATTGCTAAAACTTTTCTCCGTGCTGTAATTAAAGTTCTCAACTTTTGATTTTTAATTCTCTTTCACTGATTCTTCGTTTTAGTAAAAGTTCTTATTCCCCGTGGTTTAGAAGTAAAGACATTTATATTTGTCCTATTTATACAGTAGCTGTAAAGCCCTTCCTGAAAGAAGTTAGCGACCTTAAGATGAAGTCATGTAAATCTGAATTGCCCGCCCGGCTGGTGTAAGGAGACTATCAGAACAAGAATTTGAGGTTTTAACAGTCGTTATGATTTTTCGTGGGTGCTTTAAATGTTAACTTCTCGATCAGAATTCATTGCGTTGCCCTTCCCAAGTTCAGGGGGACCTCTCAACAGGAACCGCGCGCGCATTCCCTTTGCGGGTTCGCGCCTCTTCTCTGGAGGTGCGAGGCCAAACTTAGCAAAGCCGAGTTGCCTTTGCTGGTTGCCGTGCCCACGGACACCAGGACAGAACGGAGGCAGCGACAGCTGCGGGCAGGTAAGTCAGTCCCCATCCGCTCTCTCCTCCTTCGCTGCGTGGTTCCCCTAGTTCGGCACCCGGAGTTCTTGCGCCACGCAGGGCTTCAATCCCCAGGGAAAGTGAGCCCGTGTGCGCCGGGATCTGGCCGCCGTGCCTGGGTGTCCTCCGGTACTTCCTGGACTTTTCCGAGCCCTCAGGCCAGTGCCTACCAGGTGGAGAGCCCCGCAGTAGAACCCCCTTCAGCGCCCTCCGCCTCGCCCCCTGAGTTGTACAGTCGCGGCGGAGGCTAGAAAGGAAATCCCGAGGACGCACCCCCACCCCTAGGGCCACGTGTCACCCCATGCACAGCCTGAAGTGAGGCACCAACACCCCAAACTTTTGTTTCCTTAGTCTAGGGATCAGTGTTGTGACCGGCTCTGGGTTCCGCCTTATCAATCTACTTTGGTATCAGTTTATTAGATAAAATCTAAAGAAGATTCCTGCTGCTTCTTCCCAGAAGGTCCACAGCGGCCCACCGTCAAGGCCTTGGCTACCAGAGATGTTGATAATGTCGCCTTCTTCTTTTTTTTCTTTTTCTTTCGCCCCCTTCCAGTGGCCTGCATCTTGTCGGCAGGGCCAGTCTAACCCCCAGATCCCCGAGTGCTGTGTGATTTAAAGAGACGGATGCGCTGGTATTTGAAAAATCAAAGTTGTCGCTGCAACCCTGAGGAGCCCAGTCACACCTCAGCGTTTCCGTCCAGGATGTTTCACCTCCCTTGGTGGCTCTTCCCTAAGGATTCAGGCTTTGGGACTTAAAGTACCCCATCTTCTCACTGCCCTAACTCTGCAAGGCATTTAGGACAGTTCGTCCGATTTTGGACCTCTTTGGAGAGATTTTTTGGCTCTGGTGGTTAAGTTCCAGGATAGGCGTCCAGGCACTTGATGTTCTGTGTTCGAGGGCTGGACCGGGCCACAGTATTCACAAAAGTAAAACAAAAACAAAAACCCAAAAGAGATTGGCCCTTTCTAGGCTAGAAACATCATCTGGGTTTGCCCCCTGGGCCTTAGAGGTCAAGGGCTACCATGGCAGTTCTGGGAGCCAGAGTGGAAGGAGCTGATGTGCATGGTGCCAGGCATCTATCTTCTTTGCTGGCTTCTAGGCTTTGGCGCCAAGAGGCAGGCTTTTCAGTCCTGAAAGTTGCTGTGGGCGATGGGGACACAAAATTTCTTGTTGGGAACTAGCTCTCCCAGCCAACAGTCATCAGATCACTTTAATTTACAGCCCTCAAGCTCCCAATCCTCAAGCATCAGATTTCCTATTGGGGGTAGAAGAATCTAGCTATTCCTTCTGCTCCACTAATTGGAGGTGCTCATCTCAACCTTTATTTCTATCTTTTTCCTTCTCTTGTCTGGAAATCATATGAAACCAAACATGTAGTATATTTTAAGAAGTCAACATAAGACTGACAGCTTGCTCCATCTTTGTGCTTGCTTACTCTCTTCATTTTCTTCAAAGTTTATGTAACAAAGATGAGACTTTCTTTTTATCTTTGATCACTTAATCTGTGGGAGTTCTTCCTCAGAATGGCAACTTCAGATTGCCATGAATTTTCTGATTTTTCTAGTCATAATTCTTGACCCCTCTTCTCTTCCTGGTCTATATCTTCTTTCACAAAGTCCCTGTTCATACAGCATCTCAAAGTGGCCTTCTCATATCAATTTCTCCATAGTAAGAACCTCTTCTACAAATCTCTGCAAATTATGTTAGTATGTCAGAACCTCTCTCTCAGCTTTAATGTAATTTTGACTTTCCACTAATCTCAGTTTCTCAAACCTAGTCTATTTCTTTGGGCCTGGGTTCAGGCAGGCCTGCCTCACCTCCTGCACATTGCTTCAAGTTAGCTTTGCGTCTGCTGCTGTCAAAGCTGGTTTTCTCATTTCTTTTACTGATTCTCTACTACCTGACTTTATGATTATTCTCTTCCTTCCCAATCCCTCAGCATTTTTGCACTGAGATAAAGTTCCTTTAGGCCATTATATACCCCTCAAATCTTTTATCTACCCTATACATACATCAAAGAGAATCTTTAATTTATGAAGTTTTTTTTTGGGGGGGGGGAGTCTTTTATTAATTTAATTTTCTACATCTGACTGATGCATTTTTACATGCTGTCCTGGGTGATTGAAACTCTCTTCATCTTTTACAACTTCCAAGCCACCCCTCTTGAAATTTTCTCCAAATCTTTTTCTCTACAGTTGAGGTAATACACATACGTCATCCATCTAATTCCACGTAATACAAACTTATCCATATAATTCATGTAGAACTATTTTATTTATCATTGTGAAGTTATAATCATTTTTCTTTGGTAGTTTGTGCGTCTTGTTATTTATAATAATTTTAACCTATAAGCTCTATAATCCACATATGGCCTCTAGAACCTGCATATGCTAAGAATCTCCTATGTCAATTGCTTTTTCTTTTTTCTTTCCATTCGTCCTCCATCTTTAAAAATGTTTCTCTTCTCCCGTTTACTGAGATCCTACAGTGTGCTTTCTTTATATCTGCTTCCTGCATCTTTTCTTTACTGTCTTTTGAGCACTTCTCTTTTTCATTTTCCTCCATCCTTCTTATTATTTATCCTTCTTTCCTTCTTCCTGGTCTGCTTCAGCCCCTGTCCTTTCCCGTCTCTGTATTTCCCATGACTCACTTCTGCGGTCCAGTTCTGTATCTTAGTACTTCATAATCTTCAACCCATTCTTCCTCTTTCAGGTAACTTTATCAAAGCACAAACTACCACCCCTACGTTTTCCTCTTCCACTTTACCTTCTCCTTTTTCTCCAGTTTGTCCTTCCTTTCTCCCCAATTGTCTACCTTTTCCCCACTTCGGTTTGCCTTCCTCTTGATTCCTTCCAGCAGCTGGAGCCCTAATAGCGCTCCTTGGGTCCCTTACTCCTCAGCCTCTCTCCCACTTAATACTTGTCACCATTCCCCTCAGATCCCAGCTCTCCCTCTTCTTTGTCCCCTTCCAGTTTTCTCTTGTAGTCTCTTCACTCTTTTCTCCCAGACGCTTTCTCCAGTTCCAACCTCTGCTCTCGCCGATCTCTGCCCTCTCTTTCTAGCTCTCTTGCCTTAGCCTCCCGCTTTCCCCTCCTTCTTCTTCCCCCGGCCCTCCCCCCTCCCTCCCAGCTTCCCTGCCTGGCTCGCTGCCTCCTTCGCCTCTTGTCTCATCTTGCCTGTGTTGTCTGGGAGGGGAGCCCTGCCTCCTCTCCTTCGCTCAGATCAATGCCCTGGCCACTCACTTTCTGATGTTGCACGACGGGAAATGCTTTGAATACTTACGACATGGCCGCTCACACTGATTGCCAAGATTGACAGCACTAACCATCGCCTTCACTTGTTTCAAGGGGGAAACCCCTAGTCACCCCGCTCTGCGCGCACCTCCCGGCACCCCGGCGGCAAACTTCTGCGGGTCAGCGCTCCCCCCGCCCGGAGCGGGACACCCCCGCAGACTTGAGTTAACGGGCTGCGTCGGCCGCGGCGCTGGGGGGTTCTGCTCCCTTGCTCCCCAGGCTGTGCTAATTGACCTAGCATCGACTTTCCTTCCTTAAAATTTTTTTTATTTATATCTTTCCCTTTTTCTTTAATGCTATTTACTCCCGCGGCGCAGCGCACAAGGAGCCCTCCCGTGCGGTACCATCCTGGAGCCCGCCCAGGTAACCGGGACGGAGCGAGCGATCTAGAGAGCGAGGGAGGCAGAGCGAGAGCGCGCGGCCCGTTTGTGAGCTACCTGTTGGGGAGCCGGAGGGGGCAGGGGCAGGAACCCCTGGCCGGGCCGCCGACCCCCAGCGCCTTCCGCTCTTGCCTTTCCGGGCAGCTCCAGGCTTAGTTTTCCTGAGCTGGGACTGAGGGACTGGGGTCGGACAGGCGGAGGGACGAGAGCTGAGCGCGCGGAGCCCTGCGAGGGCGCTGGTTGCCGGGAGCCGCGGCCGCCCAGCTCAGGCGGGTTTCCGTACTTGGCTGGGGAGGGGAGACGGGGGAGGAGGAGCGGGAGGAGGGCGCTCAGCGGGGCCGACGCAAACGGGGGAGTAAAGGCTGAGAAAGGGGCCCGAGCGTCTGTCGCTCGCTGGTGGACGCGTGGGTCCCCGAGATGCGTCCCTCTCTCGGAGAGTTGTGCCTTGTTCCGGAGGCGCTGACAGATCTGCGTGGCGGGCTTCTGGTTCTTTTGCCTCCCCACCTCCAGCCCCCAAATCCACTTCGAGAAAACACATGTTGTAGCTGTAGATAACTGTGCGTAGGACACTAAGGCAAAAAGGGCAGGGGAAAGAGACAGACAACGCAACCTTTGACAACAGAAAGCTGTTATCGCCATCCTAAGTATTCTTCCGGAAATCTGTCCGCTCTCTCGGCCCACCTATTCCTCCTTCTCCGCCTCCCCGTATAGATATTCTAATATGTATAACCGGGAATGGTATGAAAAAGAAGTCAGGTGGCTTAGAGAATGAATTTTTAAGGCTCCGTGAAGTTTGAGGTAGGTATTTCATTGAAGTTTGCGCAAGTGTGTGATGGAAGAAGCTTGTGTGCCTGCGTGTGTAGCGCTCTCGCGCGCGCTCGCGCTCTCTCTCTTTCTCTCTCTCTTTCTCTCTCTCTCTCCCCCCTCCTTCTCTCTCTCTCTCCTCTCCCTCTCCCCCCCCCCGCCCCCGTGTAAGCATATGCCTGTGTGCTCTGTGAGGGTTCAGATGGGACCGCAGGGTGGAAATGCCTTTTGTTCCCACAAGAGGGCAGCATCCTGAGGGCTTTGTGAGCGCTGTATCTCTCGTTATCTCTGCAGGCTTCGGTTTAGAGAAAGTTATATCGAAACTTTCAAACTGATATCACATCTTAGTTCGTGATATTAAAAAAAGGAAGACACACAGAAAGAAGGAAAAAAGACTGAAGTGAAGAAAGAAGAGAGAGAGAAAAAGAGAAAAGCAGGCAGCCAGCCTACCCCAGGAGAGTCCCAGTCACACCAAGACTAGGGGGAGGGCTGTTTTAATTGTGGGTTTGGCCGACTGACGACTGGAGTGCCCTCCTCGGCTGTCTTAGTTGTAGCCGGAGGTCATGTAAATCGACCTTAAAAGAATGCATAAGCCATAAATTAAAATAAACCCTCACCCAAGGGCTGATCCATAAGTAGACAATATCGAACCTGGACAAAACGAGCTTCCCTTACGAGCCGACCTAAACTGCATCCCCCCAAAGAATAGAGACTAAATGCAAAGTAAGTTTCCCAGCGAATATTTTGTTTTCTTGAAAAGTGTTGGGTTGATTCACCGTGTGACTGCGACGGCGCATTTTTCCGGAGCGCTTCAGTGTTAGCCAGGCTCAAAGTGCGGGAGGTGGGGAGAACCCGCTGGGTTTCTGGGCTTCTTAACGCTACCCCCACCCCACCCCCATTTTGGTTTGGAAACTTTGGCTATTTGTGGGGTTGATGCTGGGCGAAGGCGGGCAAAAGTCGAGGATCTCGGCCGCGCTCTCCGCTCGGGTAAAGTTTCCCGGAGGGAGTTCATAAAGAAAACCCGGGTCGCTAGAAAACCCGTACGCTTCCTCCGCCCACCCTCACCCCACCTCCGCTCTGCGGTAACTTTCCCGGGACCCTTCGTGAGTTGCCCCCAGTTCCCTCCGCGCTCTCTGTTCTTCCCCCCCACCTCAATTTTTGAACGTGACTTTTTATGATCTCTTTAGAAATAAACAAACCGGATTCCAAGACAATCCGAAACCTAAGTGCTAATCTGTGGTCCTCTTTGCTCGAGACGCTTGGGCAGTGGTGCCAGGTCCTGCGGGGGCGTGTTAGCTATCGCCCAGCCCTGCCCCACGCGGGCTCGGCCTGCGAGTCCGCAGGCCGGGCGCACGGTCGCCGGCACGTTTCTTCCGCACCCCGCGCTCTCCTACTCCGCGTCCCTCAGCCCCGCCGGCGCCCTTCGTCCTTCTCGGCTCCCAGCCTGGGGCCCGTCGCCCGCTGCCCTCTCTGCAGACCCGCGGAGATCTGCCGCTCTGGGGCTCGGCCCAGGCCCGGGGCGGTGCTGCCACCCATATGGGGCCCAGCTCGAGCCTGGCAGCTCCCTGGGGAGCTGCTTTTTGCTTTCTCCCTTAAAGGGCCGGTCAGAGAAGGGAAAAGGGGCTTGTGCAAAGGTTGCTGGGGTTGTGCTCGGGCTCCTGGAGGAGCGGCCCGCGGCTGCGGTGGACAGATTAGCTCCCTTCACCGGGCTGTATCCCAGGCGCTCCGCGGAGCTTTTAAGATAAAAAGAGAATTGGTGTGTTTGGAGCAGATAATAGATAGTTGTTGCGGCGTGTGTCGAATTTTATTTAAGCTCTCTTAGGCCAAGTTTGAAAACGTTTATTTGTATGAATTGCCAGATATTGAATGCTGCCTCTATTTGGGACTAAAATAAGTCTTCGACTCTGTTGGCGGGGCTGGGTTGTTAGCAAGATGGGCTGTCCCCAGCTGCTTCTCTGTGTGTGACCTCCTCTGAGGGCCGTGCTTGAAGTTTCGGTCTCGAGATGGTCCGAAGCCGTCGCTGCGGCAGACTGGGCTGGGCTCCGGACCTCCCGCCGCTCTGTCAATAGGACACTCGGATATCGTCCATGTCCAGGGCGCTTGACCCCGGCGCGCACTCCTGCGGCCAGCCCTTCGCGCTGGCTGGGCGGCCCAACCAACAACTCAGTGGAGTCGGGATGCGAGAATGCCCTCTTTCCCCCGCCTCCTCAGGGTCTCCTCTCTTCTGCCCTTTATAGTCACATGCCCAGGTTTTTCCCGGGTCCCGAGGAGAACAGACACAGCCCCGCCCAGTCTATTTCTAGGAGGTGGGTTTGGTGAATAAAAAGGTCAAGTGATTGGGTCCGTGAGCTGGTCCATGGCGAGGGGGCCCAGGACGGACACCTGGCAAGGACCGCCCCGCCTGTCTGCCCCCCCCCGCCCCCTGCTGGTCAGCCCTCCCACGGCTGGCCTCCCCAGGCCACATTCTTGGGCTAAGTGTGAGAGGCTGTGGGAAAAGCAACCCCGAACCGGCCAAGAGCTGGCGAAGCTGATCCCGAGATGGCATTTTGTTTTGAACAGTTGCTTGGGTTGACGTTTCCTCATAAGGTAAGGTGTCACTGGACAGTCGGCTGCCCAAATGCCACATGTATATAATTAGCTTGCGCACTCAGCACCTTGTCCCTGAGGCCCGTAGGCACGGGCTTGGCCGGCCTGGCCCATTCAGCTCCATTCTGGGCTGTAGGATTCCCGAAGGAGGGCCAAACTGGTCAGGATAGCCCCGGGAGGCCCCTGCACCAGGGGAGACTATGACAATGTAGGCTTGTATTTGATTTCTGTCTCTCTTCCCCTCTTCTCTTCCTGTTTTCTCAGCTCTAGTTTTCAGTCGAGGGGGAACTACTGGTTAGCGGGGTAAAGCAGACATCAGCGTCAGGGTGCAGACTAAATGAGGAAAGGGGATCGGAGTAAATCTGGCAACATACCTACTCTGCACACCCCGCCCATGGGGGAGGGGTTCTAGTGCCCCTCTATCTGCACTAATCCAGTAGGACCAGCTCAGGCCTGGCATCGTCTCCTGGCTTGGGTAGGGGCTTCAGGCTTTTCACTGTTCACCTGTCTCTGTGCTTCCTCTCGCCTCCACCCCAGAGGTCTCTCAGCAAATTAGTATCTGTGAACTGATTGCAGTTAAGGTTTTCCCCTTTCAGGCCTAGCCGCCTGGGGCTGCTAGTGTTCACTGTGGGGCGGGCCTGGAAAGATCTGCTGTCTCTCCTAGTCTAACTCTTGTTCAGCCTGGGGTTGGTAGGAGCAGTGACCTGTCCTCTCTATATTCAGACTGGTGCTTGAGCTTCCTACCTAGCGTCCCAGACCCCAGCCTCAGGTCAGCTTTTGCCTGTACTCTGGCAGAAAACAGATTTCTGTAGCCATGAACATGACCTTCCGTCTGTCACTCTGTATAGTCACACTGGAATTCAACACTCAGCTTAGACACTTTCATCAGTTCACCTTCTCCCCTTGTTTTTAAGCCATTCAGAGTGTCTGATACCTACTAGAAGATTCTCTTCATTTTAAAACAAACAAGCAAACATCCTAAATCTTTCATAAGTTTAGTGGGATAGGGTTAGCTTTTCTATGGCAGCAAGAGTACACCTTTCAGGTGGCAGGTAGGGACATAGTTATATTTAGTTGCATTTGCTTTTTATTGAACCAATGAATTATTTCATTTTCTTAGAGTAGGGGAAAGTTATGACTGAATTTTTTAAACTTTACCAGACCATAAATGTATGAGCTATATACTTTTGAGAATGTCTTCTTGAATACACACATGTGAGCACATGGGCAGAAGGCCTACTGACATGTAGATTTTTTTCTCCTGCATTTTTGAAAACTTCATAAATCAAGAGAGATTGTCCTTATTCTAAAACAACAAGAACAAGCAACCAAAAAAAAAAAAAAATCCTTCAGGCTCTGAAAACAAGTGTGTACTACACTTATTAGATCTAATTTGACCAAAGGCAGTAAGTAACCAGGATCTAGACAACTGTTAGGCCATTAATTCCCTAGGCAAACTGACATTCTGCGTTGCTTCTCTCATGTACTACCAACACCCCCTTTCTCCTCTGCTCTCCCACCATATTCCTTTATGTATAGTAGCAAAACTAAATAGTTTTTTTGTTTATCGTTTATCCGATTTAATGTTCTTAGTTTTTGTTTTGGAAGTAATGAGAAGGAACTTTCTCTTGGTGTATATATATTTTTTAAATGCAAAAAACGTGTGAGTTTATTATAATGGAACATGATACAAACTACTATAATAGTATACTGTGTAACTATAACACTATACTATAAAGAAAAATAAATGTAAAAAATATTAATTAATAAAGCAGTATCAATCTCTATACCTTATGCTGATTCTATAATGGATTCAGTAACTAAATACCTAGAAGAAATGATATTCAGTAAGAATATTATGTTGTCTGTTGGATTTTTTTTATTAGTAGCAGAAAGCAACAGATATTTTTCTTAGTAAGGGGAAAGCATATGTTTAAAATATGCTAACATACCTGGCAAATCCTTTCTTTGTAAGGCTTTAAAATACGCTCCTTTAAGTACATAAGTGATAAATTTTGGTGGAATTATTGAGATTTCATTTCTGTTTTTATTTGGCTTTTTAGAAGAAATTATTGGATTATTGGTTACTGGTAAGATTGCTACACATATCTATCTTATATTGGAGAAATTAGTGATGTTTTAAATCTCTAAATTAGCACAATAAGTGCTGGAATAAATGAACTTTTATTAAGGTTTAACATGCATTGGCTTTAATCCTTACTTTTAATATTTTCTATACTTTTCACTTTTGTTAGATTATATGTCTATTTCTAAGTTTGAAAGAATTCTCTCATTAGTGAGAGAATTCATACTTTTTCACTGTTTACAAACAGCATTCTCTAAAAGTATAGTACAGTACAACAAAAATTTTGGTTGATCTAAGAGCTGTTTGTTTAAATATAGTTTAGGGGTGTATATATATCAATTGATGTTTTTGAAGTCAAGTGAAACATTCCATCAAGCTAATGTGTCTGAGAGTACCATATCAGGCACAGACAGGTACTAGAAATGATAAAACACAGATAACATACAACAAGATGATTTGCAGATGGGATGTATTATCTGCTGTCATGAGGTGAGATGGGTCATATTACTGTTTTTATTTTTTAAAATTAATCTAGGTTATTTAGAATTATCAAGTTATATAGGTATATGAGATTTAATGAAAACAGATTGTATTATAGAAACTTGCTAAAAAATGAACAAATATTGATTGCTTTTTAGAAGAGAAAATGGACTATCTTTGCATTTGGATTGCTTTTTGTTTAAGAAATATGGCTCTTCCCTGTTATTTTTTTCTAAACAAGGAAAATAATGTATTGACCATTTTATATCTTCATCCTAACTCCACATTTTCTACTGATTATACTCTGAATCTCAACATACTCAAATAAAAGGAAAATTCTGGCACTTCGGGCTGGTCTATGAAAAGCAATTTTTATTAGATGTAAGCACATTTTAAATGCATAGCTTATCTTTTTCGCTTGAGGTTCTTCAACTGTGATTTGAAAACTAATTGTTTTGGTAAGAGTTATATCAGAAACTTTCGTCATCCTCTCATTATATATTCATTATTCATTTATAGGAAAAGTGTTTTTATTTTCCTTGTTCTGTAGAAGAGGGTAAAAGCTTTTCAGCGAATTATTTTGTTTAGACATTTAGTTGACGTGGGAATAATTCTAAACTTGTGTTATATTTTTTGATAGCACTTTTTAAGTTTTAAGTATCCATTGTCATAATCTGGATAAAAGTATCAATTGGAGACTGTTGGTGGATGTTGTAAAATGGAATATCATTTAAATCTGCTATGGACTCTCTTACCTCCAAAAAAAAGGTGCTGGTCTGTTTTTCCTCAAATCTGTGGTAGTCTCAAAAAAGTTAACATGAAATCCTAAAACCTCAGAGAAACAGTATCGATTCAGTTCTTAACTGCAAATCCTTCATATCATTGCTCAAAATATCCAACTTTACACCAATATTAGCCATTCTTTTTATAGTGACACCATGCTTAGTAAAAAACTTCTAAGCTCTGAGGTCAGGTGTTGAGATTGGATTCTAGTTTATTTTTTATGAATCAGATAAAGATTTCTGTGCATGAGACCATATGTGAAGATGAGAGAACAAGAACATTTCCATATCAAAGGCAATATATCTGAGGCTGCATGGTAATTAAAATGCAGTGGTTTGGACTCTGTGCACTAGCACTTAAGCAGAGCATTGCCGGGACCTTGTGCATCATGCAGGCGGTTGCTTCTTGCATACTTCTTGAAATACACTTATAATTTTGTACAAACATTTATGCCAGTCCACACTTTTCTATGGATAATTTGTATTTCATCCAAACCATTCAAAGTAGAAGTTATTTTTTGAGCTACCCCCTCATTATGGCTTTTGTGCATCAACTATTTTTATTCTAGTTGTTTGTATTTCTTTTTACCAGAATGATGGCTTGTTTATATTCAGAATCTCTTCTTGCTCTTCTAAGACCCCTTATATATCACTATATTCTACTACTCACTCAAAAAAACCTTTCATCTTTAGGAAAGATGTGAATTATTTTCTGAACTTAATTGTAGATGCTGTAATCTATTATAAACTAATAAACCACATTTAAAAAATCAACTTCCCAGTTATTTCTACTTTATAATGCTAATATTTAGTAACCCTCACTAACTTGCACAGTACCTAGTATTGGAAAAAATTCCTTTTCAAAATGTTTAAAGATTTCTGAAATATTCTTTTTTACCTTTTAATGGCATGAAAATGTGCAGTGGCATTCTCTTTCTTTCTTAATACTTAAAGCGAAAAACAATGATTTGAAATGATAGAAATCTTTATTTTTACCTGAAGAGTTATCTCTTTGCATTTATAGGGCGATGTTTGATTCTATTTATAAAGAAGTGGGTTAGCATCTTAACCGGTAGTTATTTGGAATAGAATAGTGAAATAAAAAATCTAACAATTGGTAGTTTAATATTGCATATATTTTAGAAAAATTTGCATCTTTAGTAACTAGCTTGAATTTGCTGCTCTGTAATTTTCTACATTTTCTATTTCCATATTTGTGCTTGCTCTATGAACATTCTGTTCTGGCACATGTGGCAGGGAATTCACTGGTATATTTTATTTACCAAGCTCTCCTGGTCTATAAAGCTTTAAAAAGATTTCTCTGGATTGAAGCACCATGTTTTTAAGACTATAAATGTGATATTATGGAATCCTTTAAGAGTTTTTGTGTTGTTAAACTTTTGGATCAAAATTGCTTAAGTATTTTGAAATGATGCTTTTTAATGATGACATATGCATAATAAATATAAGATAAATTCAAACTACGTTCTATGATGTGCATATTAGTGTCTTTGAAAACATTCTATATTCTCTCATTTCAAGTTCTTTCTTGATCTCTTTCTTCTCACAAGATAACCCTTGAAATGATCTGTTATCACTGCTATCTTTAATAATTTGTTGTTTCTAGTCACCTTAAGGAGACTAATTGAATTGTCTATCTTTAATATATCCATTGAAATGCAGAAAGGGACTTTAGTGCTCTTCATGATTTTGACTTTACTGAGCACAGTCTCTTTGCTTTTCTGAAAAGTAGTTCTTTAAAATCAGACAAAGAAAATTAAAGATGCTTTACTTTTTCCAGCTACAGAAGCACAATATATGGAAAAAGGGAAATGCAATGCAACGGATTTTTTTTTTGAGAAGCATAGGTTTTAAATGGAACAAATTCTAATGCATGGTTACAAATGTTTTCTTTTATACTTCACAAACAGGTCATTGGGTAACATGATTGAGCACTTACTAAGTTATGGGCACCGTGAAGGGCATTTCTGAAGCCACAAGTCTTTACTTTGAAAAATTTTTCTATTGAAGATTTTTAATATTAAGTAGGTGGGGAAATTTAGGCACAGTTGTCATAGTGCTAAACAGATCATTGGTAGAACTGGAGAAGAGTGCTCCTAAGAAAGAATAATTCATTGTTCTTTCCCGAGAAAGAATATCAAAGAGCAAGGATGTTGTTATTTTCTTAGAAATAATCTCCAGCTATCTTCATGGGCAATGAACTTTCTATGTAGGAAAAGTCAACTGCCCCATCTACCACCAGTATATCCATGGCGTAATCCCTAACCCTCCATTTCTTCATCTCTAAAATGGGAGTAATAATATCTACAGCATAGGTTTATTGTGAGGATTAAATGAGATAAATGAATGTAAAGCACTAAACTCAGGACTTGATATAAAATAAATATTTAAAACATGTTATCTATTTCTGTTGAAGTGGTACCATATGTAGAATTATACAGATCTGGCTTCTCATTTCAGCTTCACTATATGCTTGCTATGTAGTCTTTGGCAAGTTACATGACCCGTTTCTTTTCCTCTTATGTGAAATACAAACAGCAGTACATGTTCCTTCCTTTCTTTCCTAGAAAGGAGAATTCATTAGTATTCTGGCAGACTTGGGTTAGAGTACTGACTAAATGCAGGGTTTGGATGTCCAGCTCTCAAAGTTTGAGAAAATTCCATTTCTAAGGACTGGAAGAGATTTTCAAAAGGTCATCTCATCTTTCATCCTGAGGGTATATTGATCCCCCTTTTCTCCATTCTAATCAGTTAAGAAGCTCTCTTTATTTTGAAAGCCTGCAAAGACGAGATTTTATACTCTTCTTTGGTTATGGATTTCAGTGATTAACACCAGGAAGTTCTTTATGCCAAATGTACACATCTTAATCTGTTTTCTCTTGCTTTCATTTTAAGAAAAAATGGAAACATATATTCTTCATTTGAGTGATAGACCTGCAGGTGAGAAAACCAAAATTAACTTTCAATTTTTACTTCTTCAATCTTTCCTTTGAAGTCTTATTTCCTAAACTAGTTTTGTGATCTTAAAAAGTTATGCAATCTCTTCAAGCCTCAATTTTCTAATTTTTAAAATGGAGATTATGATAGAATTTATCAGATAGGGTTATTGAGAAGATTAAATTTGAAGATACAGTTTATAGAAGTATATAGAACAGTTCTGGATAACTGTGTTAGGATTAATTGACAGTAGTTATGTGATCAGTAGTAGAACCTTGGCATGAAAAGGATCCTTAATTCTCTTATGTTTTATAGAACTCGGTTTTCAGAGTGCTTCCTATTCATTGCCTCATTCAATAAAAGGTATGCAGGGTAGATAACCTTACCAGTCATACTGACTTCCTACTTGATATGAGTATGTTTCAGTGGGTTTTGCTTCAGGATATTATTCACTACAAACAAAACTTGTATGTCATAAATTAGTGTTGGCTTTTTTGGCCCTCTTTTTCCCCCCAGTCTCTTCTATATAATGTCAGTGCTCATTTATTTTATTTTCATACTTATTTCCAGAGCCAAACCAATGCTGCATTTCCCATATACCAATGTAAATGACTAATACCATGCTGATCAGAAGTATTAAATGTCAGTTATATATGTCTTTGATTACTAAAATTAGAAAATATTTAATTATTACATAAGAAGTGTGTTTTTTTTTTGATAGGCAGCAGTCTTTCAATATATGGGGTTTATGAGGAAGGATTAATTAAAGGATCCTTGGTTGTGAAAAAGATAGGAACCACTTGATTACATGATATCGAAAATGAAAATACATGGTCCTAGTGAGGAGGTATGAATATTGATAATTCTTTGTGGTGTGCTAGTTGCTATAATGGAGAGATATATAAAAGCAGAAGTACCTGTGTTAAAGAAAGCTTCTGGCAGGAGGTGGACTTTGAGCTGTGATTTAAAGGATGATTAGGAATAGGCTGTTTGAGGTAACATCCTGAAAAGCATTGGACCTGGGGGAAACATTTGATAGTAATATTGACTATTTTGTAAGTCTGATACCGAAATGTCTCATATTTATGTCTTTGTGAGACACAAATATATATAGACAAAAAGGCCATGTCTGCCATGAATGTGATGTGGCCATAGGCTAGCAGCTTAACCACTGCACTTCTCTTTCTTAGCTCAGTTTTGTGGTCAGGGCCATTGTGAGTACATTTTAAGGCACAGAGGAATTTTTCAAATTATTAGTTTCCTTCAAATATGTCAACTAAGTATGAAAATAAGTGGCTTATTAATATAACAAACTAATGAACAGGGCTATGAATTAATAAAACCTTATATCTTGCACTGTAAAGAACTTCCTTTTTCCTTGAGTTGGCAAGCATAGTCAAGAGAAAAGGCAGTATTTGGAAATTTTTATATCTGGTTGTTATTTCTGATTTTCCCTTATTTGTTATAGGTATTTAGGTACCTCCCATTTATAATTAAGTTTTTCCAACTGTAAAAATGGCATAGTCCATAACTTCTTTTTAAATTGAGGAATAATATGAAAATAAAATAATCCTCGGTGATTCAAATTTTTTGGAACAAATTATTATTATATAGTGATGATGGTAAAACAGCAGCAATAGCAGAAGCAGTAGTAGTAGCAACAATCCCTCTTTACTCTTGACAAATTTCAAATGGGGATGCTAAATTCATCCTTATTTAGTTTTGTAATCTGAGATCTCATGTTTTCTAATAAATTTTTTAATGCTTTTTCTTTGATCCCACAAGCCTTCTTTTCTGTTTTTGGTTTGGAAGTTTTCTGGTGTTTAATAACTTGTTTCTTCAAATTAAACATACCTATTGTGATTTTGCAGCTAATATGACTTTGTTACATAATCACTTTCTGAAAAGAGCTTGGTGGTGACATAAGTTGGAGAAGTTATGGTTCTGGCTTCCAATGGCCTTAATCTATTGTTTTCCTTACCACTGCTTTGGCATGCTGGAGACTTGCAGTGTTGATAATACCATGAAAAATATGGTGAAATCTCTTCATTATAAAGAAAGGCTCTGAAGCCGAGTAAAAGGAGGTAAGAAATGATGTGAAAGTTCTATTAAACAGTTCAAAAACACCCCTATAGTCATATTAAATTAGTTATGATGCTTTAAAGAACATTTTCCTTTAGGACTTTCAGTTGAGTTATTTAATTAGAAGCAAAAACCTAAAAAAAAAAAAAAGAAAATAAAAATTGAAATGATACAGCAACTGAACAAAGTTTAACTAACTTGGAACACAGCACATTAGTTAACTGAATCTCAGGAACATTTTTTACTCTTAAATCTGAAGATCCAAATGCAGATTGGAAGAAAATTGAACTATTTTAAAATTTCTTAGCTGTAATCCTTTCCTACTATAAAGATGTGTATTGACAATAGATATATTGAGGTTTAAAAAAGAATTTTAATCTTGGAACAACTAAACTGTATGTTATATTTAATTTTTATTTTACTACAGTATTCTAAGGCATTATTAAAATAAATTTTCTGCTTTTCTAAGGTTAGACCCTTTAAACTTTTACAGACAACAGTTCCAGAGAATGCTTCTATTTGTACTTTTTGTATAGGTTTGTGTGTTTTACAGGTATGTTAGGGCAGAGTCATGCACACTGAATACTTATGTGTTTTAAATTGTGTAGCATTTTGTAACATGCTTATTTTCTCTGAGGCAGATATATATAGCAGCCTAAATTGAGTGGGACTAGTGAATTTAGGGACTCGTAATCCCCTGCATGGTGGGGAAAGAGTAAAATACAGCTCACGTTTTAATTATGACACCTTGGGACCATTTCCAAAGCACTCATAATTAGCCATGTCTTAGTTGTGAAGTATTATGTTTAATTTCTTCTTTATGTCCACATGGAAAACTGTGTCATCAGGAGCCGTGTGAGTAAAGTATATGGAAAAGTATACCCCTTCATATTGTATGCTAATTAAAAAATATTTTGTTAGCATCACTTTCACATCTCTGAGCTATTCACTTCTTGTTTTTTGATCTGTCTGTACACTAGTTTCTATTAAAATGCCAAGCAAATAGGGCATTTGTATCAATTGTCCTTTAAATTTTATGAGGCTATGATTATATAGTCTCTGGTTTTGCTTATTTAATAAATTTATACCTGAGATAATTTGTAAACGAATATAATTTCATTAAATTTAGTAAGAGGGGCATTAAGTTATTTGGTCATCCTAAATTGTCTCAAATGAAGCCTCCATTTAGTTAAATAAGTATATTGCTAATGCATCTTGAAAATATTTTTAATTATTAATAAAATGTTTGTTTGAATGTTTTCACATAGTAGCACAAGTTGATATCCTCCCTGCCTGATTGGGGTGAATGTAGCATTTATAGTAGCCGAGGCGAAAGGAACAGAATTTAGGATTTTTAAGTAGGAAAAGACATAGCGATCTTAGGTGGTTTGGATAGCCTATGAGCAACTGGAAAGTGTTGTTGGTAAGGGTGAAGTTGGAAGGATTCCTGTGGCAAGATAATTTTGAGGCTTATTTGGGAGAACTTCTCACTATAATAGAATAGTGGTGACCAAACTATTTGGGTAGAGCAAAATGTTTACATGTGTATATTTATTTGAAATTATAGTAGTCACCCCTTATCCATGGAAGATATGTTCCATGACCTCCACTGGATGCCGGAAACTGTGGATAGTACTAACCCCCATATATACTGTTTTTTCCCTATGCATACATATTAAAGTTTAATTTATAAATTAGACACAGTAAGAGATTAACAATAACTAATAATTAATGTATTTTAATAGAACAATATAACAGTATACTGTAATAAAAATTATGTGAATGCGGCATTAATTCATAAAATAAGGGTTACTTGAACACGAGCACTGTGGTCTTATAACTGAGACTGCTATTAAGTGACTAACAGGCAAGTAGTGAATACAGTGTGGATATGCTGGACAAAGAGATGATTCACATCCAGGGAGGAACTGAGTGGGATGGAGTGAGATTTCATCACTCTACTCAGAATGGTGTGCAATTTAAAACTTATGAATTGTTTATTTCTGGAATTTTCCATTTAATATTTTTGGACTATGGGTGACAGCGGGTAACTAAAACCATGAAAAGTGAAACCGTGGATAAGGGGGACAACTATATATACATGTAATGTTGTGCTAATAAATGCTATAAAGCATTCATAAGTAGATAGTAAAAGAAAGATAAAATAAATAATATTTTAAAACTGTGTTTCCTCCAAAACCTATAATTTAATATGCTTGTTATTTTTAAAAGTCTTAATTTAACACTTTGTGATAAAGTGATTTAAAGGTTTGGTTCCAAGTTCAGTTTACTTTGCTCCATGGTTTTACTGCTACCACAGCTGAAAATGATACCTCAGAAAGAAAAATAGATATAAATGGAAGAAGTACATCTTTGTTTGCACTTATTAAATTGTTGTACCAATTTATTAATCCTATACACAACTTATGCAAAAAAAGTTTTATTAAAGTTTGGCTATAGGCATTAAAAAAAAAAAAGTTTGTCTAATAATCTCTGTCTTCTCCTGGAAGCAATCAGTTGTTTTGCCAATGAGATTGCAGGTATAGCTTTTTCATATTTTTAATAAGTGGGCTTGAAACCTATTGAAACTCTTTGGAACATCATTAAACAGGTTAGAATATTTTGTAGCCAATTTTTAAACTGAAAACAGATGAGAGTTTTTATAGGTGATAGACATAGATTTTTTGGTAACAAAATCACACTGTGATGGAATCGTTTCCAAACATGTTTTCAAAATACTTTTTCATAGCATGAATCTGTTTTGAAAAGCATTTACTTTCTCATTTGATAAAATATCACCTTTACCTTGAAGATACAGATTAAATTTATGTGATGGCATGTATGCACTCACACTTTCTTTCTGTCTCTGTCTCTCTCTCTTTCTGTCTATCTATATCTATCTAATCTAGCTACTTGGTAACACACACAGCACCTTGTCATCACATAAAAGGCAGCATGTTTAGTATACTAATTTTTTAGTTCCTTATCTTAAGTTTGGAAACTTTGCCATGAGATAAGCAGGGGACCCTTTGGGTGGTACAAACAGTTCTCCTGGTTACATCTCACTTCAAATAATTGTAACGATTTTACTATGTTTTACAGGTCTATTTAAAAAAGTAATTGCATCATCATGTAGCACTTGGCTTCAACATTGTGTCGCAATTGCTTGGCTATGAATGATGTAGTTAGTAAAGTCCACGGTGCTGTTTCTGCAATCTTATCTCTGTTTTTTTCCTTTAGCCTAGCTAGAGTAACCACTTCACCAGTGGTTACATTTTGTCCGTTTTCCCTAAAAATTACTTTTATTTAAAAAAGTAACACTGTTGAGATTATATTTTCATTGGTACATATTTTAGTGGCTCACTCAAAAGTAGCACTTTGCCTTTTTAAATATCATAAACTGAGGCATGTTAAAAATGTACATTCATTTATCTGAAAAGCAATCATTCTACATAACTTTCTTTCTTACATCTTCAGCCACATTTTCTATGTAGCTTCCAACATTGTTACAGTACTCACTGCACAAACCCAGAGGACATCATTCTCATTGCATTTTAGGTAAATGGTTACCCACAGTTTTGCATATGGCAACTCTGATTTTTTTAGCATGGAAATACATTTAAATTTCTTGTCATATTGTCTTCTGTGTATTATTTTAGCCATTTTTATAGCAACAGGAAGAACAAGTGCTTTTCTAATAGCATATGGCTTTTTGTCTTTTATAGTTAAGGAACTCAAAAGAGGTTTCTAAACATTTAACATTACAGTTGGCGAAATTTTGTAAAATATTGGGTTATTATATGAGTGTAAATATTATTGTAAAAATTGCAGCAATTGCAAAAATTTATATCTATATGCTTATTTTTCAAATGTCTTACTGATTGTAATGGCTTCATGTTCTTATTAACATCTCAAAGTAAAATAAGTAAGGTACACTGTTAATGATACTAGATATAAATCTATATTTCAAATTCTTTTCTTGATAAGTAAAAAAAATCTTGGACTATTTCTTGTCAGGTCTGCTTGGATCATCATTGTTTTTATCCTGTATTGTGGTCTCTAAAGGGCTACTACTACAGTATAAGTGTTTACTTGGTCATGATATGATCGTCACTAAGGCCTATATTATTAATATTATCCTCAAACTATATTCTCTTTGGAAGGATCTTTTTAAACCATTTGAGCATTTGTTCAGGGTTAACTTAATTAAAACTAGATAGTATTATCTATAATCAGTCTCTTCTTTTCCTCTGGTACATTAACATTTCCCATATATACCCAGAGTATTAATCTGTATTTAAATTTAAGAAAAGATTAGTTTTTCTTACTTTTAAAATAAATAAATATACACAAGTATATTTATACTATAGTCTGAGGAGGTGTGGGCCCACTTTACAGACCACAGAAATATAAAAGTAAATGGGAAAACGAGATGAGGGTGTGATGGCTCAAGGAAGAAAAGCATTGTTTCCAGAGAACACTCTCTTGGGGCAGGATCTCTCTGAAGAATAGAGCCAGTCACTGAAAACCTGAGACAGGAAGTGGGCTACAGATTTATCAGTATTGGGGTTCAGAAAATAGTAGTGTGGCATTTTTACAGGGTTCAGTTTGAGAGAGGAAACAGATTTAAGCCATCTTTTATTCCTTAAGCCAAACCAATTTTAGTCATTTGTTGGCATGAAGGGATCAGTGAGGTTCCATAGTTAAGTGTGTTTATCATGTTGCAGCAATGGGGGGACCAAATGGAGGATCGCTCGTCCCTCGAATGGCCAGGGGCTCTTTGTTGCTTCTATACTCAGCCTTCCTTGGATTTAGATAACAAAGCAGAGTTGGGAAAAGTGAGTAAGGCAGCAGTGAGGGATAGCTATAGGCTAACATTGTCTTTGGCATTCTTTTCTCTCTTTCCCCCTTTTCTCTAATTTGATATACTAGTTGTGCAACCTGGTATAGCAGCAGGAACCCAGTTTGGGAGTTTCAGCTCTGCCAATGAACTTTGGGTGACTTTGGCTAAGTCAATTCTTTCATGGAATTCGTTTCTTATTTGGTAGAATGGGAAGCTTGATGATCCCCAGAGAGATTCCACTCTGACATGCTGGTTATACCCTTCTGGGATAAGGTATTATGCAGCCTCTTCACATAAAACTTTCAATGACGTTCCCTGTCCTGTATGTCACTCTCAAGGCACCATGTCCACACTGCCTCCTAAAGTGAAAAACGACTAGAGGTTTAATTTTATAAGTGAATTTATGCTGGTGGACTCATGAGCAAAAACTGTAAAATATTTCTAACTTATTCTCTTCACTCACCAGACAACTTTGATAGAGTGCATTTCCATAATGCGATCCTAGATATTGCACTTGCTTTCTAACCTAAAGAGGCTAATGAGAACTTTAGGAAGGAAGTATTAACATCTGAAGGGTTGTGTCTGTGAAGGTGTTTGGGCTGGATGAGATAGGCAGGGCATTGGGACACAGCCATCGATTCATTGCATGTGTTTGGCCAGGCTGGCAGCTGTGGCCAGTGCCAGGTTTTTTGAGTATGGTTTCTGTCACCAACTGAGTTGGCTGTCTTTGAAGTCTGCTAGTTAACCTCTTCCAGAATCTTAGAGTGCAACTATCACTCAGGAAGAGGAGGACAAAGGAATCTCGGGGGATGGGGTGGGGGAGGCGGGCGGGCATCTAACACCCTCCCCCTTGTTTTCATTAAGAACTTAATCCTCTTCTTCCAACAATTTTTTGAAGCATTTAAAAATGAACAGATTTCAGATTTTCTCATTTTCTTTTCAATACCTATTCATTGCCACAGATGGAGGCAATATTGAGTAATGAAATAGACACATATTACCAAATATATATTGGGCAATTGCCATACACCAGACGTATTTCTGGGTGTTTTCATAAGATGGAGATAATAACCTGTTTCATAGTTTTTGAGAGGTTTCAATATACAAAATACACTTGGATGAGTGGCTAGTATGTTGTAAGCTCTCATTAAACATTAGTAATTATTATTTTATTATTTCATTTGCACAACAATTCTAGGTGGTAGATGTGATTATCTTTATTTTGTGGACAAAGAAATTAAAGTTTGGAGAGGGAAAATAACTTCCCCAAGGTCACATAGCTGTTAAGTGGCAGACCATAGTCTAAATCCAGATGTCCTGGCTTGAAGTCCCATGGTATTTCTGCTGTATAATACAGCTGCCTATAACAGGCAAGGAAGTCATGAGATTTCCCCCAGATAATGTACAAGCTAGACAACGAGAAGCTTAGATAGTTGGGATAATGAGGAGCTGGACATGCTGTCATTTGATGTTGAATTTCAGTGGGGTTGGCTATTAAGGTCATCCCTGCTTTATATGGCTTGATGTTAACTGAAACTCATGTATATCAGAATGATATCTTCTCTTTGCATAGCTCTGACCTCAGCTTTACGTAGTTCAGATATCATGGTTTGATCTCAAAACCTTGCAAAGTGAGGACCTGGCTCCAATATACAGTAGGCTTAGTTAACACAGTATAGTGCAAAACAAGCACTGCCTATATTTTTGTCAGCTTCACATTCACATACAGAAACTCAGATTCTCTTTCCTCTGGACCAGTGAGAAAGTTCATTTCCATTTGATGATCCATGCATTATCTTTTGCATTCTTTTACTTATAAGGGTCTATTCCTGCTAAGGGAGAGCACCGTGAAGTCTATGAAGGTCACTGACGAATGGCTCTTGGCTTATAGGCCACCACCTCTGACATTTTTTGTACGCAGCAGATCTCTCTGTACTTTGAATTACCTGTTTTCTTTACTTAAAGAAAAAAACTCTCCTGCTCTCCATTACATGTCTGTTTCTTTCTGAATTGATGTGTTTCTATCTGTTTCAGCAATGTAGAGGAAGGCCAGTGAGCCAGTTATCTATCAGTGGGTGTTTTACTACATGAAAAGTGATATATAGAAGTAGACAGTAAGCAGCCATTAGGCAAAAACTGGATCAACTTAAATTTCTTCTTAGATATAGATGCTTAAATTCTTTTTAAGCACTTAGTAGTATTTCAACTTGAATATAGATACATAGATTGCATAGATGTCAATTTTAGGCCAAGATAATATTGAAAATACCGATGCTTTGAATCTCCTCTTATCCCAAAAGTTAAAAAATATTCTCCTCCCTCGAATTTCATCCTGCTGCCCCCTCCTTCACTTTTAAGATTGTTTTAAAGCCTGTCCTTAGTTTTTTTTGTAAAGCATTCTGACCAGTAGAAATCATTTGCTGACTCTAATTTTATTTCTCTTACCTGTACAGTGCTGGAGAATTGGTTTGGGGTAAAGTGAGCTGTAGCACTGTGGCTAAGAGCATACTCTACCACTTTCTAGCAGTGCGAAATTGGGCCTGTTGCCTTAATTTCTGTAGACATCAGTTTCCTTAGCTGTAAAATAGTACCCACTTCTTAGGGTTGCTTTAGGATTAAATGAGCAAGTGTAAGTGCATAGAACAGTGCTTGGCATGTGGTGCAATGCAACTCTTAGCTATTGTTAAAGTAAATGCCTTTAAAAGGAGAATCTGGCTCAAAGTAAAGAGTACTATATTCAAAATATTTTATCGAAGGGGTAAAAATGAAAAAACTACTAGGATGTAATGTGAAATCATCCTATAATTTTCCCCAACACAGTGACTCCAGAGTACTTTTGAGAGATAGTGCTAACTATTCTATAGTACTAGGTACTTTGAGAACCTCTTCAACTGCAAATCACAAATCTATTGGGACTAAATTTTCTTTATTATAATGCTAATATCTTCATTTTTGAGTGTCAGAATTTGACTAGTTGATTTGAGTAAAGAGTGAGTTTGGGTATGAGTTTTCTAAGAGCTAGATTTGGGACTGTGGCAGTAATTGAAGAAGCAGTGGTGAACTTAAAGAGGCAGTAGCTAGCAGATAGGGCATCCCACAGGGAGGGCCCAGGTGCAGCCTGGCTTGGCTAGTGATTGCAGACCTGATTTCTAGGCCCTAGAAGCTTATGAGTGGAGGCAGCTAGCTGAGATTGGGGTGGGGAGTTGGTAACCTCTATTTCTCTCAAGGTTTTTTTATGTAGGTTCCAGTGTCCTGTGGACACAGGAGGCACCCCACAAAAGCGCCTCAGCTTCAGCCAAACATGGCCAGGGATTGCAGGCTTAACCTCCGGGTCCCAGAAGATTCCTAATGGAAGCAGCAGATTGGCTATGTTAGATCTAAGATTTGAACCCAGGTTTGATGACAAAAGCTAAGCTCTTTGCACTAATGACTCCATGCTGTTTCCCTGATGAAGAAGGCACCAGTGAGGAAAGGAAAATTGCTAAGGCAGTGGAGGCATCTATGAGTGCAGCATCTAGAAGGATAGATGGTATATAGTATCTGGTAGGGCAGCTGTGAAACCAGAGGTGTTGCCTGTAGGTAGCAGTGCCGTTGTGATGGTGCTGGAGGAGATGGCAGTGGTATGGTAGTTATTATAAGCATCATAGATAGAATAGGACTTGGGAATGCATTTCTGTAGTACTTTTATACTATTTCCTATAGTATTTAAACCTGAAATCATAGACCCCACAGTCTCTGTATCAGTGGAACCTCAGAGTTGAAAGGATGTTCACTCTGATCACTCTTTTTGTGGTGTGATTTTATACACTTGATCATTTAGACCACGCTGGAGGAGCAATGGTAGAGACATTACTTCCTCCTTTCCACCAGAATGTAAGCCCCTTGTGGACAGGAATATTGCCTGTTAGTTTAATTTTTAGTGACTGGAGCAGTGCTTGGAACCTAATAGCATTTAGTAGACACTGTTGAATGAAAGAATGCTTGGACAACTTGTTTAAAAGTTTTGTTTTATATATTGAACAATATTATGTACCAAATGTTATCTCATTTAAGTCTTACTTTAACCCTGTGAGGTATGCATTATTATTTCCAATTTAGGAAACTGAGACTCAGGAATTAACTAATTTTCTTAAGGTAACATTGCTAAAACATGATGGTCAGTATTTAAATCTGTGAGTGTAACCGCTACATTATACTGTGGAATTATCACCTCTGTTGTTCTAGATGATATATTTTTTTATTAAAGGAGCCTAAATGTTTATGGAAGCCACCATATACTGTTGATTCATTAATCTTACTGCCAACTAAAACTCACAAGCCTTTTAGTTACCATGTCTCATCCTTCCTGTACTTGAATTGCTGGTGTTTTTGGAACTAAGTGCAGAAGCTTGCATTTATTCCAGATATATTTTCTTTGGTTAGATTCATTCGATCTTTCTTTATGAAGACATTTTGGTTTAGTATGGTTTTACAATTTTATTAAATATTTTTTGGCATTTTTGATAAAATTTTTCCCTTTAGTTTTGTTAATATTCTGTAAAACACGTTGATAAATTTTCTATTGCTTATCTGTCCTTGTTCTCAAATTTTTTGTTGCTTAACTATCCTTGTTGTCAAATAGTTATGGTATGTGTTTATACATATATACATTCATACTGCTGAATTTGAATTTTGTATATATAAATTATGATTTGTATATATAAAATCTATGATTCATTTATTTTGGTACTGTTTTATAGAATTTTGATAGGATCATGTCAGCTTCATAAAGTGAACTTGAAGCTTTCTCTTTTTGTGCTCTGGAAGCATACGATTTATCTATTGTCTACTGCCATATTTGTCTTTTGGAAAACATAGGAATTATCAGTTCTTTAAAAATTAAAAAAAACTTACTGTAAAACCATTTCACCTTCACACTTTTAAAATAAATTGATATTTAACAGTATTTTATTGGTCTGGTCATGTTACCTACTGTTTCTTGAGACAGTTTTGGTAATTTATATTTTGCAGGAAAATAATCTATTTTCTGTAGATTTAAAAAATATATTGGCATAAAGTTGACATAATATTTTCTAAATTCCTTCTTTTCCATATCTGTGGTTATATTCTTTTTCTTATTCCTTATTTTTTTAATTTTTGTTAAGATCTTTTGGATTCCGATTCTGTCATTTAACATATTAATTATTAGAAACTTTGTTGAGCATTTAACCTGCATTTACTTATATATCCACAAGACTTAATTAAATAAATTCAACAAGCATTTAAGTGTCTTCTATGACAGATAGATGCAAGAAATACAAAAGGCAATTAAAGAGTGTCCTACTATAAGAAACTTACAATATAGCAAAGATATTTGAGACCATTTGTTAAATGGCTTGCTGAAATTCAGATACATTATTTCAAATGAATTGCTCATCTAGCAATAAAGTACTCCGACAAAGAAACAAAGAAGTTAATATAATAGGACCTGTTCCTGTTTGGTCCTAATGATAACCTCTTGTCCTTATAGGTGGTCATTCTAGATTCTTGTACCAGTAATTAAGTCCATGTAAGGAATGTGTCACAGAAACATACCTTGCTCATTCATAGAGATTCTGTTGGAAAGATTTGTAGGGGATATTTTAACCATTCTAGAATTTTATACATTTTATCAGCCAGAGAGGTTCATTTTACCTTTTGGTATGCATACAGATCACCGGGGGATCTTATTAAAATGCAGATTCTTAGGTGAGGCATGAGATTCAGTATTTCTAACAAGCCACCAGATAATGTCATTGGTGCTTTTCTGCAGGACTGCTGACTGGGATCACAGTTTGAAGACGGAAGAATGCTATATATTCTGTCTTATAGTTAGTAAGATGCCAAGTTTTATAAAATTAACAAATAGAGCATTTAGGCTAACATTAAGAAGACTGATAGTGTCTCACATGTTGATGAGGATGCAGAACAACTGAAACTCTCATGCACTGCTGGTGGAAGTGTAAATTGTAATGTTTTGAAAACTTTGATATTATATACAAAAGTTAAACACATGCCTATCTATGACAGCAATTTAACTCCTAGATATATATTCAAGAAAAACAAGTACTTATGGCCACTAGAAGGCATACATGACATGTGCATTAACATTTTTTTGCATTAATATTTTGTTTACAATATTCACAAACTGTAAACAACCCAGATGTTCATCAACAGAATAAAGGAGAAATAAATTGTGTTATACTTATTCAGTGGAATACTACACAGTAATGAAAACGTGAATGAATCTCACAGACATGCGGAAAATAGAGAAGTAGATTAAAGAGAAAGAAATAGAGCTTGATAAAGATTAGAGGACATAGGAGATAGAGTATGCACTATGATTCCATTTATTAAACTCAAGAACTGGCATAACTACAATTATAGAAGTCAGAATGGTGGTTATCACTGGGGATGGGTTATTAATTGGAAAGAGGCATGTAAGAACTTTCTAGGGTGCTAGGGATGTTTTATATTTTAGTCTGGATGGTGGTTACATGGCAAAATACATATGTAAAAATTCATTGTGTGAATTCATTGACTGAACTTAAAATTGGTGCACTTTTCTCAGAGCTTTAAAAGAAGATATCTTTGAATTTCAAACAGGCCTGTATGTATTATTTAGCCATGAAATTGATTTCCAAGGGAGTTGTTATGTGTTCAAATTCACATTTATTTACTACATGAAAATATTGAAAATATATTTAAAGGTAGTGAATTAATGGAGTTAGCTGATTCCTTTTTTAAAAAATTAATTTTTTATGGTGACATTGGTTAATGAAATCTGGTAAGTTTCAGCTGTATATTTTAGTAGTAATGCATATATATATTTGCATTGTGTGTTCACCTCCCATAGTTAGATTTCTTTCTGTCACCACATATTTAATCCCTTTTACTCCATCTACCTTCCCTCTCCCCTCTGGTAACCACTAGTCTATTGTCCATGTCCACGAGTCTCTGTTTGTTTGTCTTGTTCATTTGTTGCTTTTAGGTTTATATCCGACATATAAGTGATATCATGTGATTTTCAACTCTTTCCATCTGGCTTATTTTGCTTAGCATGATTATCTCGAGGTCCATCCATGTTGTTACAAATGGCAGTATTTCATCTTTTCTTATGGCTGAGTAATATTCCATCGTATATATGTACCACATCTTCTTTATCTAGTCATCTATTGTAGGACCCTTTGGTCGCTTCCATGTCCTGGCCACTGTAAATAATGCTGCTATAAACGTCAGTGTGCAAATATCTTTTCGGATATGAGTTTTCAAGTTTTTGGGGTAAGTACCCTTATTCCTTAAAATAACAAGTAGAGTTGTTATTGAATTTTAGGATAGTAGAATCACAGCTCAAACAAATTTTGGTTAAATCAGAACAATTCCATCTTTTGTTTTGAAGGAAGAGGTGAAAATACTCTAAAAACAAGCTCATTAGCTAATTTGGAAATCAAAACAAAAAAAAA
>NW_011889115.1:1220413-1222026 GCF_000151845.1 Pteropus vampyrus
GTAATATTCCATCGTATATATGTACCACATCTTCTTTATCTAGTCATCTATTGTAGGACCCTTTGGTCGCTTCCATGTCCTGGCCACTGTAAATAATGCTGCTATAAACGTCAGTGTGCAAATATCTTTTCAGATATGAGTTTTCAAGTTTTTGGGGTAAGTACCCTTATTCCTTAAAATAACAAGTAGAGTTGTTATTGAATTTTAGGATAGTAGAATCACAGCTCAAACAAATTTTGGTTAAATCAGAACAATTCCATCTTTTGTTTTGAAGGAAGAGGTGAAAATACTCTAAAAACAAGCTCATTAGCTAATTTGGAAATCAAAACAAAAAAAAACATTAAATAGATGTGTGCTTTGTCTTTTTACACTTCAAACCTTCCCTTTCAATTTGTAACTTCCTGTTCTCCATCCAGATGCCTTAATACTCATTGCTATAAATTCTCACTGCCTAGGATTCCTCATTGTTTCTTATTCAGGACTGATCTTAAATCTATCTTTATCTCTACCTTTATTTCTCTAATATTTTCCATGCCCCTCTTTCTTCTCATGGGCCATAGAGTTCCATAGCTTTCAGACATTTTGTAAACAGTAGAGCACTTAAAAAAATCCTAATTTATGGCAATCTAATAAAGATATAAATTTTGGATGAAACCTTGACTGCTCAAATTTTTTCAACTCTTCCTACAATTTTCTCTCTTAGTTCACTGTTTTCCTTTGTCCAACAACAATATAAGGGTGGGATATACTGGGGGAAAATAATCAAACACAAGCTAACGCAATATTTATACTTTACCTCAGAAGGAAACTGAAGTACAAAAAGGCCTTCACAGCTGCTAGTGATCAGCTACCTCAGGTTATCATAAAATTAGTAGAAATTGCTAAGTAAAATTAAAATGTGAAAAAAAGGTTTAAAAAAAAATCTTTAAATGCAATTTGAATGCATTATAGTGATGCCAAAAATCTACTTTTCAAATTGTGTTCATAGGCAAGTAACCGCAATTCAAAACTATTTGTTACAAGGAAACAGTAGTCACATCCAAAAAACAGTAATGATATTTTTTGACAAAGGCGCCAAGATAATTTAATGTGAAAATAATAGTCTTTTCAACAGATGGTTCTGGGACAAATAGATATCCCATGCAAAAGAATGAAGCTGTACCCGCCCCTTATACCATACTCAAAATAAACTAAGTATAAGAGATAAAACTATAAAACTCTTCGAAGAAATCATTGGAGTAAATCTTCATGATCTAGGATTAGGCAAGGGTTTCTTAGGTGTGATATCAAAAACATAAGTGAAAAAAATATGTTGGACTCCATTAAAATTAAAAACTTTTGTGTTTCAAAGGAAACCATCAAGAAAATGAAAAAGATAACCTATAGAATGGGTAAAAATATTTGCAAATCATGTATTGATAAGAGATGGGTCTCAAGAATAAAGAACTCAACAATAAAAAGACAAATAGCCCAACTTTTGAAAAGAGCAAAGTATTTGAACTGATATTTCTCCAAATGCAATTACAAGTGGCCAAAAAGCATATAAAAAGATGTTCAAGATCATACTCATTAGGGAAATGCAAATCAAAATTGCAATGAGATATTACTTCCCA
>NW_011889115.1:1222076-1226515 GCF_000151845.1 Pteropus vampyrus
GAAGAAATCATTGGAGTAAATCTTCATGATCTAGGATTAGGCAAGGGTTTCTTAGGTGTGATATCAAAAACATAAGTGAAAAAAAATATGTTGGACTCCATTAAAATTAAAAACTTTTGTGTTTCAAAGGAAACCATCAAGAAAATGAAAAAGATAACCTATAGAATGGGTAAAAATATTTGCAAATCATGTATTGATAAGAGATGGGTCTCAAGAATAAAGAACTCAACAATAAAAAGACAAATAGCCCAACTTTTGAAAAGAGCAAAGTATTTGAACTGATATTTCTCCAAATGCAATTACAAGTGGCCAAAAAGCATATAAAAAGATGTTCAAGATCATACTCATTAGGGAAATGCAAATCAAAATTGCAATGAGATATTACTTCCCATACTCTTGGATGGCTATAATAATAAAAACAGACACTAACAAATATTGGTGAGGATGTGGAGAAATCGGAACCCTTACACATTGCTGGTGGAAATGTAAAATGTTGCAGCCGCTTTAGAAAAGTCTAGCAGTTTCTCAAAAAAGTTAAACATGTTATTACTACATGACCCAGAACTAGTTGAGACACAGTGTCAGAAATAGAATATGTGACTTTAATAGCAAGAAGGAAAATCAAGAAAGGTATAATAAATAATATTATGAAAAGCAATGCATATTTAAATTATTTTATATAGCATAATAGAGTTAATATTTAAAAATTTTCTAGCCATGCCCCTTTTGCTTACAAATTTAATAAAGTGGGATATAATGTACATTTGAAAATGGAACTTGTCTATATGTGAGATTCTGTTTTTAAAATTAGGAATTAGTAAAAATAAAGAAATTAGCTTCTTCACTTCCCCACTTTCTCCCTTCCACCCTCCCTTCCTTCCTTCCTTCATTCTTCTCTTTGTTTTCTTTCATTTTAAAAGTTTTTTCTATTAATTATTTATACTTTTGAAAATTTCCCTATTAATTTTTAAAGATAGCTATCTGATGTGTAATATCTTGGAGGGGCTATTAAATGGAGATAAAGACCTTTTGCATAGGAGTGTTGAAAGGAGATGCGAAATAGAGTAGTATATTTATTCTAAATCTGAAAATCCCCATTTTCATATTGCAATTTCTTTAAAAATCTCTTATAATTTTCATTCTTTCTTTAGTATATTTTCTCAAAATGTATTTGGATTTTAAAAAAGGATAATGTTTCAATCCAAAGGAATGGATCTCTAAAAGAAGAATGTTAAACATCATTTTATGATATTACAGAAGACATGTCTTATTACTTTGAAGTGACAAAATATGTTTTTGAGGAGATTTATACCGTGTGGATTATTGGTTGGTCTATGAATGAGGGTGGTCCCAATCCTTATCAAACTTTTAAAAATGAGCATGTGTGTAGTTTGTGGTTTTCAAAGAGCTTTTCTCAAATACATTACTTCACTGATAGTCACAATAACTCTGTGTGAAGTAGATTTGTTCTTTATTTTTAAAATCTGAAATAACCATGCAAAATGTATAAAGTATAGTTGTATGCATGTGTAATGAATACTTATAAAGTGAATTCCATGTAACGAACATCCAGGTAAAAATAACACTGACATCATCCCAGAAGTTACTTGTATCTCTTCATAATTACACCCCCACTTTCTCTCTTTGAGGTAACCACCATTCTGTATTTAATGTTTGTCACTTCCTTTGCTCTATAGTTTTATTGCCTATGAATGCATCTCTGAACAATATAGTTTAATTTTTCCTGTTTTTGTGCATTATATAAATCATGCAGAATCAATTTTTTATGTTACAATTTTTGCTCAACATATATCATCATGAAATCTTAATTCACTAATTTGCTTTTTATTGCGTAAATATCAGAGTTTATCTTCTTTATGGACTGTTTCTAGTTGCTGGTTATTATGAACAATGCTGCTGTAAAGCTTTATGAACATGTATATCCATTCTTGGTGAACATGTGCACAAGTTTCTCTAGGTTGTATATGCAGGAATCAAATTGTTGGGTCAAAGGGTATGCCTACGTTCATCTTTAGTGGATAATGTTAAACTCTTTTCTAAAGTGATTGTTTATACTTCCGCTAATAGCCTTTGAGCATTCCCATTGCTTGACATCCTTGCCAACAGTTGATGGCAGACTTTTAATTTTTGCCAATCTGCTGGGTGTATAGTAATATCTCTTCATGGTTTTAATTGCATTCCAGATATTAAGCACTTTTTAATAAGTTATTGATCAAGTAGATTTCTTCTTTTGTGTCATGCCTATTCAAGTCTTTTGCCCATTTTTCTCTTGTTGTTTTTTCTTTTTTAAAAAGGTGATTTGTAGATTTTTATGTATTCTGTATGATTTCTTGTCATTATATGTGTTGCAAATATCGTTTTCAACTCCTGGCTTGTCTTTGCACTCTTTATGGAATCAATCAATGAACAGACATTCTTAACTTTAAATAGTTGGGTATTTATTGATCTTTTCCTTTTTGGTTAATTGTTCCCCTGTGTTGTTTAAGACATTCTTTCCTATCTGAGGTCATGAAGATAATTTCCAATGACTTTCCCCTTGTTTTTTATTCCCCTTGCGGTTTTTTTTTTTTTTTTTTGGATATTGTTTGATATAGGCATGTAGTTGTACCCCGCCCTCCACTACACACACACCCCCTTAATGGTAATCAGCTGTCACATATAACTTATTAAAATCCATCTTTTCCTGACTGCTCTGCAGGGTTTCTTCTGTCATATATCAAATGCCCATATAAGCCTGGATCTATTTTGGAGTCTTTTATTATGTTCTCATGATGTGTTTGTCTATCCTTGCACCCATACAATCCTGGCTTAATTATATTTGCTCTATAATAAGTCTATTATCTTGTAGAGTAACTTCTGCCACCTTGTTCTTATTTTTTAAGAGTGACTTGGTGTTTGGCCCTTTTCATTTCCATATAAATTTAGAATTCACTTGTTAAGTTTCATAAACAAAAGCTGTTGAGATTTTAATTCAGTTTATGTTTAATTAATAGGTCAAGTTTTAGGGAAATGATACCATTATAACATTGAATCTTCCAATCGATGAATATATTTCATATCTCTATTTTTGTTCTCTTTAAAGTCTTCCAGTAAAGGTTATAAATTTCCCTGTAGGTTCTTATATAACATTAAGAAAATTAAATAGCAGTTAAAGACAATAATAACAGAGAAGTCAAAATGTTAATTGTTAAATGAGCAATACAAACAATAAATGGTTTTAAGGATTCAGAAGAGGAACAGATATGCCTACTGTTTCCTAATAGATGACATTTAAAAATATTTTTGGTCAAATATTAATTAAATAGTATTATTTTGATTCCCTCATAGGTGTTATATACATGTCTGGAAATTGTCACGTTTTTAGTTGGTTAATAGGTTAAAAAAGAAATCAGTTTACTAGTTATTTTATTGACTATCTTCACAGGCACTATTTTACTGATTTCTTTTTCTCCCTGTTGATGTGTCTTTGGCTGAAATAGCTAGCCTCAAGCGGCTATTTTGGTATCATATATAAATATCTTAAGGGAAAGTTCTATATAGTCATTTCCAACCCAAGAATGTAATAAAAGTCTGAAACATGTTTGTTATAACTTCTGAAATAATGAAATAGTGCATTAATTGTTTCTTTGTAATGAATTTAGCCATTTCCATTTGACCTATTAATTATTTGAAAACACCAGAGGTCTTCTTTAGTGTGTAATATATAGACTTCAAGGGGGAGAATTGAGCCACATGCATCGTTTGACATTAAGATGTAATTTATTTTTATTTTCAAAGTAGAGATTGGCATATTTAGAAGAATGAGGTGGCATTTTTGTTCCTAATACAAATAAATCTCTGTTGGTAGTGAAGGGCTGCTGTACAGATAGGTCCCAACCTTGTCACTTCTGGGGAACAGCAGTGAAATTGTTTGTTCCTGACAGCAGACAGCCCCACTGCAGAGCCCTGGTTTCATGTTACATTAAGTATTAGTGCTGTTCTTTCAGGAGCTATTATGCTATGACATCAAAGATTTTCTGACAGGGCAGTGGTAGGTTAGCACTGAAGTTGTCTACTGAAATTTTAAAGAATGGAATTAAATATATATGATCAGACTTTTATTATAAGAGATAGAGATAGAATTAGAATGTTTTAAAGAAAGTTGCAGATACAGTGGATCTGTAGGCTGGCCTCTGTCTCTGCTTGTTTAACCCAAATTTAGTTACCTTTTATTTCTAAAGCAAGTACAAATGCCCATTATATTAATGCTAGGTTAGTCGATCATTTTCAGAAAGACATTATGAATAAGGAAAAAAACAGCCTTTTGTGAAGTAAAAGTGGTTTGGTTGACCTGCAGAGTATTTTATATAAATGAACATGTGGACGGTAATTGCAATTGCTTGTCTTCCTTCTTGCTGATTCACTAATTAGTTAAAAGG
>NW_011889115.1:1228723-1230559 GCF_000151845.1 Pteropus vampyrus
ATAATTTTCTATAATTCTCATATATAAAATAATTTCTCTTACCACATAATTAGATAAACATTTAAATAGAATTTTTTGTTGATATTTGAATTACTTTGCCTTTTAAATGGGCAACAGTACACAGAGTGAATTCTGACTTTTTTACTGTATTGCCACTGTATTTTGTTTAATTTTGAGGTATACTCTAACTTTCAAAAAAAACTGATAAGGTATATTTAGTTACTTAAAAATAAGGTGATTTAAATTAATTTCAATTTCAGATTTTGCTTTTGAGAATTTCACAAGAGCCTTTGAAAATTGCAGTCAGATTGGCCTGTTAAAAAGTATCAACAATCAGATATCTGACTTTGGGGTTACGGGTGTAATAAATCCCAACTCAAGATGCAGAAGATAATTTGAGAATGTCCTTCAACCTCTATAAAGCTTACATGAAGATCTATATTGCACTTATTAATTTGTTTCTTTCATTCACTTAACAATTTTATTGAGTATATTCACTGTGCCAGACCCCAAGGATATAAAGATGAAAAATAAATTGTTAATGCACAACTGGGAGAAGGAAGATTGAGAATGAAGGAAGGTAAAAATAGATATATTGGGAGAGTGAAGACAGGCAGTGTAAAAGTCATCAAAAATATTTTCAGTTTTTGTAATGTGATGAATAGTTTGATGGAGTAATGAGCAGGGCTGTGGTAGCACTTATGAGGGAATATTAATTTTGACTGGGTGAAGAGTTCTCAGCTACAACATTTTATGTATACGATTGAATTTTCTTTCACCTCCTTACCTTAAGGTCAACTATATATGTCCTTATTTTCATGTGTTAATATTACTTAGGAAGAATTTATATAACTTAAAGTTAACCATTTTAAAGTGAACAGTTCAGTGGCATTTTAGTATAGTTACAGTGTTGTTTAACCACCACATCTATCTAGTTCCAAAACATTTTCATCACCCCAAAATGAAACCCCATGCCTATTAAGCAGTTATTCCCATTTCTCCCCCTCCCCAGCTCCTGGCTAACCACGAGTCTTCTTTCTGTCTCTACAGATCTTGATATTTCGTAAAAATGGACTCATAGAATATGTAACCTTTTCTGCTTTTTTCCCTCTCCACTTAGCAAAATATTTTCTAGATTTATCTATGTTGTGACATGTATTAATATTTTATTTATTTTTGTGGCTGAATCATATTCAATTGTGCATATGCCGCAATTTGTTTATCCATTTATCTATTGATGGACATTTGGGTTGTTTCTACCTTTTGGCTATTTTGAATAGTGCTGCTAAGTACACACATTTACAACTATTTATCTGAGTACTTGTTTTCAGTCCTTTTGGATGTGTACCTAGGAATGGAATTGCTGGGTCATATGGTAATTTTATGTTTAAGTATTTGAGGAACTGTTAATCTGTTTTCCATAGTAGCTGCACCATTTTACATCCCAGGCAACAGTGTTTGAAGTTTCCAATTTCTCCACATCTTTAACAACACTTATTATTTTCCATTTTTAAAAATTATACTTCCTAATGGGTATGTCAGATGCTCTTTTGATGCCTATTTCTTTTTTGTCATGTATTGAATTTTATTTTATTTTTGACATTCAATATTATTTTATATTAGTTTCAGGTGTACAGCATAGTGTTTAGATATTTACATAATTTACAAAATAACACCCGCCCCCCCCACCGATTAGTCTAGTACCCACCTGGTACTATACATAGTTATTACAATATTATTGACTATATTCCCTGTACTGTACTTCACATCCCTGTGACTGTTTTGTAACTACCAATTTGTATTTCTTAATCTCTTCCTCCTTTTCACACAACAAAA
>NW_011889115.1:1230609-1273397 GCF_000151845.1 Pteropus vampyrus
CCTTTCCCCTCTGAACGACCATCAAAATGTTCTCTGTATCTATAAGTTTGTTTCTGTTTTGTTTGTTCATTTATTTTGTTTTTTTTTAGATTCCAAATATGTGAAATAATATGATGTTTGTCTTTCTCTGTCAGACTTATTTTACTTAGCATAATACCCTCTTGGTCCATCCATGTTGTTGCAAATGGTAAAATTTCATTTTTTATGGCCAAATAAGATTCCATTGTATACACATACTCCATCTTCCTTATACAGTTGTCTATTGATGGGCACTTAGGTTGCTTTCATATCTTGGCTATTATAAATAGCACTGTAGCGAGCATAAGAATGCATTTATCTTTTCAAATTAGTGTTTTGGATTTCTTCAGATAAATACCCAGAATTGAATTGCTGGGTCATTAGGTAGTTCTATTTTTAATTTTTTTGAGGAACCGCCAAACTATTTTCCAGAGTGACTGTACCAATTTGCAATCCCACCAACAGTGCATGAGGGTTCCCTTTTCTCCACATCCTTGCCAACATTTGTTGTTTTTTCATTTATTGATGATAGCCAATCTAACAGGTGTGCAGTGATATCTCATTGTGGTTTTAATTTGCATTTCTCTGATGATTAGTGATGTTGAGCATCTTTTCAGATGTTTATTGGCCGTCTGTATGTCCTCTTTGGAGAATTACCTATTCGGGTCCTCTGCCCATTTTTAAATTGGATTTTTTTTTTTTTTGGTGTTGAGTTGTATACGAATTCTTTATAAATTTCGGATATTAACCACTTATCAGATGTATTATTGGCAAATATCTTCTTCCATTTAGTAGGTTGCTTTTTCATTTTATTGATGGTTTCCTTTGCTGTGCAAAACCTTTTTATTTGATGTAGTCCCATTTGTTTATTTTTTCTTTTGTCTCCCCTGCCTGAGGAGATATATAAAAAATATTACTAAGAGCAATGTCAGAGAGTTTACTGCCTATATTTTCTTCTGGGAATTTTATGGTTTCAGATGTTACATGTAAGTCTTTAATTCATTTTATTTATTTTTGTATATGGTATAAGAAGATGTCCAGTTTTTTTTTCACATGTATCTGTCCAGTTTTCCCAATATCATTTATTGAATAGACTGCCTTTACTCCATTGTATTTTCTTGCCTCTTTCATCATAGATTAAATGACTATATAGATTTGGGATTATTTCTGGCCTCTATATTCTGTTCTGTTAGTCTGTGTCTATTTCTATGCCAGTAACATACTGTTTTAATTACTATAGCCTTATAGTATAGTTTGATATCAGGTAGCATGATACTTCCAACTTTGTTCTTCTTTTTCAAGACTGCTGTGGCTATTTGTTAGCTGTTCTTTTATGGTTCCATATAAATTTTAGGATTATTTGTTCTAGTTCTGTGAAAAATGCCATCGATATTTTGATGGGGATCGCCTAGTATCTATAGATTGCTTTGGGTCAGATGCTCATTTTAACGATGTTAATTCTTCCTATTCATGAGCATATACTTCCATTTATTTGTATCTTCTTTAATTTCTTTCTTCAATGTCTTATAATTTTACAATTATAGGTCTTTTACTTCCTTTGTTAAATTTATTCCTAGGTATTTTACTTTTTGGTCACAGTTGTAAATGAGATTGTTTTCCTAATTTCTCTTTCTAGTGGTTCATCATTGGTGTATAAAAATGCAACCAACTTCTGAATATTAAATTTGTAGCCTGCTACTTTACTGAATTCATGTATAAGTTCTAAAAGTTTTTAGGTGGAATCTTTATGGTTCTCTGTATAGAGTATCCTGTCATCTACAAATAATGACAGTTTTACTTCTTCTTTTCCAGTTTGGATGCCTTTTATTTCTTTTTCTTGTCTGATTGCTATGGCTATGACTTCCAATACTATGTTGAAAAAAGTGGTGAAAGTGGACATCCTTGTCTTGTTCCTGATCTTAAGGAAAACAGTTTTAGATAGTCCATGTTGACTATGATGTTAGCTGTGGGTTTGTCACATGTGGGCTTTATTATGTTGAGGTATAGTCCCTCTATTCCCACTTTGCTGAGAGTTTTTATCGTAAATGGATATTGGATTTTGTCAAATGCTTTTTCTGCATGTATGATACGATAGTATGATTTTCAGTTTGTTTATGCGATGTATCACCATTAATTTGTGGATATTGAACCAACCTTGCATCCCAGGAATAAATCCAACTTGATCATAGTGCATGATCTTTTTATTATCTTGCTGAATTCAGTTTGCTAATATTTTGTTGAGGATTTTTGCATCTGTGTTCATCAGGAATATTGGCCTATAATTTTCTTTTCTTGTAATATCTTTGGTTTTGGAATCAGGGTAATGGTGGCCTCATAAAATGAGTTTGGGAGCCTTCCCTCCTTTTCAATTTTTTGGAATAGTTTGAAAAAGAATAGGTGTTAATTCTTCTTTGAATGTTTGATAAAATTCACTTGCGAAGCCTTCTGGTCCAGGACTTTTGTTTGTTGGGAGTTTTTGATTACTGATTCAATTTTGTTAGTAGTAATTGTTCAGTTTAGATTTTCTGTTTCTTTTTGACTCAGTCTTGGAAGATTGTATGTTTCTAGGAATTTATCCATTTCTTTCAGATTGTCCAATTTGTTGGAATATAATTGCTCGTAGTATTTTCTTATAATCCTTTGTATTTCTGCGGAGTCAGTTGTCACTTCTTCTTTTTCATTAGATTTTATTTATTTGGGTCCTCTCTTTTTCTTGATGAGTTTGGTTAAAGATTTATCAATTTTGTTTATCTTTTCAAAGAATCGGCTCTGGGTTTCATTGATCTTTTATATATATATATTTTTAAACTCTATTTTGTTTAGTTCCACTCTGATTTATTAGGATTGCTTTCACTGTGTCCCATAGATTTGGGGTTGTTGTGTTTTCATTTTCATTTAGCTTAAGGTATCTTTTGATTTCTTTCTTGATCTCATTGTTAACCCATTCTTTGTTTAGTAGCATGTTATTTAGCCTCCATGTGTTTGTGTGTTTTTCAGTTTTTTTCTTGTAATTGATTTCTAGGTTCATACCATTGTGGTCAGAGAAGACACTTGATATGATTTCAGTTTTCCTAAATTTATTGAGACTTGTTTTGTGGCCTAAAATGTGGTCTATCTTGGAAAATGTTTTATGTACACTTGAAAAGAGTGTATATTTTGCTGTTTTGGGTTGAAATGTTCTAAAAATATCAATTAAATCCATCTGATCTAGTGTGTCATTTAAGGCTGCTGTTTTCTTGTTGATTTTCTGTCTGGAAGATATGTCCATTGGTGTCAATGGGGTTTTAAAGTCCCATACTATGACTGTATTACTGTTGATCTCTCCCTTTGTGTTGGTCAATATTTGCTTTATATATTTAGGTACTCTTCTGTTAGATGCATAAATGTTTACTACGATTATGTTCTCTTCTTGTATCGATCCCTTTATCATTATGTAAAGTCTTTATTTGTCTTTTAATAAAATCTTTGTTTTAAAGTCTATTTTGTATGATATAAATATTGCTACCCCACCTCTTTTTCATTTCCATTTGCATGAAATATCTTTTTCTATCCCTTTACTTTCAGTATATGTGTGTGTCATTCAATCTGAAGTAGATCCCTTGTAGATAGCATATGTAGGGGTCTTGTTTTCTTATTCATTCAGCTGCCTTATGTCTTTTGATTGGAGCATTTAATCCATTTACATTTAAGTAATTATTGATAAGTACAGTTATTATTATTTTATTATTCATATTTATGTTATTTTTTCTCTCTTCTTTTTAAATAAGTCCCTAAAGGGGACTTAATACATTTCTTATAATACTAGCTTGATGGTGCCTTTAGCTTTTTCTTGTCTGGAAAGCTCTTTATGTGTCCTTTGAATTTAATTGACAGCCTTGCTGGGTAAAGTTGTCTTGGTTGTAAGTCTTTGCTTTTCATCACTTTGAAAATTTTGGGCCTATCCATTCTGGCCTGCAAAGTTTCTGTTGAGAAATCAGCTTACAGTCTTATGGGTGATCCTTAGTAAGTAACTAGTTGGCTTTGACCTGCTGCTTTTAAGTTTCTCTCTTTGTCTTTGGCATTTTAATTATGATATGTCTCAGTGCAGGCTTCTTTGGATTCATCTTGTATGGGACTCTCTGTGCTTCCTGGACTTGCATGTCTATTTCCTTTACCAAGTTAGGGAAGTTTTCAGTAATTATTTCTTCTAGTAGGTTTTCAATCCCTTTCTCTTTCTCTTCTCTTTCTGGTCTCCTATGATGAAAATGTTATTATGTTTGTTGTTATCCCAGAAGTCCATTAAACTAGCCTCATTTTTTTAGATTCTTTTTCCTTTTTGCTATTCTAATTAGATATTTTCTGTTTCCTTGTACTCCAAATCCCTGATTTGATCTTCTACTTCATCTAATCTGCTCTTAATTTTTTTCTAGTGTATTCTTTATTTCAGTTATTGTAATCTATATTTCTGATTGGTTCTTTTTATGCTTACTATCTCTTTGTTGAAGTTCTCACTGAGGCCATTGAGTTTTCACCTAAGTTTGTTGAGCATCCTTATACCCAGTGTTTTGAACTCCTTATCTGGTAGATTACTTGCCTCCATTTTGTTTAATTCTTTTTCTGGAGTTTTCTCCTCTTCTTTCATTCAGGACATGTTTTTTTGTTTCCTAATTTTGGCTGCCTCTCTATGTTCATTTTTATGTATTAGGAAGATCTGCTAACCAAGATCTTTCAGTCTTGGTCGGGCGGCCTTATTTAGTAGGTGTGGCCCAGCAGTGCAGTCTGTCTGTGCCAGGTGTTCCAAGAGTGTCTCTTGTGTGGGTTGTGTGTGCCCTTTTGTTGTAGTTGAGTCTTGACTGCTGTTGGCACATTAGTGGGTGGGATTGACTCTCAGGCTGATTGGCTGTGAGGATTGGCCATGCCAACAGAGTATGACCTGCTCTGTGGTAGCTGACCCCACAGAATAGGATTTGCCTTAGTGGGCTCAAGTGCCTGTTGAGACTACCCTTTGGGTAATGTTGCTTGTGGGGCTAATCAGGTAGAGCTCTGTTATGGTTTGAAGCCAGCCTTGGAGTATGTCGATTCTTGGGCCCTTTGGGAGAGGCTCCCATACAGGCCAAGCTCAGGTTACCTGGTAGGAGTTACAAAGGTATCCGTGGTTGGTTGCTGCCTGTGCTGGACCGGGAGGCAGGTGGGAGAGGCCAGGCTGCTAACTGAGACCAGCTGCCACCAGTACCAGGTTTTGGGTAGCTACGAATAAATCTATGACTGGTAAAACTGAGATTTCTCTTCATTAGGAATTTATAGCTTGGCAAAAGGCTCAGGCACCACAAACTCTGAGGCCGCTTGCTGGCTGTCCATAAGGCTCAGCTGCTGAAAGAGCTTCAGGGTGTATGCGAGATGGATGAGGTGGAGTCCCAGGGAATCACCAGAGTGGGCTGAGTAGTGTTCACCATGTTAATGATGATTCAAGTTTGGTGCCAAGACTGAGCCTGGGGCCACTCACAAAAGTCTCAGGGCATACTGAAAGCAGTCTCCGCCTGCCTTGGGCCTGTAGACCCCTGCGTGATTGGTCCAAGAAAGACTGAAACTTGGTCCAGGTCTGGTTGCCTGTCACTGAAAATGTTTCCGTGATGCATGAGCTGAGACCTGCTGATTGCTGATGAAAGAGCCTCCTGCCCTGCATGGGGTGGGGCAGGTTGTCTGGCCACCAAAAGTACCTCAGGCAGTGCACCAGTTGGGTGAGGTGGGGTACCAGGGAGTCATCAGGGTGGAGCTAGCAGAGTTCAGCAGGCCAATGCAGATTCAGATTTTGTGGTGTGGGGGGAAGGCTGAACATGAGAAAGAAGGCACCCATCTGTAAGCTGCATGGGAGGAGGACTCAGTATAGGAATAATGGCTGTCCCTCCAGTCCTCACCCTGAAGCCACACAACTCAGCCTCGCCTTGTATGTCTCTGGCGTGCCTATGAGCGAGTGAGTCTGTGTGAGGTCCCTTTCAGAGATTGCTTGGGTTTCCAGCAGCCTTCCATCTCACCCTGACAGGTGGAATTTCCATGGATTTTCACAGCCATATTTTTTGGTCACTTTGCTTCTTGGTACTAGAACTCTGGGTTGGAGAGCCTGGTGTGGGGCTGGGGTCCCTTGCTCTTCAAGAGAAACCTCTGCAGCTGAGCTGTCTCTCGTGATTCTCGACTGCCACATGCAGATGTGGGGCCAGCCTGGTTTGCGTCTCTGCCCCTCCTACTGGTCTCAATATAGCCTCTTCTTTCTATCCTTAATTATATGAATTCTGTTCAGCTAGACTTTACATGGTTTTCCAGGTTGATTGTTTTTTAACTTAGTTGTAATTTTAATGTGTCATGGGAGGAGGCAAGCACAGCATTTACCTATTCCTCCATCTTGCCGGGAACCTTGATGCCTGTATCTTGAAGTCATAAATAGGAATCTCTGAAAACTGTAGGGAGTGATGGTGGGTTTGGTTGAGCTCCCAATTGGTTAAGATATAATAGGTTTGATTGACCTAATCTATTTCGTCTTCCTCAGCAGCTTCTCAGAGATACCTTTAGGTGACCAAATTTCAGTACTACATTCCTCAGAATCTGTTATAATGAAGGCAGAATTCGAACTCCTGTAGGACATGTGAAAGTTAAATATTTTAAAGGCTGGTGACAATATTTTTAGATTCTCAAAGTAATTTCAATGAAGATGAGCCTAAAGAAGTGTTGCTCATATTTCAGAATACTCTTGAAGACTTCAGATATAGCACCTCAGGTAGTTATAGCATTTCAGGTAGCAATTAGTAAAACTAAAGACCTGGTGTCTTAAATCAGAAGTTCTAAACTTTTTGGTCTCAGGACTTCTTTGCACTTTGGAAAATTATTTAGGACCCCCCAAATTTTTGTTTATGTGGGATATATCAATTGATCTTTATTGCATTGGATTTTTCTTTAATGTTGATCGTTTTGTTTACTTTTAAATTATTATTATTATTTTTCACCAAGAAGAGAGTGGATTACCGTGTATACTTGTTTCGATGGTTCTTTTTAGACAAAAAGATAAGAATTTTTGCATTTATATTCATGAGGATGTTGGTCGGAAGCTTTCTTGTTTTGATATTTTTTTTGTTTTGCTTTGTCTGGTTTTGGTATCAGGTAATACTAGCTTCATAAAATGAATTGAATAGTGTTCCCTTCTCTTTTTTTTTGTGGAAGACTTGGTAGAACTGGTAATTCTTCTTTAAACATTTGGTAAATATTTAGGCCTGGGGATTTTTGGGGGGAGTATTTAAACTTGTAAATTCAATTTCTATAATAGTTACAAGGCTATTTAAAGTATCTGTTTCTTATGGAGTGAAGTGTAGGAGTTTGTGTTTTTCAAGGAAGTCCATTTCATCTTAGCTGTAAAATTTATGTGTGTAGAGTTATTAATAGTATCAGTATTATTCACTTATCCTTTCTATGTCTATAGGGTTTGTAGTGATACCTTATTTTATTCCTTTTTCTTTGTCAATCTTGATAGAGGCTTGGCACTTCTATTGATCATTTCGAAGGACCAATTCTTTATTTTATTAATTTTCCCCCTAGTTTTCTTGTTTTCAATTTTATTGGTTTCTGCTCTTTATTGTTTCCTTTCTTCTTGCTTTGATTTGCTCTTTTCTTTTTTAGTTTTTTGTGGTGGGAATTTAGATTATTGATTTCACTTTTCTTTTTTTCTTATGTATGCATTAAATGCTATAAATTTCCCTCTCAGTACTGTTTTAGCTGTGTCCCCAAATTTTGCTATTAAAATTTTTATTTAGTTAAATATATTTTTAAAGTTTTGTTGATATTTCTTCTTTGACCTATGGGTCAATTAGAAGTGTGTTTCTTAGTTTCCAAACATTTGAAGATTGTCCTGTTATCTTTCTGTTGTTGATTTCTAGTTTGATTCCATTGTGGTCAGTGGACATACTTTGTATGACCTCAGTTCTTTTAAATTTGTTGAAGTTTGTTTTATAACCTAGTTGATGGTCTATTTTGGTATATGTTCTGTGGGCATTAGAAAAGAATGTGTATTCTTTTGTTATTGCATGGAGTGTTCTAAAATGTTTTTCAGAATCTGTTTATCTTGTTGAGTTCTCCTACATCATTGGTGTTTTTCGTACAATTCTATCAACTGTTAACTACTGATAAAGTCATTTTACCAACTTGAGTAAAGTATGAGAAGCTTACCTCCTTTTAATTTCTGTCACTCTTTCCTGTTTATAGTTGCCTTAAATCTTTTTCCTACATACATTTAGAACCACATCATACAGTGTGGTTCAACCATCAAATATAATTTAGAAAACTTGAGAGGAGAAGGAAAGCTAATTGTATTTACCCATGTTACCATATTTTACTTACCTTGTTTTTTCTTCCTTCTTAATGTTTCAACAGTCTTTTTGCTGATTATTCTTTGTTTAGAGAACTTCTTTTAGCAGTTTTTTTGGGGGATGGGTCTGCTGGTGATAAATTCTCTTAGTTTTCCTACATCTGAGAATGGTTACATTTTCTCTTAATTCGTGAAGGGTGTTTTCACTGAGTACAGGATTTTGAGTTGACAATTCCTTCCTTTCAGCACTTGAAAAATATTTATATTGGATATATTTTTCAATTGGATAATTGAAAAATATTGTGCTTCTCTGGTTTCTGATGAGAAATCTGCTGCCATTTGAATTATTATTCCTCTATAGGTAAGGTATTGTTTTTACCTGGATGCTTTCCAAATTTTTTCTTTTTAGTTTTCAGAAGTTTAATTATGGTGTGTCTTTGTATTTTTATTTATTTATTTATTTTTTTGACGGGGAGGTTTATGCTGTTTGAGGTTTGCTCATCTTTTGAGTCTGTAGGTTTATGTCTGTCTCTGGCTAGAATTTGGATATTTCCAGCATTATTTCTTTGAGCACTTTTGCAGACCTACTTTCTTTCTTCTTGCCGTTAGGACTCTGATAACATGACTATTAAAACTTTTGCTGTAGATCCAAAGGTTCCTGACACTGTTTATATACTCAAAGTCTGTTTCCTCTCTGCTGTTTAAATTGGATAATTTCTGTTCTGTCTTCCAGTTCTTTGATTCTGTCCCTTCTGTTCGCAATTGACCCCCTCCTTTGAGCTTTTATTTCAGTTACTGCAGTTTTCAGTTCTCATTTTTTTATTTGGTTTAAAAAAATTTCTTTGTCGAAGCTTTCTATTTTTTCATTGTTTCAAATGTGTTTGCAATTGCTTATTTAAGCACTTTATCATGGCTACTTTAAAATGTTTGTCAGATAATTCTAACATCTTTGTGTTAGCATCTTTTGATTGTTCTTTTTTCATTTAGATCTTTTTTCATTTAGCTTGAGATCTTTCTGGTTCTTCATACGGACAGTGATTTTTTCCTTGAAATCTGCTCATTTTATATTATGATATGATATACTGTTTCTTCCGTAAACTTTCTGTTTTAGCTGGTTTTCTTAGACACTATTCTAGTATAGGGATGGGTGGTTGTTACTTTGTCACTGCAATGTGGGCATATAAATCCAGGTTCCCTACCTGTGTGTATGTGGGGTCTCCTCGTTACTGCTGGATGGCTAGTTCTAGCTCCCCATGTGGTCTTAACTGACATCACAGTGGAGGTAGTACTGCTGGGCAATGATGAATTTTTGAGTTTTTACTAGGCTTCCTCTGATACTATCCCAGGGGGAAGGAAAAATGGAACTTCTTCCTACCTGGTGAAAGTAAAAGTCCTAGCTCCTCACAAATTCTCTACTTATACAGCACACAGGGTAAGAAAGTGGACAGGGTGGCTATTACTGGCTGGTTGGAGGAAAAGTCCCAGAGCCCTACCTGGCCTTTAATACTTCCTTGGTGGTGGGTGTTATAGCCATAAGAGTAGAAGTCTAGGCTCCCCACTTAGTCTTTGAGTAGGTCAGAATGGAACCATAGTTTTTTTCTGTGGCATTTATCTGGAGTTAGAATAGTTATTATCAAAAATTTTTCCGACTTGCCAAAAGCTTCCTCTGTTTTAGTTCTTTGACTAGAGTGAGCAGGTTCTTCTTGGGACTTTTTTTTTCTTTTTTCTTTTTTTTTTGGTTCTGTGTCTGTTGGTGTTTCTGGGTGGCTGGCTTCTTTAGCTCCAAGTCTGGGATACATGAGGCAAAAAGAAAATATAGGGAATTTACCACAGGGTCCTACCTTGAATCCTACGGATCTAACCAGTCTGTCTTCTTTCCACCTTTAGAGCCTTCTTATGTTGTACTTAGAGGGAGGAATAGGGAAAAGTTCTTCTATTCCATCTTTTCCAAAACACAAGTCTCCATATTAGAAGTTTTAAAATATAAGAATACAGAAGCACATATTCCATTAGTTCTTAGAGGAATGACATCATTATGTAACCTTTGGAAGATGTGTAAGGGAATGAGAGTGAAAAAGGCAAATAACATGTTATCTTTGTTATGAAAGTAGTTTTGACCTAACAGACCTCTGGAAGAGTCTCGGGGGTCCTCAGGGATCCCATGACCATCCTTTGCGAACTGCTGCCCTAAATTATAGTCTATCCAGGATCCTAAAAATATTAATGTTGACAATACCAATTTTAAAGCAATTTTTATTAAATACCTATTCTAATCAGACGCTGATCTAAGTACTGGGGATAAAGCAGTGTAGGAGATGGACAGAGTCTCTTTCCTCATGAGCTTTGAGTTCTTCTAGTCAGTTGATTTAGCAACTGAATGAAGTCATGAGTTTTCTATTTGCCTAAGCTAAGTCCTTATAGTCATATCTCAGGATTTGTCAGGGCGTGTGTGAGGCTATTCATTTACAACAGGTGAGGCAGTACAGCTGCAGTTGTTGATAGCAGTTCAGACTACTGGGCAAACTGTGGTGCCTAAAGCAAGTGGGTAGCAATACTTAGTAGCCTAGACAGCATGATTTTTGATTATGCCATTTTTAAGACACTTGTATGTCTTTTCCCTTCCTCCCTTTTGCCCTGCCTCCACTGCTCCCTCCTTATTTCCTCTTTTTCCTTCCTGAGTTCTTCCCTCTCTTATTATCTTATTTATTTACTACTTTTATTCCTTCCTTCCTCCCTCTCTTCCATTCTTTTTCCTTCCTTCCTTCTACTTTGAGTTCTAGGTAGACTATTTCCTCAGATCAGTTCTCCAATTCTTGCCACCTTCTTACCCTGGCCAAGTTATAGCTTCATGCTTTATGCTGTGTGTGCGTCTGTGTGTGTGTGTGTGTGTGTGTGCGTGTGCGTGTGCGTGTGTGTGTGTGTGTGTGTGTGTGTGAGTATTAAGCATTTGCCATGTTTCAAGCATGGTGCTAGATACTAGCAATAACACTGGAAATTACATTGCAAGCCCTCTGGTCTTAGGACAAAAGATGAAATATTTTAGTGTCATGGGTTAAAGAGATCATTCTAAGGTATCTACTGTAGAGCTTACATGTCCCTGATTATTCTCGTTTTCAATTCTAACTGGCTTTAACAGTTCCTTTGTGTGAATCCACTACGTCTATGAATGAATTGGCTTTGGAAACTTTCCTGTCCTATCTCCTACCCACAGCATCTAAGTAAACAAAACAAAACAAAACAAAACAAAACAGGACTTGATTTGCATTTTCTTGAGCCATTGCTCTTAGATATTAGGCATCAAAATATGCTAACTATGGCTGTAGTCTGAAACATTTTCTTTTTTTCCCTTGCCAAAAAAAAAAAAGGGCAAAATAAAATAAACCCAAATTTCAAACTTTTGCTTCATTAAAATAAGCTTATAGACATGCATTTGAATGGTGCACTGATAGCTTAGGAAAATCAGGAATTCAATAGTAAATATTGCCAGCATTCCTTAGATTCTAAGAAATAGCAACAAATATTGTGAAAATTACACTTTAGGAAAGATTAGTACAATATGATTAGTAAAGCATGAAAGGAAATAGCAAATAACTGAGAGACAGGGGTAAAGTAATTTTATTTATTTTAAAGGTAGAAAGCTGCACTTTTGTGTTTTGATTTTGCTATTTTTAAGACACCTGTGTCTCACTTGCTATAATCACAAATTCCAGCTGTGAATAATGGAAATCACTGAATGGGTGTAAATGGTGTATTGACTGCTCTTTTCAGTCTATAAAACACCTCCCTTGTTGGCACCGAAGAACAGTGAATGAGGCATTTTATTAAAACGAGGCTTGTGGTTCTAATCAAAGGTCACTGGTTGGCTCTCACTTTTCAGTTTCAGATTTGTCTATGTTTGATCAGGGGGCAGCAATGAAATTATTATGACAAAGACTTTGTACTAGGCTGTATCTGTCGAAACTTAAAAGTCTTTGAAACGGTGGTGCTGACAGCCTGTGAACACTGCAGGAATGTGAAAGCTGTGTAACGTCTTAAAGAAATTTTAAAGTATCATCTCCTTTTGTGTTGTTCAAAAAGAGTTTGAGATACTATTAAGGTACTACTGAAAAGGTGTTTTATTGATTAAAGAAGGTTTTTTTCTTAGCAAATATGCATTACGACAGTCTTCCTATTACTTTTTTTTGCTCAGTCCTGCTTTATACAGTAAGTTCATTAACATGTAGAAATGCAGTGATTGAAGTCAGACTGCTTTTTACAATGGAGTTGTCTTGATATAATGAGCTCCTCTTTAACGTTAAAAAAATTGTTGTTACTTTCTAAAAGGGGTTGTTTGTGAATTTCATTAAATTTAATCTTCTCTTCAAACAATTTCAGCATTGTTCAGTTTACTACAATTAAAATGCTTTCTGATGCTAAAAAATCACTTTTTACAGATGTATCACAAATGTAAGCTCTGTGAGAGGGGCTTTGTGTTTTACTTTGAAAGAAAAGCTGCTATTTAGCTGAGAATTCTCATTTTTTAAATTGGCGCTCCATATGGAAAATCAGAAGAGGGTACACTTACTGTATTGCTAAACAGGCTAGTTTGCTCATGAGGGTTAGGTTTCACAACTAGTTCATTCAATCCTTGGACTAAAGCATTGGTCTAATCATGGTTGAAAAACAAGGGCCTTAACCTTGCCTTCTCAGTTTACTAAAGTATGACCCCTTCATCTTTAGAATGTTGGAAGTCTTGAGAAACAACAGATATAGTGAAGTTAGGTTTCTGCTTTGGACAAAAGTTCTCCAAAGAGCAATGAGAAACCTGACTTAAATTCTCAGTTGCAGACCAGCGGTTGTCGTTCATAGTGAATAGCTTCGTTCTTTGTAAATAATCCTTTCTACTTAGGTAAGCACAATTTCCCCGTAGTCAGTAGGACTTGAATGGTATGAGAGCAATCCTTGGCATTTCTTGAGAATTGGGCACAGAAAGAGGTCGAATGTCTTTCTGGAGTAGTTAGCAGGTAGAAGATTTAAAAGTTCCCAGGTGGTAGCAAGGGAATTTTTCAGGTGAACCTTAGGAAGGTTGGCCCATGGAGGCAGGAGGTTGGAAAGTTGAAAATAAATTATTTGATTTCTTAAAGTTTTGGCCAGCCAGCAGAATTTATAGCGCTATATGAGTCCTACTATGATCAATGCTCAGGGAAATGTTTTTCCAGGGTGTTTCTTCCTGCTTTAGTTTCAGAGGCTATTTACAAGATGCCAAAACATCTAGTCAAGTCAGAATATATTCAGAGATTCTTGATAACTGACATTGTGTAAAAAAAATATTTTGAATGTTTGGCAAATTTTTGAAACTGTATTTTGACTTCTTAAGGACAGAGCCAGCATCTTAAACTTAACAGGGATCTTTAGTAGACTTAGCTAATCACATCACTAAGTAGGCCCTTATAAGTCCTTTTGATGTAGCATAAAAAACAAAAGGACTTAATCAGATGTCTTTGTTATCCAAAATATAAGATGACATATTATCTGAAAAAGGCACAATTCTTGCACTTTATAAAGCATGAAATACTTCCATAGCCTTGTGGGAGCTATTAACGATAGTAATATTACTGATATATTGTTATTATTATTTAATAATATTACTGATGTTATCATTTATAATAATAAATAATAATGTTGCCAATATTATAATTTATAATTATAAAGGTAATATTTTCAGGTGAGAAATAAGATATTTGAAATAGACACATAAGAGAATTATATATGAGTGAATGGTAATTATGGAATGGTAAATGAAAGTCATGAAATTTTATGTTTAGATTAACTCTCATGTAGAGATTCCTAGTTTATGTTAGTTAACTCAGAAGCAGCTTTATGAAAGAAAGGAAAGTTGGTAAGCTGGGAGTAGCTAGGGGAGGGCATTCCAGAATTAGTTTTTAGTCAAGAAGAAATTTGGATGAGGGAACAGATTTATTGGCTACAGTTACTGTCCATCCGTAAAGTAAATTTTACAGAGTGGAGTTTATGGTATAAGGTAGAAAGGAAAAAGAGGAACTGACAGACAAATTGGAGAAGCGTAAGGGCTTAATAAATTTGTGAAATACAGTGCAGATACTATATGAAAAATTTCCTAACCTTATTTTGCCCATCTTAATACTCCATCTTAATACTCCACATGGACACACACACACACACACACACACACACACACACACTCACACACTCTTTCATTATACTCAGGAGACTTTTGACATCTTGGTACTGGATACTTCAGTCTGAAACATTAAATATTTTAATCAGTATAGAAATTTTAGAGATGCTTGTCTTAGATTATTGAATAATGCTTTTATAGTCATTTTTGCATTTGATCCAGTAGTTATTTTTGAACTATACCTTTAAGGAGGGTGCCACCATTACCCTTTAATTGTATTTGGATATTTGGGCCAAAAGACATAGTTGGAGCACTTTTATTTCAGTAGGAGGAAGTGTGAAAAATGTGATATTCTCTGAGGAAAAAATGAGTTAGGTCAGCATTGCAGGTAGATTTTAGAACATCTAATCCTTTGGTATATTTTTCAGCCATATTTCCATTTATTTTAGTCAAATTTAACCAATCGCTGGAGAGTGGTGTTGATTTGGGGAATGTATAATTTCAGTGATTTTGATTTGTTTTCTTTCTCATTTTAAGACTATGACTATAACGAATCTCTGATAATTATGACTGAATAATATCCTTAGTCATTCTGGCTATTCGAACCTATTATGGAATGATCTGTTTCTAGTAATGATCATATTTGTTTAAGGATCTTTTGTTAGATGCTTGAGGTAGAGGATACTATGGAATAGAATTAAGAGCTATGGCTCTTTTTGAGTAAGTACTTTTGAATAAGTCCTCATTTTGAATCAAACATCATTTGATTCTTTTTTCTGTTACATATAAAGTAAAAAATATCAAAAACCTGGAAGTAGTATGTTAGTTTTTCCATTCAAGATATTGAGATCACAATCTTGAGAAGTAAACGTGTTAAAAAGCCCATCTGGACATAGATCAAAACATATTATTGAATTATTGGTAAATATGAATTTGTTCATAATTTTATTTAACTAGTCAAGGGCACATAGAAGGCTCTTCTGTTTATTTATATGTTTATCATATCCCTACTTTTTAAAGTGATAGAACTTTTGGTCAGCGAAATTCTTCTGCTAAAAGTTTTGATATGTTTAAAGGCTTTATATGTAATAATGATAATAATATATTTTATTTAAGAAAGGTATCTGAATGCTTAAATTACCCATCATACCTGAGCAAAAATAATTAAAAAAAGAAATAATTATAGTTATCTTGGGAGATGATCAGCTAATTAGTGGTAATTTAGATTCAGTAAATGCACACTCTGAAAGATTTAATGAGTTTTCATAGCATTGTCAACTTTTTAATATATAAGTTAAAAAAATTCTTTTCCTTTTCAGAGTATTGAATTTTTAAAATAGTATTGATACCACAGATTCTATTTGTTTGTTTGTTTATGTATATATTTAAATTTGGTTGTGAATTTTGTAAATTGTCCTGCGAGTTAGAATGTGATTGAGATTGAGATGTTTTCCATTTTTAGATATTCTGTGTGGAACATTCAGAGAAGTAATCCTGTACATCTTTTAAGCAGTCAATGACCTTATCTTTTGCCAAAATCAAATGACATTCAATACTGATACTATGGAGAGAGGAATCAAAATAGACACCTAATTATAATTACATTTCCCCCCATCATTATATCACTACGTGCAGAACAACTGATTTTTAAGAGATCATACAACTGCTGAATTTTTGCAGGTACAAAGGGTGTTTTTCTTTGCTTGCCTCTTCCTCCCCCTTCCTGCTTTCATCACATGTAAGATTTATTGGAACAGTTCAGACTGACCTCTTTCTCGAAAGATTTAGTTTGAATTTTAATAGTTTATAGGAAATAGCAGAAGTTTAAAGGGAAGTTGATGTATTTATGATTGCTTCATATTTTTGGAAATCTTTAACATTTATGGTACAGTCCAATCATTAAGGGAGTAAGGATAGTTTTAGGTAATTTTGGGGAAGTGACTATAAAGGCTTGCACCAAATACTATACAATTAGCTGCCAGAATTATTGCTTTTGTAATAAAATCAACTGTGAACAACATGAAGGTAGAGACTATCCCTTCTTAACTATTCTGACCCAGTACACAATACTGTGCCTAGCACATTTTAGGTGTTCAATAATGTTGAAAGCATAAAGGAAGATCAGATGGGAGGGAAGAAGGGAGGAGGAAAAAACCTAAGTAGATTGGACATGGTAGTAAAATCCAAGTTACCCTGTTATGGTTTTTTTGGCTGATGCCTTTCTCTCTCAGACCACTAACAGGGGTATGATCTTTACACTAAGCACTAACATAGTATAACTTTAAGAAACCTGTCATCACAGGGCTTGAAGAACTTTTATTTGCTCTTAGTCCATAGTGGCTCAATTCTTTTCCCTCCTGTGCATTTTTTTGGATAATATTGGGAAATAATGAGACTAGCATTTCATACAATGTTTAAGGAAAGCTTTGATGATGACTTTCATATTTATTATCTTTTAAAATTGCAGATCCCTGTGACGAATTTCCTTTTGAACAGGCTGAGTACCACCTCCCAGGAGGGGCTGCCACTTCCTGTTCAGCCTTGTTGACTGTACTAAGATACTTCAGATACTCTGTATCATGTATGTGAAATTAAGAGTCAGAGATACCCTAGTTAGTCCATTGATATAAAGTGGTTTATTATTTATCTTTTAGACAAAGTCCTCGATGAAATTAGAATTTAGGACTGGTAAAGGACCTGCATAAGAGTTCATCTTTTTGTTGTCAGCAGTGGCACTCATCTATACTGTCTTTATGAATTTGTCATTTTATCTACTGTTAATTTTATCCTGGCTCTGTTCGAGGGACACCAATCTATATTATATGGTCCTAGGATCAATGCCTCTTTAAAGATATAACCTTCATTGGGAAATGTAGATTCTGGATTGCAGCCATTTACACACTTCTATTTTAAAGTGCTATCATTTCAAGTGTCTTCCTTTTATAGGTAGTTTAGTTACTAGGAGGAAACTTACTAGTTAGAGAAAGGAAATATTTTTCAAGATGATAAATTCCTAGGTTTAAAGTCCAGATTTTCAATCCTTTTGTTGACACCGCTACTTAATAACTGTTATTTTAATGATAAATATAATATATAGTATAAAAGTGAACCCAGTATTCATATAGTATTATTCTCAAATAATTTCATATCAGAATTTAAAAATTTTCTTCTAGATAGGTATTATGTGATGACCTGTTAATTTTCCTAGTTCTCTAATTGTGTCACAGTCCTGTGATGTTTACCAAATCAACTTAACTTCTGAGTGTCAGCCCAGAACAGGCTGTGATTGTTTATGGCACAGAGGATTTTATTCTAACATTTTAGATCTTAATTTATAACTTTTATGAATGTTATATAAAGCTCTTTTTTTTTTTTTTAAAAAAACAACACTCTGGTATGCTGAGGATTTGAATCTTACTCTTCTGTAACTCCCAGGATTGGACAATATAAAGTACATTTCTTTATGAGTTATGGATAGCAACATCTTGTTACTATATGTTGAGAAAAATTACTTTCACTTGTGGAAATCTTTAATTATTGTTGGGTGTAGTAAGTGTTTGACTCAACCATCTTCATTTGATCAAACCACTGGACTCTTTTTTAAGATTTTAATTAAAATATAGCTAATATACAATATTGTGTTAGTTTCAGGTATATGCCATAGTTATTCAACATTTTTATACCTAAAGAAGTGATCACAATAAGTCCAGTAACCATCTGACATCATACAATACTATCACAATATTATTGACTATATTCCCTATGCTGTACATTACATCCCCTTGACTTACTTGTTTTAGAACTAGAAATTTGAACCTCTTCAAACCAATAGACTCTTAGGTGTGAACAGATAAAAGCAAACCTTGTACATTAATCCACAGAGTGAAATAAAAAATATATTACTTATTTAAAGTTAATTTTTGTTGTAAATATGTACACTTTCATAAATTTGTAAATTTATGAAATATGTAAATTTTCATAAATTTATTTATGAAAATTAGGAAAACACTGAAAAGTAGAAGAAAAAAATTATTTCTATTCTCACTTTCCAGACAAAATCCATTACTTTTTTGGTTTGAAAAAAATAAAATTTTTATATTTTAAATAATTTACTATTTGATGTTGCTTCCAGTTTGGACTCATTTGTATGCAAATGTCCCCAGCTTATCTCAGCTAATATGACTTCTTAAAAAATTACATTTATTGGGGTAACATTGGTTAATAACCTTATATAAATTTCAGGTGTATAACTTTAAATATGACATCTATACACTCTATTGTGTGCTCACCACCCAAAGTCTAGTTTCCTTCCATCACTATATTTGACTGCCTTTACTGTCTTCATCCTCCCACCTCCTTCCTCTCTGGTAACTGCTATTCTGTTGTCTCTGTCCATGAGGACATTGTTTGTTTGTTTGTTTTATTTGTTCATTTGTTACTTTTTGTTTTATATACCACGTATGAGTGAAACCATATAGTTCTTGTCCTTTTCTGTCTGGCTTATTTCACTTAGCAATTGATTTGCTTTAGGCAGTCAATTATTTTTTAAAAGTCAGGTTAATTGAGATATTATTTAAGTATAATAAAATTCACTCTTTTGAGGTATAGAGTTCTATAATTTTTTACAAATGTATACATCGTGTAACTGCCACCACACTCAAAATATAGGATATTTTCATCATTCCCAGAAGTTTCTCCATGCCTCTTTTTAGTCAATCCCTCACTCACCCTCCAACCCTGAATAACCACTGATGTGATCTTTGTCTTTATAAGCTTACCTCTTCCACAATGTCATATATGTGGAATCGTATAATATATAGCCTTTTGTGCCTGGCTTCTTTAATGTAGCACGATGCTTTTGAGATTCATCCATGTGGTCACAGGTAACAGTAATTTGTTTCTTTCTTTTGCAGAGTAGTATTCTATTATATGAATGTACCACAATTTGTTTTTCTGTCACCAGTTGATGGTCATTTGGGTTGTTTCCAGGTTTTGTTTTTTTTTTTCTTGGTGATTATGAATATAGCTGCTCTAAACACTTGCATATAGGTCTTTGTGTGGAAATGTTTTTACTTCTTTTGGGTAAATACCTAGGAATGAGATTACTATGTTAGATAACAAATTAATGTTTAACTTTATAAGAAACTGCCAAAGAGTTTTCCAAAATGGTTGCACTATTTTTGTATTCCCATCAGAAATTTAGGGGCTCCATTGCTCCATAACTTTACAGGCACTTGGTAGTGTCAGTTTTTTTTTTTTAATTTAGCAATTCTAGTAGACTTATAGTAGTATCTATTGAAATTTGCATTTCCCTAATGACTAATGATTTTGGGAATTTTTTCATGTGCTTACTTGTCACCTATATTTCTTTGGAGCAGTATCTCATAAAATGTTTTGCCTACTTTTTTTTAATATTGAAAGTTTTTTTTTTTTTTTGCACATTTGAGATGTAAGTCCATTGTCTGATGTATGTTATACAGACATTTCTCCTAGACTGGACTTGTTTTTTCATTTTTCTGTCTTTAAAACAGGCGTTGTTCATTTTAATGAAATCAAATGTCAATTTTTTTCTTTTGTGGTATACGCTTTTAACCCAAGGCGAGAAAGATTTTCTTGTAGATTTTCTTCTAGAAATTTTACAATTTCAGATTCTATATTTAGGACCATATTAGGTCCATTTCAGTTTTATTTTTATGTATCATATGATAGTATAAGGTAAGAGCTAAGGTTCCTTTTTTTCTTTTTTTTTTGCATATGGAGTTCCAATTGTTTACAACTGTCTTTTGAAGAAATTACAAATTGAGAAAAATTTCTGTTAGAGTTCTCATATAGATACCATTTCTGGCATTATTCATTCCTTTGGTGAATCTAAATTTCCATTTAGTATTATTTTTCTTCTACCTTAAGAAGTTCCTTTAACAATTCTCATAGTGGGGATCTGCTACTGATGCTTCTCTCCCCACTTTTGTTTGGTCTGAAAAAGTCTTTATTTTACCTTCATGTTAGTTAGAAAGATTTTTCTTAGGGATTCTACTTCAGCAGTCCTCCCTCTCCTCCTTCCCATGCCCCCCATCCTCTCCTAATATTCTAAAGGTGTTGCTCTATGGTCTTGAGCTTGTATAGTTTTTAATGAAGAGTATCTATCACTCTTATTATTTTTTTCCCTTTATATGTATTATGTCATTTCCCCCTTTCTGGCTTCTTTTAAGATGTTCTCTTTATCACTATTTTTCAGTAATTAGATTATGGTGTACCTTTTGTCTTATTTATATGGTTTCTTTATGTTTTTTTCTGCTTATGTTTTGTTGAATATTTTGGATCTATGGGTTCATAGTTTTTTCAAATTTGGAAAACTTGGGCTGTATTCTTCACTATCTTTTCCCTCTCTTTTGGGATTCTACTTACATGTATGCTAGACTACCTGATACTTTGTCTATTTTTTAAATGCTTTTTTTTTCTGAATACTCCAACGTGAGTCATTTATTTCTATTGCTGTGTCTTCAAATTCAATTGTTAATCCAATCCAGTGTTTTTTAAATTTTAGATATATATATTTTCCCTCTCTAGAAGTTATCTTTTTATATATTCCATTTTTCTTTTTATAAACATTTAGATATTAAATTTAGTTAAATGATATAATTTTATTAATATTCAGTATTAAGCACACTGAAACAGGGAAAGAGTACCCACTCTGGCCAGCCTTGATAAGGATAGGGTGGGGTGGAGCAGGGTATATATCTATCTGGCTGAGGGGAATGAGGCAAGGGGCATTATAAATAAATAATTATTCATGTAATATATAATTATAATTATATAATTATACTTAGTAATTATTATATATAGATAATTGTGTGTGTGTGTGTGTGTGTGTGTGTGTGTGTGTGTGTGTGTGACAGTAAGGAATCTGGCCCTTAGAGTATCAAAGAATAGAGCTTGTTTTATAGACAGCAGAACTGAATGAAATCTTTACTGTAGTGCTCCACCATTAATATGATGCTGCTTCTCTCTCCCTCTATCAGCTGACTTCACCATTTCTTGTCTTTGTGTGCTCTAGTGTGTTCTGCAAAATTCTGATTAAATTACTGGCTTATTATAAAAGGGTATAATTCAAGAACAGCCAGGAGAAAGAGATGCATAGGGCAAAGTATAGGGAAAGAGCATGGAGCTGCCATTTCTCTCCAGGTGAGCTCCTCTTGGTGAATCTGTACGTGTTCACCAACCTGAAAGCTCCTCATTTTTCTTAACATGTTCATGTTTTTCTCTATATTTTTGAATATATGAAGCACATTTTTAATAGCTGTTTTAATATTCTTATCTGCTAATTTCTTTATCTCTGTCATTACTGAATCTGTTTCTGTTGATTGATTTTTTTTCCTGGTCATGGGTCATATTTTCCAGTTTCTTTGCAAGCCTGTAATTTTTAAAAGCTTTAAAAATTATTGTGATTATATCCATATAACATAAATTAACAGTTTTAGCAATTTTTAAGTCTACAATTCAGTGACATTTAGTACATTCATAATGTTGAGCAACCATTATCACTGTTTAGCTCCAGAACATTTTCATCTCCCCAAAAGTAAAAGTGTATCTTTTAAAAAGCCACTTTCTATTTCTCTACTTCTATTTCTGATTCTATGGACTTGCCTATTTTAAGTTAAGTATTTCATATAAATGGCATATACATTGTGACCTTTGTATCTGACTTTTACTTAGCATATTTTCTAGGTTCATCTAAATTTTAACATATCAATATTTCATCTATTTTTATGACCAAACATTGTATGGCTAAGCTTTAATTTATTTGTCCATTTACCAGTAGATGGATATTTGGGTTGTTTCTACCTTGGTTGGTTCTTGCCAGTAGTGCTGCTATGAACATTTGTGTATAAGTTTTTGTTTAAACATCTGTTTTTAATTGTTTTTTGAAATATACCTAGGAGTGGAATTGCTAGGTCATATGATGATTCTATGTTTAACATAACAGGAACTGCTAAACTGTTTTCCACAGTGGCTGCACCATTTTATACCCCATCAGCAGTGTATGAATATTCCACTTTCTCTGTATTCTCATGAATACTTATTTTCTGTTTTTTTTTAAATTATAGCTATCCTAGTGGTTGTTAAGTGTTATCTCACTGTGGTTTTGATTTGTATTTTTCTAATGAATGATGAGCATCTTTTTATGTGCTTATTGGCCATTTGTATGTATTTTTTGGGAAATATGCAAATCTTTTGTTCATTTTAAAATTGGTTTGTCCTTTCATTGTTGAGTTGTTCAAGTTCAAGTTCATTATATATTATGGGTACTAGACCCTTATTAGATATATGACTTGCAAATATTTTCTCCATTCCATGGGCTTTCATGTTCTTGATAGTGTCCTTTGATACACAAAAGTTTTAGTTTTGATGAAGTCCAACATATCTATCTTTTGTAAATTGTGCTTTTGGTGTCATATCTAAAAAAATCATTGTCAAATCCAAAGCTGTGGAGATTTACCCCTGTGTTTTCTTCCAACAGTTTTATAGTTTTAGTTCTTACATATGAGTCTTTGATCTATTTTGAGTTAATTTTATTTTTGTATATGGTGTACAGCAAGGATATTTTGCATGTGAATATCCAGTTTTCATAGCACCATTTGTTGAAGAGGCTTTTCTTTCCTGATGGAATGGTCTTGGTACCCTTGTTGAAAATCAGTTGACCATAGATGCACAAGTTTATTTCTAGACTCTCATTTTCTATTTCATTTCTTTATATGTCTATCCTTACTCCAGTACCATGCTGTTGTGATTACTGTAACTTTGTAATAGATTTTGAAATTGGAAAGTGTGAGTCCTCCAACTTAGTTCTTGTTTTTCAAGATTGTTTTGGATATTCAGAGTCCTTTGTTGTTTAATATAAATTTGAAGATCTGTTTTTCTATTTCTGCAAAAAAGGCCATTGAATTTTGATAGGGATCATATCGAATCTGTAGATTTATTCGAGGAGCATTGCTATCTTAACAATTTTGAGTCTTATAATCTGTGAACATGGGATGTCTTTCTGTTTACTTAGGTTTTCTTTAATCTCAGTAATGTTTTGTAAGGCCTATAATTTTTGATTGAATAATGAACACTGTGAATTTTATGATATCGTGTTAGATTTTGTTTTATTCCTTGAAATAATACTGTGATGTGTCTGGCACATAAAGTTACTTGGAACCAGTTAAGTGAGGCTTTCTTTTAAGCTTTTTTAGTGAGGCAGCATGTGCTAGGAATATTTTAGGCTTACTACTTGATGAGATCTTTTTGATGATTTTTATGTATGTACATGTATTATGAGCTTTTTTTTCTATGTGGCTGGTGAGAATAGGAACTATTTGCAGTCATGTGTGGACTCTGTACATTTTCAACCTGTTGCTTTCCAGTGATTATTTTTCTAGAGTAGGGTAATTTCCTCTAACCTACATGCAGATCTCTATTCAAAGACTGAATGGGACCCCTTCTGCACATTTCTGAATCACTTTCCCTGCACAGCATTCTTCTTTTTTAGTACTCTTCCCTGTTAATTCTAGCCATCTCGGTCTCTCTGATCTTTATTCTTTGTTTCTTCAATTCAGTTAGACTTCTGGGTTCTGTTTGTGATCCCCTGTCTGTACTGAGGCCTGAAGACTTGAGAAATAGTTGCAAGCTCACCTCATTTATCTCCCTTTTCTCATGGATCGTAGTCCTGCACTGCTTATTGTTCAGATTCTGAAAATCACAGTTTCATATATTTTGTTTTCTAGTTATGTAAAGATTGAAGGTTAATCAAGTTCTGTTACTTCAAGTTCTGTTACTTGTCAGAAGTAGAAGTTGTGAATCACTGTATCAAAGAAAAGTCAAACTGAACTTTCATTGTTGTAAAATAAAGAGAACTTCTTAATTCTTGTGTAGTGCCTGAATGAATTTAGGATTCCTCTTTAATAAATTCATCTTAGAAGTTGCATACATCCTTAATGCTAGTTAATAATGAGAATTTTTTATTGTGCCATTTTAAAGTAAATACTACCTTAATAACACAGTAAATGACCACAATGTTAAATTAAAAAAAAATTCAACCTTACAAACATAGCATTCTAATGGAGATTAAAGGTATGTGTGGTAAGTAGAAGAGAAGATCTTAAACTCTCAGGGCTTCAATTTATTCATCTCTAAAATAAAGAAAATAATAATGTAGATGTTTGATATATGTAATATGATATATGCGATGTGATATGTGTAATGTGTTTGGGACAGTACCAGGCATATGTTAACTGCTATGTAGGTGTGAACCGTTATTATTATCTTAATCATAATCATTACTTTTATCATCATATGAGGAGACACGGAGAGGGTTCAATCATGAAATTTAAAGCTATAAAAATATTTTTCTAATTTAACAACAAATTATGCCTGGTTATACTAATTGGGAATATTTTTAGCATGAAAAATTAAAGGTAGAACCTAGAGTTTGGGCTGGTAATATAGAACTCAACAAGAGTTTTGGCTCTATGAAACTTGTATGTTAGCTCATGAACTTTTTCCTCTTAGATCTGTGATGTCAATACTGAAAAGAAATTAAGCTGAGATTTTTTTATTGGGTTAGATAAAAAGATGTATACCAGAGCCATTTACATTTTAAATAGAGGCTCAAGTTATTGATATTGTTGAATTCTAAGAATGATATTATAGTTAAACTTTGGGCAAAAATATATGCTGATATATATTGGTCTACACAGTAAATATATTTCTAGAGAGCTGCATGTTTGTTCAATTTTGGTTAAAGTCGCTTCCTATGTTAGTGTATTCCTTTGTAGGAATACACTACTAAAAAGAACATGCTTTTGAGATAAAGAGTTTGTCTGGCCCATTGTAGGTGCTCAAGTAATATTTCTACCTAATTAATTTTTTAAAGTTTTCTTATAACAATGTGTGTGTATGTGTATGTGTGTGTGTGTGTTGATTGCTCTTGACTTAGAAATAAAACACGACACCTTTTTAGAAGTGGAGTTAGTAGATTATAGGTAATATAAATATTACCATCATTTACCAATTACTGGTCCCTGATACTGAAAAAAAAATGCTCCACTGAACCTATCACAGTTTTTAAAATAAAATGTTTGTTGAACAAACTTTTAAATTCTAATGGTGCAGAGCACTGAGGTTACATCAGAATTGAGTGTTTTCGTTCATACTATGTTAGGATTGGATAATATTTATGTTTTAGCCCAACTAAATTTAAATGAAGCTACATAACTGATTCTGAGGTCTTGATTTGCTGTTTTATTAATAACTGGAATTATTTAAATTCTTGGTCATACTATTGATTAAAGTGCTCGAGATGTCTTACCTTGATAAATTCTGTGGAACAGGTTTGTTTTGGAAGATTTTTGTGAATCATATGTTTAACTTAACAGTTCAAACAATTGCGATAGAAATTTGCTTGTGAAGTCATGATTTATACTGTTATTTTTATAACTAACACCACAAAACAACCATGCTACTATAACCAGAAGCAGAATTGAGAAATGGTAGGCTCTAGTATACAAAGTTATTGCATTTGAATGGAGAGAGATATTATTTCAATGATATATTTTTACTACTAGCTTCTGTTTTTATTAAGGCTAATGAAAACCTTATGTCTGGGCCTGTGAACAAAACTAATGTGACCTTTGATGTGACCCACCTGTTGTGCTTTCATAATCGATAATAGTCTTCTCATGTGAGGGTGATCTGGAGAATAACAGTGTGCCAGCATGATAGAAAAAATAACATTTGCAAATTTAAGTTACAGAAATTAGAGTATGCTTGGATCAAGTCCTAGATTAAAGTAATGAAAACAACTTATCTAACCAAATATTTTGAGAAAAGAAGATATTAACAGATGCCTGATTCACAATGCCTTTTTCAGGGAGTTTTGTTCCTTGGCTATATACTTGTCTATCAGGCTCTTTATAAAATAAATGACTCCTTAAATCAGTGTTTGAAAAATTTTACAACTAGAAGAGCAAGATAACCAATGCCTGTGTTTTAGATATTTCCAACGTTGTTGCATTTATGGAAAATTAAAAATTCTGTTTAACATTTAAAACCATTTTTTTTAAAGCATTAGTCATGCTTTAAAAAATAAACAAACAAGAAATAAGCGATTTGCTTATTTGATTCTTGAAACATGGGTATACATAATAGCTTTCCTTGCTATACCATATCTGGCCTGGTTTCCTAGAAAGTAGTCTATCAGCTAAAGAATTGTGTCAATTTTGCAGATAAATTTATGGACACTATTATCTGGTAGATGTTTCACTGGCTTTTGTAATATTTTTTAGCACATTCATTTTTAGGAAGATATATTCAGTGAGCAAACATCAAGTGTTTCAAGATTAAAGAACTAAGGTACTAAATAATATACTGCTCTGCAATGCATAAGTCACATCTCATCAAAACGGAAATCACTGTATTATAAAGACATTGACACATCTCAGCTTCTGGCTTAGGTTAAGGTTACTCTCTAACTAGCCAATACTCAGCTTAAATCTACAGAAACCTCTCCCTGTTTGGCAGCTTCATGGACATTATTGCCATGGCTATAACTTTGTTGATGAGGATTCCACTGACAGGGCCTTTGTAGAAGGAGGAAAAGAGGATGGCATTAAGGCTCCAGGTGAAGGAGTGATGGATGACGCTTTACGAAGTCTTATGCTTGGCTTTTGGAACTGTTGGTGCCATCTCAGTGGTGTTCTTCTTCCTCTTGGGGTGGTAGGGAAGTGAGGGTCAGGAGACAGTTTGTTCCTGGAATCCCCAGGCAGAATTCAATGCATATTTTCTTATGAACTAAAATGTTATAATCCATTGCTCAGCTATGCCATGAGTGGACTGGCATAGGATTCCAACCACTATTGATATCATTGTTTCTACGAGAAAGTACATTCCAAATTCTAAGAACATCTTTTGGAAGTAAATCCATTTGTGTGTTTATATGTTTCCTATAGGAAATATAAGACTTTCTGTATCTCCAAAGATTATAGAATTTCATTATTTTAGAATTGGAGAGAGAGACCTTGATAGTCATTTATTTCAAATTCATTTTATTGATAAGAAGACAAAATTCTAGTAGAAACTTAAGGCTGGAAAAAATATGATCCCATGGGACTGGATCTTTAAAATATTTAAAAAATCAATTTTATCTGCAGGCTTATTTCTTTTAAGTTTCAAGAAACTTGGTTTAAAAATTTTTCATAGTTCTGTGATGTACAGGACTAAGAATTCATCATTTAAGTATATTCCAGGTTTCTTTGTACGAAGATTTCTCCATCAGTAATTAATATTATATGATCAGTAGATTAAAAGATGATAAGACCATATATTTTGTTGGACTCATCTTTTCTGCTGTGTTGTTTTATTAATTGTATCTAATGTAGGGTTGAAAATGTATTATGATGGACAAATCATTGCTTTAAATGGCAAGTTATTGATCTTAAATTGATTCATTTTAAAATTCCTAATTATGTGCTTTGTGAACCTTTATGTGCTTTGGACCTGTAGATTGGTATGTAATGTTAAGGTAGATAAGAGAAGAACATGTGTTCAATAAATGTAGTGTTATTGGTTTTCAAAAACTGATCACAATTCAAAATTATCTTTGGAATGGTTCATTTTCGTGATTTTTTTCTTGATATCTTATAGTATATCAATAAAACTGTAGGAAGATCACAGTTCAAAATCATCTTCGGAACAGTTCATTTTTGTGATTTTTTTTCTTGTTATCTTATAGTATATCAATAAAATTGTAGGAAGAATAGGTTATCTATCTATCTATCTATCTATCTATCTATCTATCTATCTATCTATCTATCTATTTATTTATTTATAATTTTTCTAAGAGTTTATTTGAGCCAAAACTGATGACATACGCTGGAGAGCAAGATCTCAAATGCTCTCTCTGTTTATTTTTAAAAATGGCATTTGAACAAATTTGTGGTCACCAAATGACATAATATTATGGTATATGAGAACTTCCTTTTTACATCTCTCCTGCTCAAACATGCACCCTCATAAGGTAAATTAAAAAGTTAGAGTTATTAATGTTATACTGAAGACAAAGATTCATGATTTCAACGAGGGTATATTATCTTTAAAATATTTCATTTCAAACATCTTTATCTTAAGACGAAAATATAGCAACTGCTGCTGGAAAGGAGTGACAGGGAGGAGTTAATAGGTGAATTTTAAGCATGTTTTTCATCTTTGACTTTTTCAGAATTCATATTTCAGAATATGACTTTTCAGATCTCAAGATACAAGAATTTGTTGGTTTTAATCCTCTTCAGTGAGCTTTCCGTTAATCCTTCATTTTACCTGAGTTTTAGAAATATACAGTTTTTCAGCCACCAGTCACATAACATCTTATCCAGTCTCATAAAGTAAATTATTCCAAAAATATTAAAGATATATTCATTTCATTTTCAAAATTATGTTTTCATTGCAAGGTACTGACATATACTTTTCATTTGTGTTGAGCATTTTTATGATTTTTTTTTTGCTGAATGAATATAATCAATGTGCTAAGTATTACATTTTGAACAGATATGTAATTTTGTGTCTAGGTATTTTTCGATGATATAGATGTCAATATTAAATGAAATTTTAATTCAGTGATTTCATTTCCTTGAAAATATTTCTATCAGAAATTCGTATTGTACTGGCATTATATTGAACGTGATGAAATATTCTCCTCTTTCCCTTTTTGTGTCCTTATTGCAGCAATCACCAAAACATTCAAACTTTAATTTAAACTGAAACGTTTCTCCATAAAATAAACAGAGTATCTCACCTGTGAAAGGTGACTACACTGTGAAATTTTTCTAGGATCTTTGTAATTCACAACTCATAGCATTGTCCACCTGATGCTTGAAAACATTGATGTATCATGTTTCAAAAGCTAGGATATTTTTGAATGCTGCCATTTTCTCATTGAGACCAGAAATTGATATTGCGACTTCATTTTATTTGGACTTATGTATTAGGAAATAGTATTTTTAGGTTTGTTTTTATGAAGTAATTTCATTGTTATTTTGGAATATATGTTGTTATCTTAAAAGATTTTGAATCATTATAGTGGAGAGACCTTGGTAGTAATCTATTTCTAAGTAAGCCTCAGTAACTGAGATTTGCTAAGGAGACTGTAGGAACCAATGGTTTTATTATTAAGTGAACTAAATTACTACTAGATACAATTGTATATTAGGTACCAGGATTGAATGAGTTTTACAGAACCAAGCAAACTTTTCTGGTTTTGAAGGATCGAATATAGAATCCAGTGAAGATGAGAATAAGGTCATGAGATTATGAACCATTTAGTTAGCATTGCTTTATTTTTTGATCATACTTTATATTAAAAAAAATAAAAAATAGAGATAAACAGACCCTTTCTTGAACAGAGTAGTGTTAACAGAGGGTTCCTTGGAGATTAGTTCTAAGACTTGTCACTTTTTATTTATTATTATGAAGAAAAAATACACAGGGAAATCTGTTGTTTTCTTGGAATAGGAAACCTATTCCAAGTCTTTTCAGGTAGTAAAATGCGAATCAAGAATGGATAATAGACAGGTAAATGAGATGAAAATGCTGAAAATGCTGAAAAGACAGGTAAATGAGATGAAAATGCTAAAAATTCTTCACTTGCCCAAAGTGGAGGTTATTCCTGTTTTTCTTCTTGTTTAATAAAAAGACAGTGAAACTTTAACTCTTATTACTTAGAATACGCAGAATTATTTTAGAAGTTTCCGTGTGTATGTTCCAAAAAATAAGAAGAAATACTGGATATTATCAGGAAAAGTTATTAGAAACAGAATACAGCTGAATCTTGTCCTAAAGGAAAACAATATAGTAGCTAAACTGGAAAGCCAGGTTTTTAAAAAATTACATTTTCAGAAAAAAAACAGAGACAGAAGAAATCAAGACAATCATTAGGAAGTGTGAGTGAATACACACCAATATAGACTAAAAATATTATAACTTTTTGATTTGGAAAGACCAAGGCTGAGGGTGGATTTGATTTAAATGTAAATACTCAAGAGGAGTATATATAAAGAGAAGCTGGATTTAGTTACTATGTTAGCCCTTCCTGCCTGCACCACCCTCTGCCCTGCAGTCTTCAGTGATTTATGTGGAAGTTTTGAAGCATTGTAAAGAATAGATTTTGAATTCAGAAAACTTGGATTTATGTCCAAATTCCCACACTTAACAGCCATACGACTAAAACCTCAGATTCCTTATTAAAAAATATTTATCCTACATTGCCGAGGTCTATATATTAGTTATGATATCAGTGGAAATACCTGACACATAGTAAAAGTCAATAAATGCAGATAGAATTAGAATATATGCCCATCTCAGATCCTTCTCTCCAGCCTTAGGTTCTTTTAAGGAGAATTCTCAAACTGGTGTCCATGGATATGAAGTTCACAATGCTCACCTTTTGGGACTAGCTTCTTGGATTTTATCTTCAGGTAGTGTTTTCTTAGATTTAAGCTTCCTTATTCTTTATATGTTTATATATTTTTATATGTTTAGACTGTCGCTTTTGTACTTGAAGGATAGCTTGGCTGGGTATAACATTATTGAGTCACACTTACTTTCAGGACTATATTTTGCTCCACTTTTTTCTGGCATTTGATGTTGTTGAGGCAAAAGCTGAGATCAGCAACAACCCCTTCTACCTCCAACTTTGCAGGTGATTTTTTTTTTTTTATCTATAAGCCTTTAAAATATGAAGTTTATCAGGATATATTTTAGCGTTAACAGCTATATTTTACCTTTTCCTGGGGACATGAATTACTTTCTTCTATTATGTTTAAGTAATTTTTTGTGGAGATTTAAAAAAGATTTAAAAAAATCTTGAGAATCAGTAATTATAAATGTTGCTTCTCCGTTATTTTCCTGATTATCAGTTTTATGTTCAATACTTTCATGTTATTTTTATTTGAGGCTGAGGAGAAATATTTGTCTAAACTTTTCTTTTGTTTCCTTGAGTAGGGAAGGAAATTATTATTCTTTTAATGTATAATCTGTGTCTTTAAATAACATCCCATTTTTTTCTGTTGTGTATGTATGTATAGAGCCTATTCCCTATAGGCGAATTCCTTTCTAAATGCTTATCTTCACATGGGGGCATACTTATATTGAATAGTTATTTGCTGAAAAACTATAAAGAGGCGTAGTACAAAGTGAATACGGAAGTCTTAGCAGTTTTAAAATTGACATCTATTTTGTTGAAAAACATCATTATTATTATTTTTTTACTTTCTGCCTATATGTCTTCTTAGATCTTAGCATTAGAAGTTTGGTGTGGCTTACAATGAAGCACCTTAAGTCAGGCAGGCTATCTGTGCTGTGTTCTGGTCATCTCTGCTTCCTTTCCTTCCCCATGGACAGGGTTTTAGGAGATTAGATTATAGAAAAATGGTATATATGCATGTTTCTTCCTTATGCAGCTCAACTTGACCTGTATGTAGTTCCTCACTGTGGAACTGGGTCTTCACAGGCATGGTCCCTACTAATCCTCCTTGTAAAGTCCCCTACTAATTCTCTTGTCTCTCCTACCCCTAAATCTTAGCACTTTAATCAAAGGATCATTTTATATTCTTTTAGACGGTTGTTCTTACTTTTAGAGAAATTTATTATTGCTTGGGGTCTGAGGTGGGTGCCATCTCATAGTTATTCTCTTTTATTCTGGTTTAGATTTAAATATATTTGGCATATAGTTTTTATTTTGTGGTTTCAGCTTGCAAGTAGATATTTCATTGCTTTACTGAGAATCTCCTCACCCCTCATTTTTCATTCTTTTTTATTGTTTTCAATGGAGAAGAGTTTAGGAAAAATTGCTTTTACTCTTTCATCTTTGACCAGAGAATTCTGAGTTGTTTCTTTAAAAAATATTTATAAATATATTCTCATTTCAAGTTAATTAAACATTTCCTAACATTATTGAGTATCTGCCGTGTGTTAAGACTTGTTCAATGAGCTTTATTATCTCTCTTAATTTTAAAAATCCTGTACATTTCCGTATTATCTCATTTAGAAATAAAAGATCCAAGGTCCAGAGAAATTAAGTAAATTGTCCAAGGTCACACAATAGAAGGTCTAGAATTAAAACTCAGGTTGCCTGAACTCTGAAGCTATATTTTTTTTCTGTTATACTCCATCTAGTTCCTGTTTGCATAATCACAAATTTCAAGTAAGAAATTTTGTGCATATATCATAGATTTCCTACTGCCACCTTTTGACTAATTTGAATTTGATATATGTGTCTATATGTATTTTCCATCCACACATATAAGAATAATAATAATGCTAATAATAGTCATAATAGTAATAATAATGATAGATTGTAGGTTTACCTTGATGATTTGTGCCTGAGTATGCACAGACACACACTGTGTTAGTAAAATTTTTCTCCCGTTTGGGTTATCTGTCAAAGGGACCAGCGGAACTCTAGGTCCAATTACCACAAACTAGAATAACCTACTGGTGCCTGAGCATGAAGATAATATTTCTGAGATAGATTATTTATGTACCAGTTGATCCTTTCTGATTTAATCTACCATGTGATTTATTTGACATTTTGACTCACAGGATAATATCCAAAGCCATCTTAGGTAAACATAGCTTAGTCATTTTACTGGAAGATTATGAGTAGTTAGCTATATAGAAACATTTAGGGAAAAAATAGGTGGAGTTAAAGAAGAGAATAATCAGGCCCAGCTTGTATAGATAACTGACTGCTCCAAATTTCTTCTCATATCTGGGAAAATATTTGCTATGTTTCTTTTAAAAATATTTCCCCATTGTGTTAGAGAGTAACAGGATTTTCAAATATACACAAACAAAATAGCATGGCATACTTGTACATGGCTTAATTACTAGTTAATAGGTTATTCTATTTAGAGGTAGTTTGCCTTTTCTCTAGTAGCGGTCTGGCTATCTGGCACAGAGGCCTGATATAAGTTTCTCCAGCTTTCTGTTGCAAGTATTAATATCCTGTGGTGTGCCGCTACAACTCTAATTACTACTTATCGGTAGTTAGAAACTTTTCTGCTGGCATAATTATATACCCAGTCAGTTTTAAATTGTTGAATTAAAAAAATTAACAATAACAACTAGAAGTTACATTGCTATGATAGTGTGTTAATATTCAAATAGAATTACAATTGTGGTAGAAATTGGCAGGCAGAGCATATCATGGTGTGGAGCCCCAAAGGTGTGACTCAGATGAAAAATGATTCCTTAAATATGTTAAGAACAACTCATTCAGGTGCATTACGGATGGCATTTTGGATTTTGGATTTTGAAAAGCACTTGATGACCACAAGCTAGTGACCGCCAGTCTCAAAACAAGCACTGTAGTGAGTACATGGTAGTATTTAGGCAGCTACAAAAAAACTGGGTGTGCACTTTTTAAAGGAAAGGGAAACACCCTGGTGCTTTTCTTATGGCCTGTGAAATCAGAGTCTAAAAAGTTTTCCCCTGAGGCAAGCTATTTTTGTAAGTGCTCTTGCCCAGAGAAGTGCTATCAATTTCTCTTCTTATTTTCCTGTTTCTTGGGTTCTCATTCACATACCTTTTCATTGTTTTGCTCATTCCTGTCTATCTTTCTGTTAGTCTATTTTCATAAATATTTCCTTCTTTTTACTATACTTACATTGCTCTATTTCACTAGAAAAGTTAGTTATTGAAGTCTTTTATAGCCAGTATGGATTTTATATAAGTACATATCCCATCTATTAAGTTAATGCTTAAAACTTGACAGAGAAAAACACAGTGTGTGAATATGGGGTGGGCATAAGAGCAAGTGCTTTGGAGTCACCTATTCTTGTACTAGGACCTCCAGCCCCTCAACCCCCAGACCTCCACTCACACATCTTTAGAATACCTTTGTACAAGTTACATTACTTCTCTGAGCCACAATTTTCTAAAAGATGGAGTAATGCCTTCCTTACTGGATTGGTATGAGGTGTAAGTGATATAACTTATGTAAAATACAACTAGTACAATGATTAAAACATTATAAATGTGGCATATTATCTAGTAATTACAATTATTTATTCCTCACTTCTTATAGATGAAAAGTATACTACCTCCTCCCTATTGACTTTGGCCATGTCGTTTCTGAGCGGAATCTTTTAGAAGCATTGTAAGTTTCCACCAGACCTCTTATTCCTGTGCCCCCTGTTATAAGAAGAGCATGTCTCAGACATAAGATGTATCCTTAGCCTGAATTCTCACATAAGAATATGATGGAGCAGACTTGAATCTGACTCAGCCTAGAGCAGAGACACAGAATCAGATCTGCTTCCACCAACATGTAGTATGAACAGAGAAATAAAATTCGTTGTAGTAAGCCACTGAGGTTCTGAGGTTGTTTTGCAGTATAATACCATTTCTGTTAGCATTTTTCATTCATATATATCAGCTTTGCTAGAGTCTCAAAGGATCCCAAAGTTACAGTGGCTTTAAACAACAAACATTTATTTCTCAGTCATGAGCCTTCAGGTTGACTGTGGCTCTGCTTCGCTCTCTTTGGCATATGTCATTTCAGTCTGTGATCCAGAATGAAGGAGCAATCCCTATCTGGGACATGCTGTTCTCATAGCAGAGGCCAGGAGTACAAAAGGCTGAACCAAACTATGTAGGTGCATTTAAAGCTTCCATAAGGCTGTGGTGTATATCACATCTTCTCATATTCCATTGGCCAGGTCACCTATGCAAGTCTAGCAATGGGGCAGGGAAATATACTCCATTTACTGGGAAGCACTGGAAGTCACATGTCAAAGAGTGAGAACAGATAGTTAGGAACATAATATGACTGACAGTAGGCTTTCCACACATATTAGATTTCTTCTGTCTTCAGTACTTCTTGTTCCATCCCAGGATTACTGAGCAGGTATAAAACATAAATACATCTGGGAGAGGTAATAGATTAATTTCACCAAAGGTAGAACTATTAGATGCTTTTTTCAGAGCAGATTCCAGCTGGGGGTACAATGATAGCAAAAGAGAATAAAGAAAATAGTTAAGTATTAGGAAGTGGGTTAGATCCCTGTAGATTGAGTATGATTCTCAGATGGCATCGGGAGAAAATTTTTATTTTGGAAATGTAATTTTATGATGCTGTCAGGTTTCCAGGATCCTAAAATGAAATGGCTATGGCAGCGACCCTTTCTATTTTGACTAATTGCCCTAGGTTGATTTTTTTTTCCTCTTCTCAGTGCCCTAGGAATTTTTATGAGCCTCTTTAAAGTAACTGAGATGCCACTCAAGATACTTGCAGCGAACAGGTGATATCTGCAGTCTGGTTGTTGCCCCTGAGTGAAAAGTCCCTTCGGCCACTGGAGCTTCTTCTTTGGATTGGCATCCACTGTACTAGGGCATAAAAGCTCATTATAAAAGCACTTTATCCAAAGTTTCTTTACATTTATGCATGTCTGTGGGGATCAGAGTATTTTAGAAGGTGACTGGGGAAAACTTGAACTTAATGCTGCGTTCAGTTTCATTCTGTGACTTAATTTCTCTTCTCTGTTCTAGGTCTCGATTTTTTGTCACTTTTTAAATATCTGAGTCTTTTTTTAAAGCAAACTTGATAGAGGAGATGTTGAGTTAACATTCAGATAAATTAGTATCTTTTAAACTTAGTATTGCATCATGAAATTTAGAAGAGAGGTTTTCTTTATGAAGTTTAGCCTATTGAATAGAACTTGGAAGACATGGTTAATAATAAGTTGGGTTTTTATCCTAGCCACTGAAATTGAAAGCTCATTTATGTTATTTCTCTCCTTTGAGCCTCATTTTCTCAAAATCTGGTGAGTGGGGAAATCAATAGCCTTCTCTCCCTTTCTTACTGGCATATGTACTTTGCCTTTAGAAGAAAGGTGGAATAAGAATTTCATTAGTGATATAGGTATAAAGGGGTGGTCTGTTTAGATATGAATAAATTATGCCGTGGATGGTGAATTTACTTTTCTGTCCAGCTTTTGAAAGACTTATGGTCAAGAATTGAGTTCAAGAAATAGAGAGAGGTTTTTGGAAAGACAGATATATTACTTTTGCCATGAAACAGGGTTATTGTAAAAGTTACTGTTGTGTTTTTGAAAATAAAGGATGTAAGTACAACTTTTTAAAGTTTTTTTTTAAAAACAGTTGCCAATGATTTAAGAAGAGATAAATGATATGATGTGGCACACAGCATAGCAGATATTTCTCTCCATCCTTCATGGGAATGAAGACCTACTCATTTTTTAGCTATGATTTTTCTGAGTGAAGTTTGTTTGCAGAAGGAGTTTCTATATTTAAATTAAAAAGTCATATCTCAGAGCTCCTGATATTCAGAGTAGTTCTAGGCTTTGTAGGTGAAATTAACATGAACAAGACAAATCTTTCTTTAATGAACTTATAACCTAGTAAAAGAGACTACAGGTGTTATACAAATTGTTACAAAACAAAGCAAAACTTTTGTGTCCAATGAAATATAGAGCCCATGCTATGAGCATGCTAATGAATGAGAGATTAACTCCAGTTGGAAAATTTAACTCTCAGGAGGACTTCATGGAGAAAGTAACATTTGTATTCAACAGATGAGAGTAGTAGCATTCCACTTGTTTTGAAGAAAGAATGGGAATAAAGGCCCAAAGGTAGGAAAATGTAACTCACTTTGGGGAAGCAGAGAACAATCCTATTTGGTTGAAGTTCTGCCTTGTTCTAGATGATGACACTGTGAAGGATATTGTGGCCAGGTTAATGAAGGCCTTGAATGGGATAGGAAAGATTTTGGTCTTTATGCTAAGGCTCAATTGATTTTGAGCATAGTAGTGATATGATCATAACTATAATTTAAGGAAGATAACTAGAAAGATTATGAATAGAATGAGCAGTAAATTAATGAGAAGAGATTGGCTAGGACTATCAATTATACTGTTTAGAAGATCAGGCGAGAGACTATAAAGACTTAGTCTAGGGCAGTAAGAGAGATTAGGAGGGAGTTAAGTTTGAGAATCATTTTGGAAATAACATAAATAATGATAATTATTTTATTTGGAAATGAAATAATTTGATGGCAGATTAGTTTCTAGATTCAAGATGCATTTTGTAGATAGAATTCAGATGATTTGGCAACCAATTGGTTATTCAGGAATAATTTTAATATGCTCTTTTTAATTGATCCAATCACAGCAGCAATTATTTTTTTTTCAGTCTTTGATACCTGGATATCTGATGTGGCCATGAGTTTAGGTGATAACACTGCAAGTGTGATCTGAGTGTAAAATCTATAGGTTACCTATGAGGAATATTGAAACGGCTTTGCTAGCATGTCTGGTTCTTCCTAAAGATTGTGTGAGGAAGTGAAAGTACTATTTTGAGTGATTAGAACAATATCTTGATTGTAGAACTTTATAATTTCAAAGAACTTTCACTCTCTCATCATATCCCATTCTTTCAGCAACACTAATACAATAAATATTATATGTTATGTGTTTTAGAAGTTTGGGGAAACTGAGAAACAATACGATTAAGTGACATTTCTAAGGTTACACAGTCAGTTGGTAGCAGAGAAAGGAAAACAGTGCACAACTTTGGACTCTTGGCCTCTCCTACGTACCAGTGTTACTCTGCTTTTACTAGTTTTCCCTTTGTCTGATCTAGTTTTAGTAAAAGCACCATGTATAGATATCCCAGATAAATCCTCCATTGGCTCTAATTCATTTAAATAACACAGGAGTCTATCAATAATGTACTTGGTGGCATTAAATTTTTTTTTAACTGTTTTCAGTCTTACATTTAGATGGAATTTCACTTTATATTAAAAATCTTGTGTGCCACTTAGGAATGTGAAACTCTCAGATTCCAGTCTCATCCTTTTTATTTGTGGAATAAGGGTTATTCTTTCATATCAATTGGCATTGTGTTTTGCTATAATGTTTTAGTGCTGTTCTTGTTGGAATCACAATTTTGGGCATTACCTGGCCTCATCTATAATCTATTTTCCTCTGCCTTTAGATGAGAATTTGTAGGTTGTTTTAGATTTATGATCCTTACCTTTGAACTGTTTTGCATTATCTCTAGTATCCTTCTTTTTTGCCTGTATGTTTTAAAGTCCTACAACTTTGTTTTCCTTATTTTTTAGTTATCTTTTTCTCTCATGAGTTCATGTATACTTCCTGGTTATATTTTGGTCTGTGATCAGAAATACTACCAGATGGCTGCCAGGATACCTCTGAGTGTGAAGTTGCCCAAATGCTTATTTATGTCTGTCACTTTCTAACCTAACAATGTAGTATTTCTGGTGAATTTTCCTTCTGGTAGCTAGAGTGCTTCTGATTTACTTTTCTCAGGTCTCGTTGCTTCTGTTTCACATTTTTCCTTTTTTAGATTGCATATGCATTTCGAGGCACTGACTTACTTGGTAGTGACATCGAGACTACTGATTTTGCTCACTGCAGCCCCAGAGTCATTCCCTTCCTGTGTACCAAGTTTATTCAGGCATGGGTTGGAAAAGTGCATTTTCAGATACTTTTGTTATATTTCTTTATCACCAGTGATTTGCTTTTAATTACTTCAGTCTTGTGTATTCGTGAGTAAGCAGGCTCTAAGGCCAAAAGTCCTCAAATTTTCTTGGTTCATGGTATCTACAGTGTGTCAGAAAATTTTTTCACAGTGACTCTGGTACAAAAGAAATAACTAACACGTTCACTTTAGTACAAAGCTGGGATAAAACAACCTAAGTATTATATACTAAATTCTTAGTAGCTGTTTGACAAAATAATATAGATAAATTGATAGCAAAAACACTACTTCAATGTCATTCTTAAGTAGTCACAATTCCTAATGAAATGTGCGCGTCTTTTGGGCATTGCATAACTTTTTCAAACACTGAAAACAGATCGGACATTGCCATCCTCATTTCCTCTTCTGCATTGATTTTAGCATAGTTGCTTTTTCTCACTCTAAAGGCTAAAAAACAGCTTTGCAAAGCTATGATGTCATAGAAATGAATATAGTGTGAAATAAAGTAGAAACTGTAAAATAATTGTCTTTGTTGTTTACAGAGTGAACAACAAATGTCTTGTATTGCTGTGTTTCCCTTGAAAAGTAAAAATACCCTGTAGTGTTTCTGTTAGTTTAACATGGCATGTTGGGGTACCTTGGTCCACTTAGGAACTACAGCCTTTTGTAGTTTCCTTTTGTCTACCATTACAATGCATTTTTTTCTGGTGTACATCAAAGTATCTGGCACTCATTAAATTTTGGTTGATTTCCATTTTCCTTAGGCAAGCAGTTGGTTCGGAGAGGTTAGGGACAAAAACAAACATATGTACAATATGCAGTTCTGGAACAGGACACATTATAAAGTGCAATACTTTGCTGAGTTATGTTTTGCCATGCTTCTTGCTTTCCTCTTGAATGAATTCTGACGGTTGTAAGACACTTATATGGGCTTGTCAGAGGCATAGTTCAAAATGTTAATCTCCTCCCATTTGTTTTTAATGTGAGGAACTCATTTTAGACATCTGTTCTAAGAAAAACAATTAGAGAGAAATTATGATGCAGTTGTCTTATCCTAAATGTTATTTTGCAACTTGGCTAGCTCCTGTGCTTTTAAATTTTAGTAGCTTAATAGACTTATTTCAAGGTAAACAGTGTGAGACAAAGTGTAGCTTCAAATTTCTTGTCGTTAGTTGACTGAGTCACCTTATTCTGATTCACCACTGCAGACAACCAAATTGAAAATAAGAATTTAGTAGATGTATGCAAGGGATAACATTTGTTTTGCCAGCATTCTACTCACTGAATATACTGTACTATTTGTAGAGTTCAGGTACTGCAGTAAAAAACAAAACAAACAAACAAACAAACAAAAACAAGTACAGCCTGGGCGTATAAAGAACTCCTTTAGAGAAAATATTGATACACTACAATTCTGTTTTGACTTAGCTAGAATTTTTCTTGCTTAAAAAAGTTGGTTTAATCCTCCCTAGAGTGTGAAGTGTTAACTCAATATTTTTCTAATTATGCAGAAGAGCCACCAGATGGTTTCTGCGGATGATACTTTATGGATGGGAGCATTGGTGACTGAAGCTGTGGTAAAATTTGTAGCTCCATAATCATCATCATCCAAAGCAATATGTACTCTTGTGAGAGAACAGACAATAACATTTTAAGATAAAAAAAATACTGTTAGTTCCAGGGAAAGCATTTAGGTTGTTTGTATACTGCCATGCTGTAGGAAGGTATCATTCAGAATGAAGCTCCTCTTGTATTATAATCATCAAAGAAATATGTTTGTATATATTTCATTGGAAACATTTTTTTCCTCTTACTATTCTTTTCCCTTTGCCCAGGCAATCATCTCAAATGTTAACTTATTTTTCAAAATAACTAGAATCTTAACTGAGATAAAAATGTTTTTCTGGGTTTTGTTATATTTGTCTTTAGTTAGCCTGCAAGAAGGATTGGTTCCTGTCCCTCCCTCTTGATCAATTTACCTACACTGGGAAATGGAGAATTAAAATTAATTGCTACATCAGAAATATCTCTGTAATGGACCTCAAATCTAAGGCAATAGTGGTACTAGCCTTGAAGGCATAGCAACTTATAAAAGTTATGACAACATATAAGTTCAGACTAACCTATCCTTTAAGGATATTTTATTAGAAGCATGAGCCAGGGTGTTAATAATCATAATTTACCATAAACATGAGTTCTTATTAAAATGACCTTTGATTAGTAAATTAATATCTATCAAAATATTTCTTTTCACTAAGTAGGTTAACTAAATTGTCCTTTGCTTTTAAAATGTAGTATAAAATTTTTTTATTGAAGACTCTGTACCAAGGTACTATCTAGATTTATGAAAGGAAAGAGAAAATACAGGTTTTACCCCTAAGAGATTTAAAATCTGAAGAAATGCATATTGGGAAAATTTAAGAGTTGCCCTGTTCATGTAGGCCAAGATCAGGTGCTTAATTAACATAGATTGAAGGAAAAAAAATAGTTACATATAGGATTAGAATAAATAAAGCTATTGATTTCAACTAGTTCAGCTTAATAGTTGATTTGAAGAAACAAGTAAATAAGTCCTGTTGGTTTAAATGTGAATTCAAGAGTTTGTAGTCTTTAAATCTGAACAAATGGGCCAGAACAATGCTGCAATCTACTAATTTGTGAGTTAATAGTTTCTGAATTTTAAGAGTGGCAACATTTTCATTTCTCAGATGTCATTCATTCCTGTTTTTTTCTGATAAGATGTGAGATTGGTAAATCTTTCATACTCTCTATGACTGTATATAAAATGAGGTCCATAGATACTTAAATTAGTTTAAAAGATATGAGATTAATTGAAATGAAAGAGACATTTATAAAAGCCACAATAAAGTTAGATTCAAGAGTATTAACACGAAATGTCCTATTAAAATGATCTAGGGTGTTGCCATGTTCATTGAATTGTGTTTATAGAGAAAGGAGTCAAGTTGAAGTGAATGATCTGCTTGATCCAACCCATTTTACTTTTGCATAAACGGGTAAATATTCACTGCATTCCAAAAGAGTATGTATGCCAGAAAGTGGGCAGAGTCAGCTTGAAGAAGGAATTGTTTATTGCTCAACTATGCCTAGTTAAAAATAAAATAAAAAAATCTTAAAAATTACAAAAGCGGGGAGTATATATTTAGTGGACCTGTCTGGGCATAGTCATGACTTGTTCTCCTGTCATTTATATGATCTTTTTCTATAATGTTTATTCTGGTATTCATTAACACAGGGCTAAAATACCTGTCATCTTTGTTTTGTCTAACAATATTTGGTAGTGTATTTGAAAAACAATGTGTCATCTAAAAGATGCTTGCATTCTGCTGAGACCATCATACCAGAATGATAAATCCCAAAACTTCATTCTTAGATTTAGTCATTTCTGTTGACTCCAGGGAATATAAAAGATGTTCAAAACTAATATACTAATTGTACATAGGATAGCATACTTTACAAAGGGACTGTGAGGACTTTTGTGACACTAAATTCCAAAAATACATTTATTTATGTATTTGAATAGGTCATATGTTTATAGTAGTAAAAATTTATAAAGGTATGGAAGTGTCAAGTAAAAAGTAGATCTCCTACTTATTTCCTGCAAGTTCCTGAGTTTCTCAGGTGCCTTCCCTGAAAGCCATGTCTATTACTATTTTGTTTGTATCCATCTAGAGGTATACTATGAAATGTTTCTTGACACAAACGGTATTCTTAGCATAAATGGTATTATATTATATT
>NW_011889115.1:1273447-1280565 GCF_000151845.1 Pteropus vampyrus
TTTTAAATAGGTATTATTGAATTGTTTTTCATAGCTACTGTCCTAATTTGTACTCTTGACAATAATGTTTGAGAATGCCTGTTTCTCCATACTCTAGATCATATAGGTGAACCTTGGTATCTCATAGTTTTAGTTTGCATTTTTATCATTTTGTATTAGATTGCTTATCTTATGTTTAAATGTCAAGCATGTAAACAAATTTGTTTTAACTTTATATTATAGAATATAATATCCAAGTAGAGAGTGCACAAAACAAAGATATTATATTTTATAAAATAAATACCCATTTAACTACCACCCAGGGTAAGAAATAGAACATTTCTATCACCCTTGAAGTCCTTTTTGCTCCTCTCCTAACCACTATTCTTCTTCCTCCTCCAAAGGTAGAGTTGTCACTACTTCTTTTTTTTATGGTAATTGCTTCTTTGCTTTTCTTTATAGTTTCATGTCCAGATCATGCACCCTAAACAACATAGTTTTGGTTTGCCAGTTTTCTATACTTTATATAAATGGAATAATACATTATATATCTTTTGTGTTTGGATCCTTTCATTTTGTATTATATTTGTGAGATCCATATTTGTTATTGTGTAGCAGTAATTTACTCATTTTCATTGTTGTACGGTATTCCATTTTATGACTATATCACAGTTTAACCATTCTACGGTTGACAGAAATTTCCAGTTTGGGTTTAATAGGAACAATGCCACTATAAGCATTCTTGTTCACTTGGTTGCATTTCTGTTGGGTAAATACTTAAAAGTGGATTGCTAGGCCATAAGATGAGGTATTTTTTATTTATATTAGATAATGTCAAACTGTTTTTCTAATTTATACTTTCACCAGCAGTGCACGAGAATTCCTATTGTCATACACTTTCTCCCATTGGGATTCTTGGTATTTGTAGATTAAGCATTCTGGTGGGTGTGATGTAATATCTCATTATGATTTTAATTTGAATTTCCCTAAATATTAATAAGTTAAGCACATTTTTATATGCTTATTGGCTATTTGGAAATTCCCTCTGTGAATTTCCTTTTAAAGTTTGAAAAACATTTTCCCTACTTTTCTATTCAATCGCTTGTCCTTTTCTTACTGATTTGTAGGTGTTCTTAATATATTTTGGATACAAACCAGTTTGTATGTTGACTTATTTTAAGTTCCGGCAAAAGTATAACCTGTGACTAAGACTAGGGTACAGATAGCTTTTGGGGAGCATCCCAGGAACTAGAAGAATGGGAGTGGTAACAGTGAGACAGGGAAGAAGGAGAAGCTGTTGTTAAGGTCACCACTGTAGGCATCAGGAGTTTGATTCTGAGGACTGCTGAGAAGAGCATAGAATGCATTCCTGAAGGGAGAGAGTCTGGAACATTTATTCAGTATGATTGAGAGTTCCCTTGAGGAGCATTTACTCCTTCAACTTCCAACCTGAGTTAGTGCTGGGCTAAATGAACTCCCATAGCCTTAAGAGAAGGTCCTGAAGCAGACAGTGGCAGGGTGCTCACTGAGTACTTAAGATGAAATATTTGCCGAAACTAGTTAAGACACATGGAATTGTCCATTGCAGCTCTGGCTAAAATTAGGGTGGGCCAAGGAACTCTTTTTTTAAAAAAAATTTTTAGTTGTATTTATGAAAAAATAAAACAACTTAGTTATAAAAACCTTTGTTCCAAATAGATACTATATATCTTACAAATGTTTTTTGCTTGGTTTTGAGTTTTAAAGATGACTGTAGGGAAGTGGGCCAAAGAACTCTTAAGTAGAGGTGATATCTTTTCTGTCTTGCAAATATATTTCCCTACACTTCAAGGTGACTTTTACTTTGTCTTTTGATGAACAGCAAATGCTTAATATTTATATAATCAAATTTATCTACCTTATCTATTTTTGCTAATGTTTTCAATGTCTTAAGAAACCTTACCTTGAATACATGAGGACATTCTTAAACTTTTTGAATAGTGCATTTTGTTTTAAAAGGTGATAAAAGGTAATAGATAATTTCCCCAGGAAAACACACGCAATTATGTACAACTGAGGTGAAACTTTCCTGTGGAATCCCTGGAAGTTCATTGATTTCAGGTTAAGAATCTCTGGTTTTTGTTTTACCTCTCAAATTTAGAACTAAAGACCACCTGGAACTGTCTTTTTAGTATGATGTGAGGGGGGGGTCAAGTTTTATTTTATTTTTCCATATGGATATCTAATTGGCCCAACATCATTTATTGAAAAAACAAACAAAATCAACCTCGTTCTGCCCCATTGCTTAGTAATGCCAACTTATAACTTTGTTATAAATCAAGTACCTATATCTATTTAGTTTGTTTTCTTTTTCTGGTTCATGATTTTGTTCCTTTGGAGAGTTTTCTTCCCCTTGGACCAATTCCTCTCTGTCTTAATTACTACTGCTTTATAACAAGTTTTGATATCTAATAGACCAAGTTTATCCTTTGTGTTCATCAAGATTTTATTAGGTATTTGGATTTTAATATAAAGTTTAGAATCAATTTAGCAAATTATATATACACACGCACATGCACTGAACTGTTGGAATTTTGGTTGGTATTGCATATAATCTATAGCTTAATTTGGATAGATTAACTTCATTACAACTTTGAGTCTTCTAATCCGTGGGTGAAGTATAGCATTCCACTTATTAAGTCTTTTAACTTATTCTCAAAAATCTTTTATAATTTACTGCATTTAAGTCTTGCATATCTTTCATTAGAAACTTTAGTTAGATATTTGATATTTGTAATGGTTTTATGTAAATAGTATTTATAAATTCATTTTTGCTTGGGGTTGTATATAGAAATGCAATGTACTGTTTTGTACAAAACCCTTGTATAAAACAAACTTGCCAAACTCACTTATTAATTATAATTCTTTATCTGTAGATTATTTTGAAATTTCTACCTATGACAGCATATCATCTGCACGTAATGACAATGTGACTTCTTTTTCAGTCCTTATACCTTGTATTTCTTTCTCTTGCCTTCTTTTACTGTTTAAGAATTCTAATCCAGTGTTGAGAATGGGAGTAGTGATAGTTGTATTCTCTATTTCAAAAAAAGAAAGCTTTCAACATTTTACCATGAAGCATGATTGTATGATATTTGCTTCAAAACAATGTTTATTGTGCATTTGTTGCAGGCGCACCATTCTAAATATGTCAGTTAAGTCAAATTTGCTGATCATATTATTTTCCTGTTTTTTTTTTAAGTCCACTTATTTTATTGTTTATCAAGAGAGGTATTTTAAAATCTTTACTTTGATTATGAATTTGTCTATTTTGCTTTGTATTTCTGATAAATTTAGCTAAATATTTTGAATTTAGGATTATTTTCAATTATTGTATCTTAATATATGTTTGTATAGTTAATATGTATATAAATTGGTGAATAGACTCTTATTGTTAACTGTTGCCTTTACCTATGGTAATACTCTTTGCTTTTAAATTATTCTTGTTCTATATTAGTAGAAGTTTCTTTTGGTTAGTGTTTGCATGTTACATTTTAAAAATTCATTTACTATTATCATTTTTATATCTTTATCGTTTAGAAGTGCCTCTTATAAACCACACATTAACGAATATTTAAAAATTGGACTGTTTGTCCACATTTAATCTCTGAACAGTCTGCTCATCATACTTGCAAGTCTGGCATGCTCTATCCTCTAAGTTCTTCACTTTTCTCAATATCATTTACCACCATCTAAAATATTACTTACATATTACTAAGTTATTTTGTTTATTGTTTGCCTCCTCATGAGAATTTAAACTCAATGAAGACAGAGATTTTTGCCTGTTTTATTTATTTATATATTCACATCATTAAGTGGATAGACATTTAAAAAATTTGGCCAATATAATGACTCAATAGTTGTATTCCAATTGTTCTTTTTGGAGATTTCCAAATATATTAATTTATAAAGAAGTTCTACAGATATAAAATCTGTTTGACCAAGAGTTTCCTAAATTTTCACGATCAGAGAATCTGATTGAGGTGAACATCTGTTACTATCTCAGGAATTGAGTGTTCTGTAGAACACACTTTGAAAACACTGATATAGAAGATATGATTATTGAACTATTCCTAGGAGGTCATAGATTAGAGAGACATTTAGAAGCTCTCCAGTCCTCTAAATGAGGATTTATCAAACTATGTCCAGGTGGTCAAATCTGGCTCATTACCTGTTTTTTTTTGTAATTAAAGTTTTATTGGAACACAGCCATACCCATTTACTTATATATTGTCTATGGCTGCTTTTTCTCTATGATAGTAGAATTGAAGTGATACAGTAGAGACCATATGGCTCTCAAAGCTTAAATTGTTTAGTATTTGGCCTTTTGCAGAAAAAGTTTAATAATTGCCAAAAAATTATTGAACACTTACTCTTTTATTTGTATGCTCAACACATTGCTAGATATTTTATATAGATCATCTCATTTAATTCTCCTAAAAATCTTTTGAGGTAGGTAATATGATTTTTTTAGGTGAGGAAACTAAGATGCAGAGAAATTAAATAATTGCCCATGGTCATACATCTAATAATTGACAGAGCCAGGTCTGCTTCATAGACTTCATTCTTTCTTACTATACTAGGCTGTCTTCTAGTTTATGATGTTCTAGTGGCACGGACTAAATAGTAAAGGAGGTTAAAAAAGCTCATACTGTGAAATATAATTGTTACTCTAGGAGGCTCGTTATGCAAGTATAGCAGATTTTCTTTTATTTTGAAATTCTGTGTGCTTACAATTAGTTGAGCATAGCAATAGTAAACAGAACATTCTTTTAAAAATGTACATTTATAAAATAAGGTTTAAATAAGTAACTTCCCAGATACAATTTTGTATTTTTCACAAATTCTTAACTATTTTAAGTTGATTATGATATATGCATCTCCATTTGTAATTTAGAAAATATCTTTATTTTCATTCTGATTAGCCTTGTATAGAGTCTATCCTAATAGAAAGGAGAAAGTAAGGAAATATTTTAAGGGGAACCATGCCCATAATAGTAACAATTGCTGTCACTTATGAGTAAGTTCCAGGAGACTGTACAAATTGCTTTACAAATATCTCATTTAATCTTAGCAAAAAATCTGTGAGGCAGAATAGTATTATTATGTGCTTTTTATAGATGAGAAAATTGAAGTTACTTTTCAAGTAAAAGTAGTTAATCTATCTTATTCCATACCTTCAGAGGAATATTGCTGACTCCAAGGAAGTTAGCTAATTCTACTGGCTAAATTAAAACTCTAGTCTATGGCCATGCCACCCTGAACAAGCCCGATCCCATCTGGTCTCAGAAGCTAAGCAGGGTCGGGCCTGGTTAGTACTTGGATGGGAGACCCCACCTAGGAAGACGAAGTGCTGTAGATGTAAAAAATAAAAAATAAGGGATTGTAAGCTGACAAGGTCCTTGCAATCTGTGAGGTCAACCAAGGGTTGCCTCGCCTAAAAGAATAAAATAAAATAAAAATAAAACTCTATTATACAATAGAGTGGATACATACCACATGAACATTTTTCCATGGTATTTTCTAGGATTCCAAATAAAAGTTTAAATTACTACATACTGTTATGCCTAGTAATAGGCTATCTTTTACATAAACTCCCTTATTTTTGGATCTAGGATATAGAATTCACATTATTAATTAAGAAGATTTACTTGTATGCTAATTATAGTTCAGAGAAAAACTTCGAATGGTGGTCAAGATAGTGACATTTGCAAGTGCAAATTCTGTATAAAATAATAGAATTGCATACTTTTTTACTGCTTAATTTTTTTCCAATTAAAAATGTTCAGCATTTTAGAAATTTGGAAAATACAAAAAGTGGAAAGAAAAGACAGAATTTACCTCTAGTCCCATAACCAATGGCAGCCTTCGTTAACAGCTTATAACTCCTCCCAGTTTTTTCTTAAGCATTGGCTTTTATTTTTTAAAAAATATATAAATATTTTATCCTTTTTTGCTTCATATTGTGACATGAGTATTTTCCCATGCAATTACCCTGGATTCTAGATAAAAAATTTTAATAACCATGTAATATGCTTAGTCAGTGAACTGTGTTTTACTTAAATTTTCTCTCATTTTTAGATATAAGTTGCTTCAAATTATTACTGCTATTGCCATTTTATCTTCATTTTTTCTTTTGCATTTTAAATTATAAAAGTAATCATGTTTATGTTCAAAATTTAAATATGGAAATGTGTAAAGTGAAAATCTTTTATTTCACTCTGAAGAGTTTTCTAAGTATTCCTCTAGAATTTTTCTATGCTTTTGTAAGCACATTTATATCTACTCTTATTTTACATAAATGGGACCTATTACCTGCCTCTTTGGTTTTACTCTTTTGAATAGTGCTGGGATAAATATATTTGTGCAATAATTATTTTTGCGTTTTTGACTATTTCCCTAAGACAGATTCTTAGAAGTGGGGCTGGGTCCAAGTACTGGACATTTTGAAGCCTTTTACTAAATTTGCCAAATTTAAAACACTGCTGTTTTAGGAAGTCTGTGCTAATATTGCCAAATAGTAGATCACGCTATCATTATAACTTCTATAAAGTTTATGGAAACATGGTGTGCCAGTTTCCTAAAACCTTTTCATAAAGGCCCAATCATTTATGATAGTAGATAAATATTTAATATAGGTATGTCACATTTATGTTCATATATGTTATGGATATAACATATTTACATACATATTTGTGCTTTTATAATATGTTTATTAACGCACTGAATTTGTTTAACCAGGGAAAGTTTAGTCATTTTTCCTCTACAGTAGATCTTAATCTATCATTTTAGATTTAGCATTGTTGCTCTTACTGGTATTAGTTAGGGTTATCTTTTTCAGTATCATTTTTTGAGCTTATCACTTGATTTTAAATAAAATTGTGTTTGAATCTTAATTAAATCTTTATCTAATTTTTAATTTATTTTAAAATGAAAATACTTTTTTTCTAATTATATAAGAAATGAATGTCAATGCATGTAAAAAATTCAGGCAATGGGAAATAAATAGAATAAAAGAGAACATTTCATTTATAATCTCAACACTCACTACCAACCTTAGCTACATATCCTTTCCTTTTCTATTTATGTGTGTGTGTGTG
>NW_011889115.1:1280794-1312884 GCF_000151845.1 Pteropus vampyrus
TATGCTTTGCTAGCCTTTCCCTCACCCTCAAGTAACAGTAGGCTGTGATTATCTTTCTTGTTGATAAATATGGATATATGCCACAATTGTAATGCCAGCATTGTACTCTGTTTTGTGGTTCTACTCCACTTAGTGATGGACCTTTGTTTCCACAACTTGCTATTATAAGTCAATGAACATTTTTGTACATATACCCTTTACCTACTTGTTCAATCATTTTCTTAGGATAAAATAGAAATAAATTTTTGTATCAAAGGACATGTACATTTAAAGTTTGGAGACATTGGAAAGAGCATCTTTTAATTTTTACTTATACGTTTCCATATTATTTGAATTTTTTCCGTAAGTGATATATGGAATACAAATTGTCAAACTACCCTCCAGAAAGTTTGTGCTGTATTACACTCCTACCAGTGAATGAGAGTGCCAGATTTCTCATGCTTATGAATATTAAATATTAACAATATTTTAAATCTTCACTAAAATGTTATCTTGTATTGAGTTATGAGTTGTATTACTTAACATTTTAAAAGTTGTGATATTGAATACATTTTTAAGCTTATATGCTTTTCCACTTTCTCATTTGTAAATATTCTACTTATTTTTGTGGCTTATTTTTCTACTTTTTTCTTATTGATTTGTTGGCACTCTTAATATTTTCCTTTGTCATACCATACCAAAAAATATACTTTGTTTCTATTTGTGGTTTGTCTTTAAACTTTGTTAATGGCCTTTTTTTTTAATACATAAGAAATTTTAATGTAGTTAATTTTATTAATCTTTTTCTTGTTTTAATGCCATGCTTAAATTTTTCTCATCTAAAGACTGTGTAAATAGCCATTTAAATTTTTTTGAGCCTTATTTATGTTTTTAATTTTTACATTTAAAACATCCATTTAGAATTTATTTTAGGGTAAAGTGTGAGATTGAGATTTAATTTTTTTTCAAATATCTTCCCATTCTCAACATTATTTATTGAATAGTTTATCATTTCTCTCTTGACTCAAACTGTCACACATATACTAAATTTTTCTATAAACTGTTATCAATTTTTTAGGTTTTCTGTCATTCATTGATCTGCCTATTATTCCTATTCTAACAATATACTGTTTTAATTTTTGTACTTTTGTAATATTTACATTATACATTTTAAACCTAAAAATTTACTGATTGTTCTATTCTTGGAAATAAATTAAACTTGTATATCTAATTTCTGAAGCCACCTCAAATTTAAATTATTAATGCATAAAATAATATTCTTGACCTAAAATATTTCTCTTTAAGATTTATAAGATTCCATAGTGCATATGATACATACATGATAAATATTTCCATTTTATTTTAGAAGAAAGTTTCCTCTGTCCAGCAGAATTGTTCTGGGAAGCTACTCTGTGGCAGACGATGCAAGAAGGGTTTGAATTATAGACTGATGAACTTGGCATAGTGCTTGTCCCAGAAATCTATGACAGTTGAAGGGCAGGAGTGAGATCAGTGTACAGAAATGATAGGACTTAGAATTTTTTTAGAGAAGCTCTTTTAGCATCAGAACCCATAGATTTTGAAAGGGGTAAGATCTCAATTATTAAGGAATGCTAAATGAAAAATGGAAAGTGCACTATCTTTGAAACCAGAGATTATGAATTTTAGTGTCAAACTTACCACTTACTACCTTTGTGAATACTTAGTCCCATTTTTTTAATTTATAAAATGAGGATAATAAACCCTCATAAAATAATTATGAGGATTTAATGAGAAAATAAATACCAATTGAACAATGATTGGCTTATAGAATTTGCTTAGTAATGTGTAGTCTTTTATTGTGAAGTTTGCAGAAACAGGATTGATGGGGATAAACTTTAGAGCTGAGATTTGAGTATTAGAGAGCTCTGTGCATTTCTTTCATCTTGTCACAGTAAAAAAGTCAGTGGTTTTTATCCCAATGCTGGCATGAGAGCAGTAATATAGGAAAATAAAATTGATGTAGTGTGAAGCAGGGTAATTTTCCTATGTAAAGCTGTACACACACTACCACCACCACCACCACCACCACCACCATCACCATCAACATGCTCTTTCAACATCTCATGGTGGATCAGAAAAAGGTGAAATTAGGAAAATTCCAGGTCAAGAAGATGTAGAAATTGTTGGTTGATCGCAGTTGGGAGAAATGGAAAGGTGCTGGCACTGGAAAAATGCATTTAAAGATCCAGGTATTTAACCTTTTTCCATTTTACAAAGCGTCTTTTGTCAAATGAGTTAAGTAGCAGAGTAAAATAGCAAAACTGACATATTATGAGAGAAGTGAATGCTGAGTATCCCATCTTACAGATGAAGTAACAGGAGACATTTCTGTTCCTCATAGAGTGGACATAAGCCCAGTAACTGGAAACTCTGACTTAAAATGAAACTCTGTCATGAATTTGTCATGTGGTCCCAAGTGAGTTATGTGTCGCTTTCCTTCTCCGTAAACTTAGAAGCATCTCATCCTGCTATCCCTGAAATTTTTCACTTAGGAGGCGAGGCCATCTCTGAGAGATGCCAAGCCAAATTTTCTCTGGACTTTACAGTGAAATTTTTAAGTTGTTAAGAATATACTGCAAAAGAATAAGTAGGATCTCTAGGATTCTCTTCACTTGTTTCTGTGTTTTTGAGAGTGAGCACAAGCCCTTGTTAGGTCTGGGAAGGACTAATCCATAGTGTATGCCTGAGCTCTCCGTGGATATGCAGTACGTAGTTATTGAGTGTGATGATAGGTAGCGTTGCCAAGAACATAGCTCTAAAGTCATGCACCCTTAAGACATTCTTCTTTAAAAAGTGGGTGATTACATTAACCACCAAGTCTTCTATGAAAATTGTGACTCGGGCGCATTTAAACGGAGTCTCAGGGAAAAAGGAAAAAGGTAATTACATTTATGGAAGGCATAGCCCATCTAGAGAGCATTTTCATATCTTTAATTCTTACAATAACCTTGGGAAGTAAATGGTAATATACCCATTTTCTATGCTTGTTCTTTATTTTAGAAAATGAGATTATATAGTTTTATAACCTATTTTCTTCACCTAACATATTTTACACAAAGCTGTGATTATTTGTCTCCTTTACTAGGCTTTGAACTCCTTGAAGTTACCAACTCTACTTCATTCATTCATTTTTGTTTTTCCAGTGCTTAACACAGAGCCTGGCACAGAACAAACATTCACTAAATGATGAGTAACTATGATTTGCTCTAGGAATTGGGACTCTTAGCTAATCAGCCCATAGTTATCAAATCTTTATTTTTCTCTTCTTTTAGCAACTCTCCCACTTTGAATTTTTATCACGAATTGAGAAATGCTTAGAAAATATAAAGTGCTACATACATGCTATGTTCAGACCATGTTGACTTTCTGCATTCACATAAATTTTTCTGGTCTGAATCCAGTTGATAATGCATCTGTTATTTTTATAATCTCATCCTAAGTACATATTTGCACAACAGGCGGTGTCAACTCATCTAAGTAACATGGTGTTATTTGCCTGATACTTTAAATTACAGAGCTCCATTACTGAAGTCATTATTTGTGGTTAAGAGGGAGTGGTACTGAGAGTGGTTAACAAAAAGAATTTCTTAAAATGAGTATCAAAACCGACCCTCTTTAGACGTCTTTAAATTTATCTTGATTTAACTACCTAGAACAGGTACAAAAAACAACCCTGCCTCATTTGTCTATCAGTTTACAGAAAATAGTAGACTGATTTTAAAAATTTATACGTTTAAAAAATTAGTACTTATTTGCAAGCTTTTGTTAAATGACTGCTCTTTAAATGTTCTGTGAGCTGGACTTAGGGAGAGAAAACTCAGCAGGGATGGAATCTTCTTTCTGAATATGATAATGCACTGCAAATGTTGAGACTATTTTAACTATAATATTTATCTTTCAATAAATCAAAATTGTCAGTAGTCGGAGATCTGGGATTGTGCTTTATTATTCTGTATCCCCAGAGATCCCAATTCATGCTCTGCATCCTGTGGGCTTTTGGAATTGTTAATTGAATTGCTGGAGAGTTGCTTGTATTGGTCTTAAATTAAAAACAAAAAATGAAAACAACAAAAAACCCCAATACCCCAAAATAACTGAGATTTATTTTTTAAGTTAAATTCCATGTCTAGTTTCTAATTCTTCTTTATGTTTAAGAAAACATTTTATTTTATTTTTTAAAAATAAGAATCCCCAAATCATTAAGAATCTTTTCAGTAAAGTTAAAGATTTTATTGAGTTACAAAATTTTCGTATTTTCACAAAATTTTTTGTGAGCTTATCCACATTTAACACAGTTGACCCAGCAGTAATTGAATTTCAGTGTGCACAGGAATTACCTGGAGGCCATGCTTTAAAATAGATTCCTAGGCCGTATCTCAGAATTGCAGAATCAATAGGTCTGGGTGGGACCCAACAGTCTTTTTTAAAAATTTATTTTAATAAGCACCTCTGGTGGTTCTGATATAGGGAGTCTGAGGATTATGTTTTGATAATCATTGTTTTTTCCAGTCCTATTTACACAAGACCTTCTCTGACTTTTGTTATGAAGCTGAGACCATGTGAAATCAGACAGAATTAAAAAAAAAAGAGGTATTAAAAAACATAATAATAAGTGTTATTTCATAGAAGTATATTTTGCTAAGAAAAGCAGGGTACATGAAGGAAAATAGGTAAAAGAGAACAAGTTTATTGAGTGAAAAGTTTGATTCTGGTCAAGTGGCCTTGCTACTTTATGATGTGTAAAGTATAAAGTTATGAAGTATGTGGAAATTTTCTGTAGTCAGGACTGCAAAATACAAGAGTTTCGGGGATTATGTCACATAGTGATTCTTTAAAATTCTGTTTTGAAAGTTCGTGGTCTATATTTTGGTCTTGGTTCATTGCAATAAGCTGCCTTTGTAAAGTGGAAGACATGCTGTCTTCTTCTAAATATTCTCATTTATTTTTCATGTAGACGCTATTTTTATACTGACCATTCTTATTCACAGATAGATCTTCTTGAATTGTTATTTCAGGAGAGCGGTAAAGTGTTGACAGTTGTGAAAATGTGTCAGATTTAGGCAATTCTATCTCTGATTTACTGTGCTGCTACACATGTGGGCAGAGGTGAAATGCAACATTAATTCTTCCTCTTCTGATCCAGAAATACCTTGATCCTGGCCATCTATAATGTGTTAAGTAGACTTAGGAAATGTTACATGAAAGTGAAAGGGTATAATTCCCAGTGGGTGTTGATACAATATAAAAATTCTGGTAGAACAGTTATTGAACATCATCTACATCTAGGCCTGCTTTACCAATCACTTGTGGATTTTTTTAAAAATGGAAACGCCTGGCCCACTCAAGGAGATTCTGGTTCAATAGGTTTGGGGTGGGGCCAGCGATTTGAATTTTATAAAAAGTTTCTAGATTTTTATATAATCAGCTAAGGTTTGGTACAATTTTCAACTCAGTGTAAGAATTTTTTCTACAAACATCCCTGGCAGAGTCATCCAACCTTAACTATGACAACTCCAGCAACGAATCTCTATTTTGTGAGGAAGCTTATTACATTGCTTTTAAAGATTTGTCTGTACTGAACTAAAATCCACCATCTTGTGCTTCTTACCCACTAGTATTTCTTTTGGGAAGAGGAAAAAGAAACTAATTTCAGTCACTCTTTACCATATTACATTCACTGTGATAGCTATTACTTCTTCTTTGTTGAAAATTTTAAACTAGATAGTTTCCTTTGCTGCAAAATGGATTGTCAGAGTAGATAAGCAGTTGTCAAAATGTGGTCAGTGGGCACATTGGGACCCCTGAAACCCTTTCAAAGGTCTGAAAAATCAAAACTGTTTTCTTCATAATACTAAGGTGCTATTTACGTTTTTCATAGTGTTGACATTTACACTGAGAATGCAAAGCAATTTTGGGCAAAACTGCTGGAGCCTTACACAAATCAAGGCAGTGGCATCAACTTATATTAATAGGCATTGAATTTTTGTTTTAATCATCACCACTCACAGAAAAAAAAAGCCAGCTTTACTTAATAATGTTGTGGATAAAACAGTAAAATACTTGATTTTATTAATTCTTGGCCCTTAAGTATGTCTTTTAATACTGTGTGATGAAATATAGCATAAAGCACTTATGCTACATACCCAAGTACAATGGTTATCTTGAGGAAAATCACATGTGTGATTGATTTGTAAGCTGAATTTACTGCTTTTTTTCATAGAAGATCATTTTTACTTGAAGGAATGAGTAACAGATATACAACGGTTATTGAGATTTGGTTGCGGGCAGGCATATTCTAGAAAAATGAGCAAAGTGACCATGCCGTTTTAAGAAAAGCAAGTGACCTTGTTTGTTGCCATTAATAAAATTTTAGCTTTCAAGAGAAAATTAATTGTTTGGAAAACTTGTATCTACCACAATGAGCTTGATGGCTTCTCAGTACTTAAAAGTTCTTCTGATAAGATTGGTGATAGTATTAACAAATTTGATTTTTAAAAAATATTGAATAACGAAATATGTTAACATTTCAAAGATCTGCAGAACATAGTGAACCAATATTTTCCAAATAAACCAATGCATGATATTACAAAATCATGCATGGGTAAAAGATGCATTTCAAGACCAGTGAGTTAAGCAACAGAATACAAAAAGTTCATTGATAGGTTTCAGATTACATATTGCAATTAACCTTTGAGGAACTATTACTTGTCAAATTTTGATATAGTATCAAAGAAAAATAGCTACAATTATCTGGAAAGGCTATGAAAACACTTTGCCTCTTTCCAACTTCATATCTGTGGTTATTTTTCATATACTTCCACCAAATCAACATATCACACAGATTGAATGCAGTAACACCTATGAGAATCTAGCTGTTTTTTTTTAAACCAGGCATTTAAAAGATTTGCAAAAATGCAAAACAGTGCCAGTTTTCAAATTCTTTTGTTTTGAAAAATATGCTTATATTTTAAAAGTATATATTTATGTTATTATGTAAATGATTATTATTATATATTTCCTTAACTTTAGTTTTGAATATAATAAATATTGATAAGTATAAGCATAGCTCTTTGGACTCTTAATTAATTTTTAGAAATATAAAGGAAGCCTGAGACCAAAGAGTTTGATGATCTCTAAAGTTCATTCCATCTAACCTTCTTTAGAACATGCAACCAGTCTAATGCAACCTGGTTTCTAAAAGATTTCTTTGCCAATCTCTTCTGCATGCTTGTTAATGCCCCTTCTAAATTGTGGTCCTCAATACTGAAATCATATTGAAGATGTAGGTTCGGCAACATAGGATAAATAAACAGGCTACTAGTAGTAGGCTTTAATTATAACTATCTTTGGAGATTTTTAACAATAAGAGAAATTCTTAGTTCTTTGAGGAAATAAGTTCTTGTTCCAGGAAAGCAAAGTGTTGGACTAGGTATAGTCTTAAATTATCTTCCTTGATACCTCAGAAATACTCTTACCTTTGCCCTAGAAGATAGAAATATCAGTAACTAAACCGTCATTTTTCCATTCACTATTGTGATGTCCTTAATAGCAGTGCATTTTTTAAAAAAATTGGACATTAGATTATTATCAGTGCCTTTGAAAGATGAATTTCACATTTCATTTTTTATAATTTAAATTCTACGTAATTTGGTACTTGAACCTTCTTGCTAAATCAAATAATAATAATAATAAAAAGGAGATGGGGATAAAAAAAGAAATGGGTGTGGTTTAGAGACAGCTTTAAGCAGGATTTAAAAATTTAGCTTGAAAGCTTTTAAAGTCTAATTATACAGGGAGGTGGCAGTGTTTTTATTTGCTGTTTACCTTTGATCTATTACCTATTTTTGGGAGAGTGAGACATGCTTTTGTGAAAATGTTTATGGTTTCTTCATTTGATGACAAGATACTTGTTTGAAGTTGCCTTGTAATTCAGAAGTTTTTCTCTTTGTAACTAATATTAATATTTGGCTTTTGCTGCCAGATTAATAGCAAATTAGCCTGGATTTGGGTGACTACCTTTGAATGTATAAGTTAGACATTTTAAGTATACCACAGTCTAAGTAACACCAACTCATAAGAAAAAGAAAGTAAAAATAAGCCTATATCTCACCGAATGTTAACATTTTTGTTAAATTATATTTTACTTTGTGAAACATATGTGTATACACGTTTGATTTTCTATAAATTGGTTCTTATTGTACATGTTATTTTTTTATTCAATAATATATTGTGGCCATAATTTTATGTGAATAAATGTAGGATTATATCATAAATTTTCATGATTACAGAGTTGTGTTATATGTATCATAATTTACTTATCTAGTTAGTAGGTTATTTATAATATTTGGCTGTTATAAAAATGTTATAATGAACCCACATATTACATGTATATATTTTTTAACATTTTTTCATGTGTTTAGTCCCTAGATTAATTTTTGGAAGTAGCATTGCAAACTCAAAGGAGATTGACTTTAAAAATTTTAACTTACGGTCAAATTACCATTCAGAAAAGTTGTACCCAGTTTAAAATCTCATCATTGGTACATGAAAGTATTTATTTTTCCACACCAATTTACAAAATATTTTGTCCAGTATTGTGGGTGAAAATATTTTATTTACATTTCTTTGATTATTAGGGAGATTATACATATTTTATGTTATTGGACATTTGTATTTCTTCATTTGTACATTTCTTTATATTTTTTTGTGCATTTTTATAGTGAAGTGTTTGTAGCAATGCACTTTTTATTAGTAAATTAAAGATGTACAAAAGATTTGATGACCAAATAATATGAAGCATATTACCACCATGGTCAAATGTAGTCTGCAGCTCAGGTTGGATTATTGATTGAAAAATTCTCGAGAGGAAAGGCCATAGTTATTTATTTATTGTTTGTTTATTTTTTAATTAAGATCTAATTGACATGTAACATTGTACTAGTTTTAGGTGTACAACATAATGATTTCATTTATTTTTTAATTTTTGTGTTCAGACTATCTAGTATAATCTCAAACCTCTAGTAGTGACTTGCTGAATGAATGAATAAGCAAACGGGAATGGTACAATCTCTGAGAATTGGGTGTTCTGAGGATTCATGTTATTAAAGAGATTGTGATTTTTTAGAACAGATGGTGATTTGCTTTGGCCTTTCCTTCTCTGTCTTCTTACTTTTGTACTTCCCTCAAGATTAAAGTGGCCACTTTTATTTTGGAAATGTCTTGTTCAGCCCAAACTGTTTTAGTTCTTAAAGAAGTAGCTTCTTTAAGTTCTGTGTTACTTCAAGTTCTGTGTTAATTCTTGTGAGTTAATACTTAACTCTTTGCCCATCATAATATGTTGCTTGTTTATTCCTGAATTCTCTGCAGAAGGTAGTATGCATTAAATTCTTTTTTTCTTTGTTATAATAATGAACTCTGCGATTTTTAGAAGCTTATACTTTTAAAATTGTTTGCTATAGAGTTTATTAATAGTGTAAATCAATGGTAATGAGATTCAGAGTTGGTTTTAACATATGTAGCAAGACTGCTTTTATATGACAAATGAGATTATACTGACTTTATATTAATGCATATTAAAATATTATTTGCCCTGAATGTCTGGAATCTGACTTGTATCAAATTTAAAATATTTCCAGAGTTAGAGATCTGAACTCCTAAAGAGTCCAGTGATAGAAAAAATGAGATATATATCAGCCACAATATTTTCTGGATGCATTTTATTTTATCTTTCACCATTTAAATGCAAATGAAGGAAGGAGATGTATTCTGTATGTTGTATAATTCCAATTCATGCTTTTAAAAAAATATTTGCTAGAAAGACAAAGTGATTTTTTTTTGAAAATATACAAGTACTTAAAAACCCTTTTGGATTATTCCAAATTTTAGTCATTGGATATACAGCATTGCGCTATAGATTTATTTTGTGGATAACTTTTAAGTTATAATTTATAATTCGGGGTAGGATAAAATATTGGCATAGCTTGTAACAGAACCAGTATGCTTTGTGGGCTTTGAATAGTACATAGACTGTGTCCACACAGGGTTATGTGTTGTCCCAACTTCTGGATTTTAAACATCAGAAAATCATGAGGAGAAGGGTGTAATACTAAAAATAAATGGCAGAGTTAGCTTTCTCTGGCCAGAATCTTCTGTACTTCTTGAATCTATGGAAGTAAGCATTATGGCATTGCTGGAAACTGGATCGGGAAAGGCCTGAGGTACCATTCCCTACAAAGAGGAGGAGGCCTGGTGAAGAAACCTAATGAATATATTAGCCATCGATACTTAAAGTTGTCCAAATGCCTAGAAAAGATTCATTATCAATCAGCCCTGATTAGAAAATAGAATAAATTATCTGGATCACTTAGACAAAAACATATTATAGGAGCCAGAGAAGAGCTGAGTTAGATATTTATTTCATATCTCAACAATTTCAGATGTCAGTACCTAATCTATTATGGCCATTTGTGCTATAAATGCAACATTGAAAGTAGTGATTCCTACCAATGATGTTGATCAGTTGTTTTTTTCCGGAATGAATTTTATTTAAATCTTGTCAGTTAACAAAGTTAACTAACCTAGATAGTTACTGACTATATTTAAAAAATGGGGATTAAATCAAACCAATACCCAGAGTCTAGGAAAGTTTCTGGCCTAAATTAGGAAACTAAACTCCATTATTATTTTCAGTTGAACACTACTCATAGCTATCCTCACATTTGGGAAAGAATACAGCCTTTGCAACAAAGTTTCTTTGTTTTCATGGAACTAAAAATGTGCTGTATTTAGACCAAACAATAAAAATAAACTACCAAACTACCTTCTAATGCATGGGGGTTCTGGAGAGAGGAAACCATAGATATTTAGAGGCATAAAGTGACTCATTGTGCTAGTTAAAACTTTTTTACAAGGCTAGCTCTGTTTGTTTGAGTTGCATCTGTTACCTCTTCAGCCAGAACTAAGTTGTGTGCAAGCAAAAGAATTTTGGATTGAATTGTGGCTCATACAGAATGCATTGTATATAGCCTAGGCATCTAAATGGGTTTCACACTTTAGGTAGAACAAAAACTGCATCTTTTCATATTTATTCTACCTATAAGGTATTCCTGTTGGACACATCCAAGATATTTTCTGTGAAGCTGATTCATTTTAACTTGCAGACATAAATTAAACATGTTTTTCAAATGTAACTTGTAAGCCTTTACTTCCTTTTTTTTTAAAAAAAATTCTCCCATTTGATTTTACTTATACTTTTTAAACACTGACCTTATTACTGACATTTTTTTTTTTAAAGCAGTAATGGATGAGGATGTTGTATTCTTAGCTGTAGAACAATGACATGATTGTTTCTTTTGGTATTATCATCTTGGAAAAAGTTGTTAGAGTAGATGGGGACAACTGCCTGAGTTAAAAATAGTATGATTTGTTGCCAGAATGTTTGCTTCTTTAATAAAGCATATAAATGCAGTTTACTCAAACTTTTTTATTTCATTTTGTCTAAATTTTCAGGTCACTTTCATGAATTCAAAGGCAATTTACCAGTGATTTCTGGGTGCTGGGGCTGATTTTTTTGTGCGTATCTGTAAGTATCGATTTATTTATTACTCTTCTCATTGTGAAATGAAAGTTATAGTTTGTAAACAAGTTCTTAACTCCTTTTGTGTGTGAATTTTTATTAGTTTTTTTTTTTTTTGTTTTTAAGTTATACTTTTTTGGTGTGTGTTTTCTTAAGAGTAGTATAGAAAAAATATCAGCTGATGAAAAAAGCTTCAGTTTGTTGTGGTTTCCAGTGAAATAACACAATGGCAGGGCCTATTACAATAAGCTGAAAGAATGAATATCATACTTTTTGACAATGGGGCTCAGTTGTAGGAATGGGTTACCTTAAAAGGGCTAGTCTATATACACATGAATAATTTACCTTGGTAAATTCTTCCAGTCTTCTGGTTGTCTGGACTTGAAAAGTTCTGTGTGATTGTGCTCACAGAAAAGATGTGAGATGATACAGAAGTCAAAGAACTGTCAGTACAGGAGGAGATTATGTACTAAGGAACCAAAGACTCATTTAGTGAATGTATAACATATCAAATTGAGGGTATTTCTGCATTCTTCACTATCTCTCAAACACTATTATATTTTAAATGGTATTTTGAAGAACAAAGTTACTTTTTTCTCAGGAAAGAAGATAAATTTCAAGAAAAAAATGGAATGAACTTTCATGATGAGTTGAAGTTATTTAAATTGATATATATTTGTTAATTTAGAAGTAGTTTAGAGTATGTGGGAGGTATTAAAAATGTCTGTGTGTATGTGATACTGTATTTAAGTAACTGTAACTAGAGTTTAAAGTATATTTATATGTGTACATTGTTGCAAATCATTGTCATTTTAAGGGTTCTTTTACATTGATAACAACAAAGACATAGAAAACTTTCTTCTGTTAGTGTATTCCTGTAAAGAAGTTTTAGAGAATATACTTCTAGGAAAATATTTGAAAAAAAAAAGTACATTCTAGAGTGTAAGTTATTCAGTATTTAAGCAGAGAACAGCAGCAATTTATTTAAAACCAGCTTTACCTTTCTTTCAGTAGTAGCATGATTAGGGCAGGCGTTTAGAGTGAACATAAAAATATAGACATGAATGTTTAATATAGTTTGGTACATTTTGTATGTGTTTAATAAATTGTTAATTTTATGAAACTATCAATTCACATTTTATTTTGAAGACTTAGTTCTTATGTAAAATACAAAATATTAAACTACATGGTTCATTTGGATTAAATATAAGCTTTTAATTTGTGCAAGGTATCATAGTGAGGATTAGGAGGCAAAGAAGATGGAGAAAGAAATGAAAAGTATCTTTGAAGGGCTCTTGAGAAAAAGGGTGATTCCAAAGAGCTGAGCTTATCCTCTTAGAAATCTGAGTGACGGGAAATCTTATCTTAGTTGCTTTATCTTTACCTCCTTTCTCTCTTCTTTCATATCATTTAATCATTTCCTTTAGTAAGTTTTTAGGATGATTTAATTTTAAAAATGAGTAATGCAAGATAATTACAGGCATTTGAACCAAAATGGCCTTCATTAAAATATGGTTTCCATTTTTCATCACCCAAAGGCCCTGTTTCCTGAATTCTTTACCCCCACCTCCCACCACCAATCATATATAGACTAGCTTTGAAGGACGTTATCCAATTAGCTGAGATTTTTCTTGTGACCTAACAAAGAATGATGCTAAAAATAGAAGGGACACTGTGGGTATAGTTTTCATATGGTTATTTCTGGAGTTCAGCTTCGTATTTTGTCTCATCACTTAGGCAAAAATCGTGCTAATCATATAGGCCTAAAGTAATTGTTTTCCAGTCTTGAGAATTTTTATATTCTGGTTTAGGGCATGGGCTTTGTTGTTCCTTTGGTCAGTGTTCTCAAGGTTTGTTAGGGCCATCTCTTGACTGTAGAATCTTCTTATTAAAGAGATATAGCAGAATACTGTGATTAAGATAAGTCACTTAAAATTAACATGGATGGGCCAGCTTTAGCTCAAGCAGTTACTTCGTCATGGCAGACTGTTAAAATTAACATGGCATCCAGAATACTTGAATTCCCAATTTTTTCAATTATTGTGGAAACTGTCTACCACTTACACTGAATGATGAGGCAGCTAAAACAATAGAAATATTTATCTAGTCCGGCTTAAGAACAAACAAATGAGATTAGTGACAATGGCTTCTTTTAGGAACTTTAATTTCCATGTCCTGGAACTGCTTATTTGCTACATGATCTAAGGCAGAAAGTTATACCTCATGGCCATGGGAAGGTTTCTTAGTAAGGTGTTCAGAAGCAGGTCTGCGAGATAAGGAAGGTGGGATATTGTTTTGCACATCCATAATGAATGGGCCACACCAAGGGTGTGTGAGAACTGATTGGAATCTTACCTACTTGCATCTACTACCTAGGTCAGAAGAGGAAAACACTCTGAAGGAAAACGGTTATCTTTTCAGAAGCTGAAAGCCTATTATTATAGGGTTTTTTTTCTATTAAAAAAAAAAAAGTACACCTCTCTTTTCCCAAAGTAGGCATTGTGTAATAAGACCTCATTTTTCATGTCAATATCTCACATTTAATTTTTATCTCTAATTGAAAAATAATTATGGAATTTTGATCATTCGGTTTTACCAGGACAATAAATGCTGGCTAAAAACAAAACAAAACAGAAATAGATCATTAGATATCCTGCTTTTTCAGGTTACCCAAGCCTTTTTAGTACTTTGATCATGAATTAATTCCCTTTTATAAAATTCTTTCTTTGTTCCTGATCTCTAATAGCAACCTTTTCCCTGAAAAGGTATAAAAGTATTTTATCATCTAGTACAAGAAGTGATTATTGCTTTGCCCATGTTTGAGACTTTAATAATGTAAGATATAAAAATATCTTAATTTGGTATATCACCTGCTTTTGCAGACATTAAATTGGCTTAATTTTGTAAAAACTCTGTGGGATGAGTAGGAATTATTCACATTTTTGCACAGTAGCTGGATTCAAATTTAGGGATTCATGGTATAAATTCAGTGTTCTTTCTGTAATACCAAGATGTCCTCTCTCAGAGTATTTTAGCTCTGTTTCTTTTGTTGTTTTTGATCACCATCTCAGTCTCCCACTTGACTGACATACAAATATTTTCGAAAAGTTGAGGTAGAGTTAGCCAGGGAGATTGTAGAAAGACTTCTAACCACTTCATTACCTAATGTTCCTGGATCCTTTGTGCCTCCCTGACATTTTGCCTGTTGCCCTATTCCCAAACTGCCACATGTCATGCTTCAGCTGAAATTTTTTGAATTGCATAGATTTTTAGGAAACAAACAAAAAGAATCACAAATTCATTTCTTTGTGGTATTTCTAAATGGAAAGAAATCTGTTTCAAACTGAGAAAAGCCCAGTCCAAACCTCCCTCAGTGAAAACATCTGTGATTTTAAGGACAAGCAGGTCTAAGTGCATTATCTTTAAAAAATATCCCAGGCTAATCTTGACATAGAGCAGGTAAATAAAAAAGATGAGCTGTGAAAATCCACAAATAGGGCTTGAATGCCATTTTCCATGACAACGGGAGCTGCCCCACGAAAGCATTAATGCTGAGAATGTAAGGAATTTAAAATTGTGCCTTCTCAGTTTTACAGTTGTGTGCTCATGTTAATTAGAGATATACTGACATTTGAAGTATCTACATTAATACACACAGCTACTATACATGTGGCCACAAATCTACTTTAATTGAAAGCAGTTTGCTAATCTGAATGTGTGTATCCATTACATTTTATGCTTTTAAAGTTTTATATATTAGTGCCCTTAGATACTAATTCTTCCTCCTCTCTTCACTTTCTGTTTCTAACTTATACCTGAAAGGATAGCTTGGCCTATTTTTAATCTCCTAGTGATGTTTTGGAGCAATATTGATGGAATTTGAGAAAATGTTTTTAATAGTGTCCTTTATTTGCTGTAGTTTGAATCTTTTTTCCTTCTCTGACTTTCTAAATTGTTGGGTTTTCTTACAAACCTTTAAAATGGCTTGCCGCCCAAATAAGGTAGGATTTAGGTTTATGGAATTTGCTTCACTGGCTATATTTAAGCATGAAAAAGCTACTCTTCACCATCACACTATGGTCTTAGCCAGAAAAGACCCATATTAGAGACTTTGATGGGATGAACAGTGAAGAGGCTTTCTAGTTTTTCTAGTATAGTTGAGTTTCATCCTTCCCTCTTGATGTTAAGCCATGTATCTTAATTTTTGATTTGTAAATATATTCACAATAGCTTGATGACTTCTTGAGGTCAACTTTAGCTCTACAGTTTTTGCTTTGTCTGTCTTATACTTAAAGGAAGACCTACAACTATTTTTGCAAGCTTGTATTTCTTAAGAATCTGCCTGTCAGGATTTTTAACCTAATTGTTTTGTGCTTCTTGTCTAATGAAACTCCCACACTTACTTTTTGGACCAATCCCTGAATATTACACAAGACCATTTAAAAAGAAGGTTCCTTTTTGTTGCACTAGAACAAACTGCTCTAAAAAGTTTGTAATACTCTGGACTTGTTTCATTAAACCATTTTACTGGCACCATTAAACCACTGAGACTTGGGACCATTAAAACTTACTCAGTACTATTATTATTATTATGGCCTATTTTTACCCTTTATTACTTTTTTTTTCACTGTGCTACGTTTCTCTGTTCTTTATTCTTTCATGTTGCTTACTACATATTATGCCATCACAGCACATTTGGTAATTTCAAGTTAATTGCTCAATTATCAGCAATAGTCATGAAGCACTCGAAACATACGCAGTGGAAGCCTTAAAAAATTTCAAAATAAGTTTGTGTGTCATAATCTTAAATGTGAAACATGCCAATATCTGCAGGCATAAAAATACACTGCCTGAGCTAGGCATTTCAGGGAAGGCAAAACCTACTCTTTAAAATCAGGGCTTTTGTCTGGCACTGAAGTGTTTCATCTTTGCTAATTTCAAACAACATATCTAAATTTGATCTGGGTTTACTTTTCAACTCTAAAAATTTGGTTGTGGTTATAAAAGAAAAGGGAAGTAAAACTATTGATTCTATTTGAATCAATATAATCAATGTAAGGTTTTACTGGAACCTTACAATCATGATATTCACTTTAAAGTAGAATTTGGTGTGAGGTGGATCCATGTTGGATGCCAATCAAGGAAGCTGACTTACTAAAGAAGCAGAATGATCTCTTTATAATTTTTTTTTTTTTTTTTTTTTTACTTATAAGGCAATCCTCTAAATCAGAGGACAGTGTTACAATGAAGGTAGTATGTTGATGATTTTTTTATTTGAAAGAAAACCCATGAGAAAAATGACATTGAGGACATACTCTAAATCCTACACAGTAATATTCTCAGATGCCTTTAAGATAACTTCCACATTATGGCAAAATAATTACTGTAACTCTTTTGGCAACTAGGTGAATTATCATTACATTTTGCATTAGTATTCAGTTTAGGGTTTTCTCTGAACTAACATAGTGTCAACAGCTCTTTTTTAGATGCTATTATGGTTCTTTCACATTTTTATAGTATTGTAGTAAAGCTGAATTTACTGGCTACATTTGAAGGTGGAGTAGAGCAGCATAAGAGTCAACATTAAAGTGATTCAGTGTCCTTTGGAGAAAAAATTGTTTAACTTGAGATTGGAAACAATGAGGGACTTGGGGCATTTTGCTAAGAGCGACTAATAAATATAAATATTATCCCAAAAGCTATTCCCTGGACCTGTTTTAGCCAAGAAGATAGGCTTAATCATCTTTCAGTATTCTTACATAACTTTCATAATATTTAAAGATATTAAATGTATATAGAGAAGGGGAAATAAGCCATAACTTGAACTGGGCTGTGGTCTCAAATATAAGGAAGTAAGGGAGTGTCAGCAAATGCATTAATTATGCACAGCTAGCTATCATTTTATAATATAACAATCTATAAGATGTGAAATATAGTCTGTCTGTAATTTAAGAAAAAACAAAGTTATTTATGTAATCAAGCATTTAGCTAGAAATATTTTAGTAACTACTTTATAAAGACAATTTGAATAATTAACAAAATCTAGTTCATTTTGTTCTACATATGACTCTCAGCATATCTGAAGTACATATTTCATTTATCTTGGAGTATGGGTATAAATGCTCACATTTCACCAAATTTTTGCCAGCTTCAAACATCAAAATGTGAGTTAAATATTGCCAGGAAAGATAAAAATATTATCTTCTGCATTCTCTCCTTTCCTCTTCATTCCTCCCTCTTTTCCTCTCTCCCTCTTTCTGATTTAAACACAGTCTGTTTGACTTCAGAACACATCTCTTCTCATTCTAGAACACCAAACTCATAGAAGAAGAGATTAGACATGTTCTTACCACTGGCGAAGGGTGAGGAAACGAGAATTGGTACAAATTTGTACAAAAGGTACAGATTTCCAGTTATAAATTGTACTAGGGATGTGATGTACAACATGGTGGCTATGATTAACACTGCTGTGTGATGTATAGAAAAGTTGTTGAGAGTAAATCCTAACAGGTCTCATCACAAGAAGAATTTATTTTCTTCTTTTCTTTATATTGTATCTATATGAGTTGATGGATGTTAGCTGTACCGATTGCAATAATCATTTAACAATAAAGGCGTACCTTGTCTTATTATGCTTCGCTTTATTGCACCTCACAGATATTGGAATTTTTACAAATTAAGGGCAAGACTTTCCACCAGCAAAAAGGTTATGACTTGCTTTATTGCGAGGCTCATTTTATTGCAGTGGTCTGGAACCGAACCTGCAATATCTCCAAGGTATGCTTGCATATGTAAATCAAACCATCATGCTGTATACTTTAAACTTATACAGTGATGTATGTCAATTATTTCTCAATAAAACTGGACAAATATATTGTGTGTAATTCCCACCACTCCTGAGTACTGCTGTGTACTACCTATGATCTTAGGCAAGTCATATAACCTCTTGGAGCTTTAGCTTCCTCACCTGTGAAGTGAGAGTATTACCTATTCCAGGCTTATTTATTTATTTATTTTTTACAGCTTTATGGAAGTATAATTGGCATACAACAAACAGCATGTATTTAAAGTGCACAATTTGATAAGTTTTGATATAGCTATACATCAGTGAAGTTATTTACACAGTCAAGGTAATTACATATCTATCACTACCTAGGGTATTTCCCCAAAAGGGTGGAATGGCTAGGTTACATAGGTGTATTTTTAACTTTATAAGAACGGCTAATTTTTTCCAAAGTGGTTGTACCATTTTATATCCCTAGTAGCAATATGTGAGAGTTTTAGTTGCCTCACATCCTTAATAATACCTGGTATGTTTAATTTTCAGTTTTAGCCACTTGAGTGTTTATAGTAGTATCTCATTGTGGTTAATTTGTATTTCCCTGATGACTGATGATATTGAGCATCTTTTCATTTGATTCTTTGCCAACTATCTATTTACTTTGTTGAAGTGCCTTTTAAATCCTTTGCTGTTCTTAAATTTGGGGTTAACTTCTTTTTTATCAAGTTGAAATAGTTTCTATATATTCTAAATACAAGTTCTTTGTCAGAGATGTTTTGCACATATTTTCTACTAGTCTGTGGCTTGCCTTTCAATTTCAAGTACCTTTTGAAGAGCAGTAGTTTTAAATCTTGATGAAGTCCAATTGTTTTTCTTTTATATTTTATGCTTTTTATGTCACATTTAAGAAATCTTTATAAAACCCAAGGTCACTAAGATTTTCTCCTATGCAGTCTTTTTGAGGTTTTATAACTTAATCTTTTTATTTAGGGCTATGATTTACTTTGAATTAATTTTTGTAATGGGTGAAATAAGGTTTAAGGTTTATATTTTTGCTTATAGCTATTCAATTGTTCCAGTGCCACTGGCTGAAAATATGCTTTTCCTATTAAATTGCCTTGGCATTTTTATTGAAAATAAAGTGACCATATACATATAGGTTTATTTTTTGAAGCCTCTATTCTATTTCATTGATCTATTCGTCTGTTATTTTTTAATGCCACTTTCTTGATTACTTAATTACTGTAGCCTCATAGAGTGAGTTGGGAAGTATTTCCTCCTATTTAAATTTCTGGAAGAGTTTGTGTATACTAGATATTATTTCTTTTTAAATGCTTGAAAGACATCACTAATGAAACCATCTGGGCTTGGAGGTTTCTGGAAGGTTTTTTAATACAAATTCAATTTCTTTAATAGATACAGGACTAATTAGGTTGTCTAGTTCACCTAAGTTATCCACTTTATTTAAAGGCTGTTCATTTAAGTAGTTGAATCTATTGGCGTATAGTTGTTCACCAAATCTATTTATTATCCTTTTAATATCTGTAGAATCTTTAATGATGTCACCTTTCATTTCTGACATGAGAATGTAAACATGACATATCAAAATTTAATATTGCTTTTCTGTTTTCTATTTTACTGATTTCTGTTTTTCATTCTTTTATTTCCTGTTCTCTGCCTACTTTGAGTTTAATTTGCTCTTCCTTTTCTGGTTTCTTAAGGTGAAATCTGAGATCATTAATTTGAGAGCCTATTTTTCAATATAGATATTAGTGCTATAAATTTACTTCTAAGTATTGCTTTAGCTGCATCTCATAAATTTGTGATGTTTTCATTTTTATTCAGTTCAAAATGCTTTCTAATTTTTCTTTTGATTTTTTTGGTCAATTAATGGATAATTTAAAAGTATTATTTCTTAATATTTAGGGATTTTCCAGATATCTTTCTGTTATTGAATTCCTAATCATTTTGTTGGTTGGCAAGTTCTATAAATGTAAATTATGTAAAGTTGGTCGATAGTGTTACTCAGGTCTTTTACAGTCTTCCATATTTATCCATATATACCATTTCAGTGTACTTTATACCTTTGTGTAGATCCAGATTTCCATTTGATAACATTACCTTTTGCCTGAAGGATCTCTTTAACATTTCCCGTAGGATCTACATGCTGGTGAGCTTGTAATATTTCCTTCATCTTTTGCATTTCTGAAAAATCTTTATTTTGCTAGGTATAAAATTTTAGATTAACATTTTTATTCAGTAATTTAAAGATATTGATCTATGTATTTTTGCTTACATTGTTTTCAAATATGTTTGCTGTAATTTTTATATATGTTTTTCTGAACATGATGTGTCATTTTCCTCTGATGGCTTTTAAGTTTTTCTTGTTATCACTAATCATAAGCACTTTGATTATTTTGTGTCTTAGTGTAGTTTTTATAATGTTTCTTGAGCTTGGGGCTTTTTGAAATTCTTGTATCTATGGGTTTATAATTTTGTCACATCTAGAAAATTTTCAGCCAGTTAATTTGGAATTTTTTTGTTCACTCCATTTTTTGTGGAATCTAATTACACATATTTTAGGCAGCTTGAAATTATCCTACAGTTCACTGATTCAGTTTACATTTTTTTTTCCCACTCTGTTTTATTTTGGAATGTTTCTGTTGGTAAATCTTAAGTTTGCTTGTCTTTTTCCAGCAGTATATTTTTCATCTCAGACATTGTGTTTTTTTTTTATCTCTAGAAGTCAAATTTGAGTCTTTGTTATACATTTGATATTTCTACTTAATATGTTTAATCTTTATTTTAGTTCCATGAACAAATAGAATACACCTGTAATAACTTTTAATTTCCTTGTCAACTCATTCTATCACCTGTGTCATTTCTGGATCAGTATCAATATATAGATTTTTCTCTTCATTATGGGTTGTATTTTCCTGCTTCTTTGCATGGCCGATAATTTTTTATTGGATGCCAAAAATTATGAGTGCTGAATATTTCTGTATTCCTATAAATATTTTTGTATGTTTTTTTCCTGGTATGCAGTTAAGATACTTAGGGACTGTTTGATCCTTTCAATGCTTGCTTTTAAACTCTGTCAATTGGAACTATTACAGCCTTTAGGGTAAAGTTTATTTTTTCTACCACTGAAGCAATACTTTTTTGAGTACTCTGGTCAACACTGCTCATGTTATGAAGTTTTATACTTTTGATTATGGGAAAATGAACTATTCCTGGCTTTACGTGAGCTCTGGAATTGTTCTCTCTGCTCCTTTTAGGTATCTCTCCTTAACATTGGTTAGTTTCCTCACATAAATGAGCTGATGAGTAATTGCTTAAATTCTTGTGAGGGATTCTGCAGATCGCTGGAAGTCTATGTGCAGGTTTCTCTCCTGTGTTACTCTGCTCTATGAACTATAGTCACCTTGGGCTCCCTAGACTCCCAGCTCTACCTTCTTAACTCACTGAGACCATTAAGTTCTGTCTCTGTGCACTGCAGTTGATAATTTATTTGTTTATGCAGTAAGCTGGGACAACTATAAGAATGACCTCATTTGTTTTCCTTTCTCAGGAATCACTGTTCTTCATTGCCTGATGTTCAGTGCCTGAGAACCGTTGTTTTCATATATTTGTCCATTTTTTCAGTTGTTTAAGCCAGAATGGTAAATCCAGTTCCTGTTTGTCTGTCTTGGTGAGAAGCAGAAGTCTCCACATATGTGAAGAAATTATATAATGTACTTTAAGCATGTGTTATTGAGTGCTTCATACATAGGAGGCATTCAGTATTGATGGTTACTATTTCTATTTCTCTGCCTATGTCTGTTAATGAAGCTTTATCATATATCCCCTTCTATATGAAGCCTTTCTGGACTGCTGCCTCTACAGATGACTTACTACTTTTTATTCTTTGTGGCCATATCACTTTTTTAAAACATACTTTTATTATGACACAAATCTATGTTACAATTGGTTTACTTATTTCTTTTTTGTAGTAAATTGTAAGATCTTAGACAAATAAGTTCTATCTTGTTTATTTGGTTTCTAAAACATAATAAATGCTTAGATATTTGTTGCGAAATGATTAATCAAGAGTGTTTTATACCTTTTATGAAGTATTCAAGAGTAGAATTTTTGATTGGGAAGGAAAGAAGTGGTTTAGAAGCATAAAAACATTTGAACAGAATGAAAGTAGAGAAAGATAAGATTTTGGGGATCCAGAGAGCAGCATGAGAGCAAAAGGTGGTTGGTTTGGGTTGATAATATAGAGTAATAATGATAGTGATAGCAGCAGCAGCAGCAGTAGTAGTAGTAGTAGTAAGTAGTAGTAGTAATAGTCATAGTAGTAGTAGTAGTTCCTGTGAAGGTGAGGGAGGATAGAGGAATATAGAATGGAGAATAGAAGAGACATATTGTAGTGTATCAGTGAAACCATTTTCTGATTACATTGCTATAATATAGATGGTAATTTTAGTAACATGTAAATTTATATTGTGTACATCCTTGTAACTTGAAATGTTGTAAGTGAGGCTTTTAAACAAAGTGCTGAGAGAACATGACATACTTTTTTGGAGTGGGTAAACCTTGAAAGGAAATGGTAGGGATGGGTTAACTGAGAAGAAACAGAAAAGATTCCTAGATAGTAGAGAAAAGCATAAACACAAAAATAGTATAGGCTATATATAAGTATAATGTAGCAGAAAGAACAAATGGATCTTGAAGTTGGGTTCATAGTCATTGATGTGACTCTGGACAAATGACTTATCCTAAATGAGACTCAATTCCCTCATTTGTAAAATGGATGTGGTTGTTGGTAAGATTATCTTATGTATAGAGAACATTTATTTTATATCTGGCAGATAGTGGGTCCAATAACTATTAGTTTCTTCTTTTTAGACATTCTATATCTTCTGATGAGGAAAGGAAAATGCTTCAAGAAGGACTTTGTGACCCCTCATCACTTTGTATAAGAGCCCAGGTATAATATATGTATATATATATGTATAATTTATTTCTTATTTCCGTGGCAAATGAGGATTGCATTCGTTTTGTGGTCCAATACTATATAGCCTAGATAACTTTAACACCCAGTCTCTTTACATCTAGTTTTAACTTATATTTAAAACTATTGGGATTATGGCTAAACTGTACATACAAATTAAACTATTTTACTACCACAATTCAATATTTTTTAAAATGCTTCTATTTATAGGGGACATATCTATTGAATGAAAGGTTGGTCAGATGAGTATCAGAAATCCTGAGTTTTCCCAAGTCTTGAATCCATTTGTATTCATTTAAGTGATTTATTCATTTGAGATATAATTGACATATAACATTATATTAGTTTCAGGTGTAAGTTATATATTTTATGAAAAAAATCAGTTTTGAACTCAGTTTCCCATTATGGAAATTGATATAAGATATAAAGTTTAGAAATCTTTGATTTTTTTTTAAAAAAATCACACTTTAAATTTCTAATCAGCTTATAAAAGATGACTGTTAATATGTACTACTCACAACAATATTTTGGATACATGGGATTTTAAAAGTAGTTCTAGCATAACTAATCTAGAAAATAGAGAAGATTTTTATTTCTTCACTGGAGGAAAAATTCAGGATTCTTCTAGTTAACTAATTCTGTGTTTGGTTAAGAGAACTAAAGAATTTGCAGTTAATCGAATCAAAAAATGATAAACCATAATAGTTTTGGAGCCAATTTTCATCACTGTTTTTGGTTTTTGAATATTTGCATTGATGTATACAATTCACAGGTGTAGTACATAATGCTGCTGATCCTGCCAAAAGAAGAACCACCTTTAGTCATCTGCCTAGTATCTCAAGTGTTGGGTGCTGAATTATCAAGGATCTTGTGTGGAGCAGCACCTGGCTTCATTTGTTCTCTTCGCTACAGACTGGTTCTTTGCATTTATGAACCTTAGTCTGGCCTTGATGACGGTTTGCTTGGTTAGAGTCACCTTATTTTTAGTTTAAGACATGTTGCCTCCAGGATGCTTGAGAGTTTGAGTTTTGATGAATCTCACAAAACTCCTCTATAGGGCATGAACTGAAACCGAGGAGCCGACAATATTAATAATCCAGCTTTTGGCAGTATTGTGGATATTAATGCATTCATAGTTCACCTTGACAAACCTTGGCCCAATCACATGTGAAAATGAATTTAGTCATCTCATTTTAGTCTCTGGTGAGTATTTTAATGCTTTTTTTCAACTATGTATGAAATAGAGAAAATATTAATCTCCCCATAGAAATGCAAGGTTCATAGCCCACATGACTATGTGTTGTGAAATAAAATGTTATAATAAATTGCCATCTTGATTTAATGAAAATTATGTTTAGGAATTTTTATATTACATTATGGCTGATTTGGGATATTTTAAATTGCCCATTTATTCAAAATTTCAGGGCAAAGTACCTATTTTGATATTGTAGGTAAACATTTAATTCTTAACTTTAAATAACCAGTAAATTCATGTACGCTGTGCAGGTGAACTGTATAAAGCATTTATCAAAAAATTAAAACATGCTAATAATAATAAGTACATATAATAGCTAAGTATATTCGGTATTTAGAACTTAAAGTTATTTTACATACATTACTTTCATGGGCGAAATAAATGTATCTTCTTGTATTAAAATGCCATAGGAATGACACAATTTCTTTTAAATTATTAGCGACTCCAGGACACGGCTCATAATTTGTGAGCCTAGAAATAATATGGCAATGACGGGAGTGAAAGATCCTGCTCCTTAAAATTTGGTGGCTTGTTGAGCTATCTGAATAATCGGTGTCCTTCTGGAACATACCAAATACATTTAAGATTGCAAAGGAATTATTTTTGGTTATCTAACCTAGCTCCTTTCAGGCTAATATAACCACCTTATTATCAGATTTCTTCTTAGAAAGGGTATAAATGGGGAATTTAAATTTTTACATGAAGAAAAAGTATATTATTTGGTTCTTAATGTATTTGGGTATTTTTACCTAGAAATCCTTACTACTACATTCAAATTAAACTATAAGGGGAGAAAGCTTATAAATTTTAAATAACGTTTTGTGGTGATAAAATGTGGTTTATATTATTTGGTGAAAGACACTGATTTAATAAAACTGAAAGGAAATAAATAAATCAAAGGTACTATTTTGTTTTGGCTGCTTTTAAAATGATTTTAACTTTTAATAAATTTCCGTATAGTCAGAGACATGTCTCGATATTATGTTTTCATTAACAGAAATCTTCAAATGGGCAATTATGTCCACATGATAAATATGTGGGGTTAATGATGATAATTTGCCACCTGTGTCATGAAGCAGCTCATTTTGATCTTTATGTAAAAATTTCCATAGTTTTCTTGGTAAGGCTTTAGAGTCTAAAAACTCAAAATTAAAAGGAAAAAAATTAACACTATAAAAACCTCACTATTGCCAAGAAATGAATCATGCATAAGGTCTGAAAATAAGTAGAAAAGAATTAGAGGTGTATACTAGATAGCAGATTGGATCCATTCAAAGAATGTGTAAGAGTGTCTTTATTATGCTATGGTAGTAATAAATGGCATTGTGCTACCAGCTTAGTAATAAAAATGGAATGGATTTGAAATCATAGCTAGTTTAGTAACTTCGGTTCAATTTCTCTCTACTTCTGTATTCCCTGCAAAGGAGAATGCACTACATCTCTGTGAGCAACCAGAATTTCTTTTGCTCTGGAAAAATCATAAAGTCCAAATTGGCTTTTGACACAGTCTTAGTTATGTAGATTAGGTAAAGCTGATCTTAAAAGAGAAAAATTAGATACTCAGCAAACCCCAGCAGATATTTTGACACTCTCTTGGAGCTGACAGGGGTTGTCATAAATTTAAACATTACCTTTCGTGGCATAGAAACTTCACTCTTAAATGGCTTTGAATAGTTTATGAATGACTGAGTACCCAGTTTTGCTAATAAGTCCTCTGGAAGCTATGGCTTTTTGGGGATGGTTTTACTTTTGGAGGAAGGAGTGTTGAAGAGATGGTACTGATGAGCTGTCATATAATTTTACAAGTTGTATAACTGCTTTTAACTACGAAACTATTTCTGATTAAAATAACAATTGGGCTTGTAATTTTTTCTGAACAGCTGCTACTACAGGGGGTCATTACCTTGGAGAGCTTGAAAATAATCGTACTCCTGGTACATGAGTTATGTAGTCTTGTGTTTTACAGCAAAGCACAAAGTTTAAAGCCTATAGAAGAATGTTATTTGAAAGCTGTCAAACCATGTTAAAAAAGACTGCATCGTCAAAAGGCCCTGGTGGCCACGATTCTGCATGTAGCCTTGTCTTATTCATTATAAAATGCATGTTTATAAAGTTCCACAGAGCATCCAATTCCCAATTCACTTATATCAGCAAGACTTAACTTGCTCATTAATCTAAATTCTTTTGCAACTTTAATCTACATGTTTAATTAATCATAAAATGAGGCGGTAAGTAATTTCAGCAATGTGTGGCTTGTTATCAGATGCATTTAATCACTCTTCTGTGAGCTCATTTGGAAACACCTGAAGATGTCGAGTGCAGTTTGAATAAGCATAAATTATTCTTTGTCAGTGTACTTCACTCAACTAATAAGACATTAATTTAAAAGGCACTGTTTGTCATTTTTAGATCTTTACCAATATTTTTAGCTTAGCAATATAACTCTAATTGTATATATGATTCACAACTAGTGCCCGACACAGGAAAGGGTAAGAATTTAATTCATTTTTCTTATTTACATGTAATTATGTCATGTAATCTTAGTTTTTAATGAGAATTAACCATCTTGTAAGTATTCATATGTTTTTGGAATAAGGTACTAATGAATTGTACTTAGAAAAATTATTTGTTGGTACAAAGGCTTGTGAGTCCTTGTTTCTTGTCTAGGTTAGGTATGAAAGGACATGGGGTTTTTGGAAAAGGGCATTGATTTGAGGATACAGGTATTGCACAGGGATTATATGATGCAAATGTTAAGCTTAAAAAATCCAAGTGAAATAATTATATTCAGCTGTCTCATATAACAACATATATAATCCTTATATAGGACCAAGTAGCCTAAAATAATGACAGTCCTATTTTTCCCTCCCAGTCTTTTAATGTTATTGCACAATTGATGATAGCATTTTTTTAAAAGGCAAAAAAACCAAGAACAACAATAATAACAAAAACCCACTCATAGCTTTAGAGCAAAAAAAATTCATGAGAGCTGAATGAGTTATATATCTCGATGTCAGGAGTATAGGAATAAAAATTGCATTTTATAGGATGTCATCACCTGTCCTGTTTATGCCATGAGAGCAGTGACACATGGTAAGAATAATTATCTCAGTGGAAACAAATTTATTTACCTGCCGTGGAGCATCCTTGTTCATCTTACTCATGAACTCATCTCACTCATACGCTATCTATGGATTGTCAGCAGTGAGCCAAGGGGGATGACTCCTGAAAAGGGAATATTGGTTTGAGTTGAAATATAGCCATATTCTCCATTTTTATTTGATGTGCACATCTCCTGGGTTTCTTCCCTTTCTTCAGGGATCCTTTACACTGAGCTAACAGTTATTTATATGTCCATTTCTTGCCCTATGCCTCATGACTATGTAAAAATTTTCTTCCTCTATTTCTTTCTAAAGGAAAACAAAATCTCAGGGAATCTTATTTGTACTGTTCAAATCATAGAGCAGCGCATCTCAGTGAAATGCCATTTACCCTTATTTCACTTAAAGTACTATAAATTGTTTTCTTAGAACCACTGTTGAAAACCTCAAACAGTGGCACCTTCTTTAGAATCATCCTTGAAAAGCAACATTTCATTTGAACTTAACTTTCTTGATAAGAATATTTTCTTATACCTGTAGAATCTTAGTGGTTAGACACAATCTAATGTGAAGCCTTATTGGCAATTTTTCTTGATAAGAAACCTCAGACTTCCCTAGTTATTCCCCTGGCAAAACTTGAGATAATTTTTCCAAACAGATTTATTTTCTAACATGTTGTTTTGGGTGCAAAGAAAAAGAACAATCTCCTCACTCCTTCTCCTGCCAAATGATGTGTGAGAGACCTGCCCTGTTGTCCAATTAGGTCCCTCCACACAAAGACAATGATTTATAAAATGTTATATATTAACTGTCGCTATTTGTTTAAGAGGGAAATGATAATTCAGTTCCATGCAGCTCTTATACTTTCAAATGTTTGAATGTTTGCTTTGCATACACATACATGCACACATATAACTTTACCCAAAATGCACATACACTGACTCTTCCCAGTCACAAACAAGGACATACCACTTAAATATACTTCTTCAATAGAGACTTCACAATTGATTAGAATGCACAATACCCATAATGATGAACTATTCCAGTGGGTGAAACTGAAACAGTGGGCCTTCTATCCCCAGCTAAACTGACAGAGAAGTTAACAGGGCTCTGATTTTAATGCATAACTTCTGTGGCTGAAGGACAGCATGCCGTTACAGAAAGGGATTACTGATGGCAGAGAGGGGTGAGTGAAAAATGAGTGAGGAGCATGTGCAGTGTGGTATCCACTAGCATACGTGCTTTGGGGAAAGGTTTGGAAGGCCTGATTGGACATCAGAGTTCTCAGCTGCTGTGGGACTTCAAGCCTAGCAGATGAATAAGAATGTCACAGTGCAGCTGGTTACAGGCAACACATTTGACCCTCAATATTTTATTTATATTAAAAATAGGATAATAATGATATATTTAGTTATGTTTTGTGCTACCTTAGGAGAAGGCCTAATGTCTCACTTTGCTACCCCCAGTTTCTTAAAAAAGTGAAATTCTGTTCTGATTTTTAATGAAAAGTCCATGTGTTATTTCCTACCAGAACCTTCATAATTTATGTCTATCCATCTTTCCTCTGAATTCAGGCTTTGTCTGTGAACCTTATTTGTCTTTCTGTAACAAGCTAGTTTTTCTTAATCATTTGAAATTGGCTTTTATTAGAAGATCTTTTAGGCATTATATCCATACAGTACATTTGGTGATCTTAGGAGAAGTTCTGATGCTGGATATTCAAAGCCCTGCCCCAGTGACATTTTTAGGGATCCACATAGTTTTACCCACATATGACAACAGGGCATTGGGTTATACAAATGGTTAAGTGTGCATTTATTTTTTTCTCTGAAATTTTTGTGTCGGTCGACTTGTAGTTTTGTTAACTTTTCTTGTGCCCACAGCTTAGAAACTTTGTGTGTTTTTTGAGGCAGCATCTAAATCACTTATATTCAGGAAAATAAAATGTTTTATGAATTGTCTATTTTTCCTCATTACTCATAATATATAGTATTGGCATGGTTATCACTCTTATTGTCATATTAACAATGTTATGATAGCCATAATAATTATTTGCTCATGCATACTTCCAAGTACTGTATTTGAAAATCCCACACTTCATATATATATATAGTAAATGAGGAAGTAATTTATAACATTCATGTTGAATTTTTTTTTTAAATTTACATTTCCCCTTTTGTAAAGCATGTGACCTACTTTAAAAAGGATGATAGTTACCTGGTTTTTAGCGTTTTTTTATATCACAGAAAGACTTTCTGTAGTACACACAAGGGTGTATTTGTAGGTGATTTTCAACTTACTAATAGATAAAGTTCTGAAAGTTTGTTGTTTGGAATTTGGATAGATATTTATATAGAAACCATGTTATAAATGGTGATTTGGTTTCTTGGGCAACCCATTTACCCCATAATATGGCTGTATTATACTACCGAAAGTGCCATAGTAGCTAACTACTGTCCATTAAATGATTTTGGTATGAAATCGTTTTGAAATCTAACTTTATAACATTCTTTTGATGACTTTCTGATAGTGAGATTTGTCTTTTTGTACCTCCAACCTACCAGTGCACAGCAGTGTAAATGAAATACCCCTTGGAATGGAATTTGGGAGGTGAGGAGGACTTCCTGATGTCTCTAGCTATGGAAAGTAACTGGGTGTTCTGCCCGAAGTAGGAGAGAGTGGGTGACTCTGGTGGCCCTGGTATGGAGATGTATCTGATTACAAATGAAGGCTATTGCATTGGAGGTTTATATATTTTTAGAATAAAGAAGGACAACTTTCTAATTTTGCACTGATGAAACAAAAGGTGAAGAAGATCAGTACTTCTGGCCATTCACTATGCCTTACGGTATGTTCCAAGTATTTTCAATATATATCTTCTACTTATGCCTCCACTCCAGCCCCCATAGTTTTTTGGCTTTTGATTTTTAAATGTTAGCCCTGATGAGAGTAGTTCAGTTTCTAATACAAGAACAGTTTGGGAATGTATTATCGATTAGAATCATATAAAGATGAGGTGATATATGCATATAGGAAACAGCTGAAGTTGACTCAAATTTAAATATTCCCAAATATATGACAGTTCACCCTAATGAAGACCAGAAGTTCATTACTGTTTAACTACATTATGTCCTTTAAGAACATCAGAAAAAGTCATATGAAAGTGCAAATAGGTAATAGTAACATGTAAAATATCATCTTGAACCTCAGCAATTGAATTATATTCATTCCTTTTACTTCAAATCTGGCAAATTATATATATATACTTTGATTGCTGGGGGAAGTATGAAAAAAGGAGAGTATTGGAAAGAAAATTAGAGAAGTAGTATTTAAAAGGCTCTAAAGATTTAAGTTGTCAGAGATAACAGTTTGATGAGTTATGGGTAAAATAGAAAGAATTTACTTCTTCAAAGAAATACATGGCTCAAAGTGTAGGGGAAAAGTACTTGGCAATACAAAATATGTATTTTTCTTAACCTGAGGAGTTAACAAAAACATTTGGCAAAGTGAAAACTCAGCTGACTTCATGCCTACCAAGTGAAAAATCTGATTCTTTATCATCTAAGCACATAGTTGGGTAACTCACAGAGCTACCCAGTGTATAGGTTGTAATGGCAAGAAGCCAACAGTGAAATCAAACTCATAAGCACTCTATAGAAAACCCCACAAATTACTGCTGTGCTGTTGCCAGCTGTACTGCTAGGGAACAAGAGCTGTACATATTTCTGTGGAATGACTGGGTTGCTTAACACAGCTTGATTGGCTCTGTTCCTGCCCTTGTTCTCTTTGGCTGACAGCTGACCACCATACTGGTTTGGTTTGAAATAAGAGTGAAAACACAACCACTTATATGTACCTTCCTCTTCTACACTGCTCTGTCCACACCACCCAAAACCCCACACATATCCTATATCTCTTGCAAAAGGACAGAGAAATATAACCAAGTTTCTTTAAGTAAAGCATACTGAGTGATAAATAATGTGAGTTTATTCCACAAATCAATCAGATTTTTAGAAGAGTAATTTCCTTGGTCTTTTATTTGTAAGTGCCTGAATTTATTGAATATGAAAAGAATGACAGCTTAAATCCTTCTAATTATATTAACTTTTCTTCATTTTAAATCATTACTTGCTTCATGGTCCTAGAGCTAGAATGATTGTTCAGAAGCCATCCTTCCCTCTTGCCCTTGGATAAAATTAGATAGGTACCTACTTTTGTCCTACGGTCTTTCAAAAAAAGAATATATCACAAGAAATCCCAAAGGGCACTAGATGGCTTCAGTTGCTATATTCCATGAGTTAGAGAAACCTTTGAATGAGTGAAGTGATTGGCTCTTTCCCTGTTATATGGAAGCCTGA
>NW_011889115.1:1313534-1323243 GCF_000151845.1 Pteropus vampyrus
TATATATTTGTCATGAGAGTTTTCCATTTAATCCTCATAATTACCCTGTGAGGTAGAAACTGTTACATATCCATTTTTATAGTTGATGAAACTGAGGTTCAGAGTGGTGTATCAACTTTTCCCAAGAGTAACACAGTAAATGAAAGAGGCTGAATTTAAATTTAAGACCATTAGACTCCATGATCATGCTCTCTCAACTCTAAAAATTTCTTAATTTTGGCTTTAAAAAAATAAGTGTTTTTGTGGAAAGTCTATAACACAAAGCAAAGAAAAACAGACTTATAATAATTGCCACATATTTTTAATAATGTAAGTTGAAACTTCTTTATAAAGTAATTTTTATTCTGTAAAGAAAAATAGAAAAAATAAGGAAGGAAGGAAGAAGGAAAAAAAAATATACATCTCTCCAGAGCTATGGATAGACTTGCTGCTCCATTTAAATCTGGTAGAATTAAATCTCGTAAAAGTCTTCTTTGAAGGAAAAACAAAATAGATATGCATGGAATTACATCTTATGCTACTAGTCAGAATATTTTAGCAAGTCAGAGGAACTCAAACATGGATGAAGAGTGGAATTTTCCTTTCGTTTTCTATAATAACTATGTTTGTTGAAGAGAAAGACGGAGGAAAAAATGACCACCATGCCTGGTTTTGAAGAAAAACTTGTTTATATGTGTAACACATTGGAGAAATTGTTTGGGATTACTTTGACTATGCAGAAATGTGACCACCAAAATTCTTAAGTAAGGTGTGGAGCTATCAAGTCCATAAAACTAATTAAGTCAAATAAGAATGAGTATTTGTGAAAGTAATTCACTTACCTCATTTTCCACTCACTCTCTCTGTAAAAGAAGAAATATTTTAGAAAGAAAATAATGGGTACAGTTGACTTTTATGACCTCTTTTTTCCTGTCCTCACCCCCTGCCACATTCCTAGGTTTAATATGAGACAGTTTCTGTTTCTCTTTCCTCCTTTTTGTCTCTTTCTCTTCCTCTTTATCTCTCCTCTCTTCTCCTATAACTTTCCTCTCGTCCCCTTTTCTCTTCCCCTACTTTCCCTTCTACCTTCTCATCTCCTCTGCCCCTTTTCAAATTTTGCATTCTTGCATGCAATTCTTATAATCTTTATAACCTTATTGTCTTAGTAGAAAGATGATTCTTGAATTTTTAAGTAAGATGAAAATTGATCTTATTTCTGCTTGTTAAAAGGATGATCTAGAAAAATAACATGCTTTCTGCCTTTTTGTATCTCTTTCTCCCATAAACCAAATACACACTTTCAGAAGAAATCTATTGTACTATTTCTGGAAAATGATAAAATGTTGCCTCCTATGTTGTATCTTCTTGGGAGTAAGATATGTCTGTGGTAATTGCATGACCATTAAAAAGAAAACCAAAGATTCCACACTCAACATTGGAATTGACTCAGATACTTCTGCCAGAGTAACTATAAATGTACTTTTGTAAGCACACTTTTATATAAGGAAATGGAATTGTTCAATATGCAATTGCTATGTGATGCTACCCTAGTGGAGAGTTAAAAGCAGGCAGGTGTGCTAGATCTAAGGGTCATTGAACTCAAGGTCAGGATTCTAAAACCAGCCTCCTCAAGTGTACTCAGACAAGATGGAATAAGATGAACTTGGATTCAAACATACTTCTACAAAAACATGCTCTCATTTAGAGGAAGGTAAGGAGTACTTTCAGTGATGGCAGAGTGTAATAAGAACATTATCAGTAATAGGTACATGATTGAGATGTGCTGATGAAGTTCTCAAATAGTGCTGTAGGTAGACAGATTTAGTTTATGAAAAAGGATATAGATGTAGTTGTAACTATGTTGGGAAAATACAGAAATATACAAATCATGGGGCAATTTGAATGTTTTGATAGAATGAAATACTGAACAAAAAATAGAGCATATGTATTTTCCAATAAGATAGAGATAAAGGAGAGCAACAATTCACTATTAGTTGGGAAAGAATTTGCAAAGTTGGTAAGTTTTATAAGTTTCACATTCCTTGATTTATTGAGTCTAAAATAATAGATCTAATGTTACTCTAGTGTTATTATGTTTATACGTTTTAATGTGAATCTAGGTAGAATTCAACCTTATACATTTTTAGATATGGATTCTATTTTTGATTCAAGCTTCTTCTGAATCTTATTGTCTATCTATCTATCTATCTATCTATCTATCTATCTATCTATCTATCTATCTATTTATATGTATTATAGTGACATTGGTTAATGAAATTCAATAAGTTTCAGGTGAACAATTCAACAGCAAGGCATATATATATTGCATTATGTGTTCACCGCCCATAGTTAGAAATTTTTTCTGTCACCACATATTTGACCCCTTTTACCCTTTCTACCTTCCCCTGCCCCCTCTCTCCCAGCCCTCCGGTAACCACTAGTCTATTGCCCATGTCTGTGAGTCTCTGTTTGTTTGTCCTGTTTGTTTCTTGCTTTTAGGTTTATATACCACATATAAGTGATATTATGTGCTTTTCAACTTTTTCTGTCTGGCTTATTTCGCTTAGAATGATTTTCTCGAGGTCCATCCGTATTGTCGCAAATGGCAGTATTTCATCTCTTCTTATGGCTGAGTAATATTCCATTGTATATATGTACCACACCTTCTTTATTCAGTCATCTATTGTAGGACACTTTGGTTGCTTCCATGTCCTGACCTCTGTATAATGCTGAATAATACACCGAATAATGCTGCTATGAACATCGATGTGCAACTATCTTTTCAGATATATGTTTTTAAGACTTTGGGGTAAATACTCAGTAGAGAGATTGCTGGATCAGGATTCTTATGAATCTTGAGATCATGTAACATTATCAAGATACCACCTCCCTAAAACACCACTGGTTCTGGTAGCTCTTAAGGTAACCAAAATAAATGAATTTTTATAATGAGACAAATGCAGCAAATATGAATTTGATTCCTTTGTGGGAGTTAACATTGTTTTGTTGTATATTTCAGGATTTAAATCTAACTTTGGTCAACTTTCTTGGTAGCAAGGAGAAATTGGTTGAGAGAAACTGGACATTGCCAACAATCTACAATCTCTTTAGGCAGACCTCATCCCTGTTCTTTATCACTCTTCATTTCATTGTTTGTCCATTCAGCTATTTCTAACAAAGATAGATACTTCACTTTTCACTATTTTCAACCTCTTATTAAATAGTGTCATTAAATATTTGCAGAGTGGAAGACAATGTATACACAATGTCCGAATGATTCCATAATAACTTTAAGAGATGTTCTCTGGGTCATGTTTCAGGGTAAGAGGGACAGAAGAGAACTATTTATTGAGTACCTGCATATGTTTTCTCATTTAGTTTTTAGTAAAACTCTGAGGTGGCAATTACATTTAGATAAACTACTCGGAATCAGGAAACAACTCTATTAAAAGAGCAAAATTGCCCAAAATTCTTATTTAAAGGACAACATTTTAAGAAAATGCCAATTTATCCTCGCCATCATAGTGGGCTGATATGAGAAGTAAGTGAAGTAAAAAGATATAAGTGAGAAAATGTGAATGATAAGACATGAACCATTACCAATTTTCTCACCTCTATGGTGAATTATTGGACATCATGCATCTAAGAGGAAATAGCACTGTAATTAGTGTGACTATAATATTCTATCATAGAAAAGACAAAGATTCACTCTTCTGCTCAAGTGAGGAAACACTTATTCTAATATACTTTCATATATATTGACTAGATCAGAGAGCCTTGGAAGAACTACAGGCATAAACTATTTTTAACATGTTCATTTAATTTGACTCCTGGGAAAGGGATCTTTTGACACAAAGGGACTTTGATGACAAAAATATCCTGAAATAACATATTTTCACTTTCTACTTCTTGCTGTGCCACTCCAAGTTTCATTAGATAATAATCAGAAATTTTTATACAAAATACTATATAAAAAAAGGTCAGATCAAATGTTTTACAAAATACAGAGTTTTCTTTTACTTTAAAAAAATTTGTGGAGATTTTGTCAAACACCTAACACTGTGATTGATTTATAACAGACACCCAATAATTATTATTAAAATGAAATGTGGAAATAAATATGTGCTTGTTCATTCATTCATTCATTCTTTTTTTTTTTTTTTAATCAACAGACATTCACTGAGGGCTTAGTATGTTCTAGATAGACATGTTTGAGATTTAAATGTGAATAGCATACTAAAGCCAGCCTTTAACTAGCTTAAAAACCTAATGGAGAGATAGATAAAGAGAGAAATTATATTAACATATTAGTCTTAGAATTAAGATTTGAAATGAAGTAAGATACACAGAAATTTAAAATTTGCCAGGGAGATTTGGGGGGAGGCTTCATTGAGTAGGTTAATATTTGAGCTGCTTCTTAAAGGAATAATAAGGAGTTACTTAGGGGAGATATAGAGATAGAATATTCTAACCTGAGGGTATAGCATTTGTAAAAGCACCTAGACATTGAAAAGATTGCTATGTTTTGAGAATTTTAAGAATTCAGTATCATTGCCATATGTGGGGTGGAGGGGATGGGGAAAAGAATTAGGCTGGAAAAAAATACTTGAGAGTTTTGGGTGATGCAATTGATTATTTCCTGATATGAACCTAGAAAATGTTTAATTTCAACTAATTTCGGTAAGATGAGGATTTTCTAGGAAGTTAACCATTTTATTAGAATCTCCATGATATATCTTTTAGTGGCTTTACGATAGCATATGAGATATTAAGCTCTAAAAATGATGAAGTTGTGCAGAGTGTGACACGATATGAAAGAAGTTTAGAATATTGTATTGAAAACATTGCTAGTCATTTTTTCTTAAAATGGTCTCGTTAGAGTTGCTCTTTGAACTTACCTGTACCTGGTCAGGCAGTTAATTTGCTAGACAACTTGTAGGTCAGTCAAATGATTCTAAATCCTAAGAAGTAAAGGCACCGAATGTTACCATAAATATAGTTTACTTATGGTTAATAGTTTTTATTTCTATTTTTAAGAGAAAACGAACATGCAAAATATGTGTATACATATCATCTTACTAGCTTCATGAAAATGTTGGCTGACTATATCTTTGGTTTCTTCATTTCTGTGAGCTACTTAAGATATATACTTGTATTAGTAGATATGTAGACTATACTTGTAGAATTTTTCCAGATGCATGTTTTGTTTTCACATAAGGAGGTTAGACTTCACAATGTTTGTTATTTAAATTTTTTTTCTTCCAGAGAAACACCTTAGAGGTTTCAGACTTCATTTTAGAGAAATGGTAGTTCCTTCAACTTTAAATTGCTTTGATAGGTCACTACCAGATTATAGAGAGCATAACGTGCTTTACAAGTTGAAAAGTTTTCCACCGAGTAATACCAGCAGTGAAAATTGTCGGAGAACCAACTAATTAATCTCTGCTCCTTTACAGCTGTTTAATGCAATGCATAACTAAAAGTCCTGTTAAATTAATTAATGATTTCAATTACGAACTTTTCTCCAAAATGTTATGATTCGTATCAGACTGATAATTCAGTGACCTGGGAGTGTGAAATCTGTGTTATGAAGAGAGTCACCAGTTAATTGATTCACAAATTATTTAAAGTTTGTTGCACCCAAGGGAGTGCTCAGTTTCACAACAGTCATTTCTTAAAGTGTACAAACTCCTTTTCACCTTAAAAATGTCTTTAGTTATTAGCACAATAAGATGCCAGCATATTTCTGGGGCTATGAGTAATATTAACATTGATAATTTAGAATCTGTGGAGATTAAATCTATGTTGGAGAAGAAAAGAAAGTTAGCTAACTTATCAATGACTCTCTTTTGTGTCAGTTTTTAAAAATTGTTTTTATTTTAGCAATTTTAAATAGTTTTCTAAACATCACCCCTTAAACACGTTTTGTGTGTGTGTGTGTGTGTGTGTGTGTGTGTGTGTGTGTTTGCTATACATTGAGAATATTTTATGTTGAAAAACAATAAAATTATGCATTCTTAAGAAATTTTGAATGGGTAAATAACATAATAGAAATTGCTGTGATAATTGGTGTTTGAAATATTTGGATTGCTGGTAGGCCTAAAATGCCAGCCTTAAATGCTGGAGAAGGTGCTAACTTCTCAATGCAAGAGCATTAATTTCTATAAGACATCTTGAGTCTTTTTTTATAGTATATAAGAAAAAATTAACAGTCATATGTACTTGCTTCTGGTTATTTTACCCATAACTTAAATAACAAAAGTGTACATATGTACAGAGAGAAGGGATGGAATCGATAATATTATTAGTATTTTATAATACATTTATTAAAGTTTTATTAACGTTTCTATGCTGGACTTGGGCTGATTTCAGAGTGGGTATTACCCACTCTGAAAGGGTGAGAACTCTTTCTTGACTGCCTATGGCTAGCTGAGGTGGAAGAGAAAGAGATGATACTCTTTAGCAGAAGGGTAAGGAAGCAGGGAGATCTCTGGCTATGAATGGTGGCTATCTTATTAGTGAACTATATAATCTTGTCTGTTCCAAACACATATTAATGCACAACTAAAAAGTCTAATGTTTTTAGGGTGGTTGAACAATGTCCTTACCAGTTCTACTCCAGTTTGATAGGCAGTATAAGAAAGACACAAAGGTTAATATGAAAAACAAATTTTTCTTTAGAAAAATATGTCTCTCAGTTTTGAAATGGTAGACATATTTAAAAGATAGAGTAGGAAGCATGTATTTTAGATAAACACTATGTTTGCAAATTTCACTTATCCTGGTGACTCTTCTGTTTTACTTAGCGCATTTTTTTTTTGACCCAAGAAAATTGCCCAAAGAGAAGACAAATAGAGAAACAGTATTATTAAAAAATAAGTTTATCTTCATAAAACTTGCTGCAGGGCAAAAAAGAAATGGACTTGAAAGGGAAGTAGATTTATACTAATTTTTGCATTGTAGGAAATGTACTATTTCAGACACTGACTGACTGCTTCTGTTTTCTAAAATTAAGGAGCCTATAATCTCAGCACCATTAACAAGTGCTGTCATTCAGATACACAGTGTCTGGCTGATTTAAATAAAATGAAATGAAGATAGTTGTTTCTGGTCCCTTGGCTTCACTCATTGCCATAAACATATGCTCTGCGTCCTGCTTCTTTCCATCTTATTTATGACTTTAATTTGTTGTGTGGGCTGATCTAGAAATTAAATTTAATATAATTCTCCAAGGGACTCTGTCATATAATAACATGGTAATTTCTGTGTATCCTTTTGAAAAATGAGGAAATTAATTCTTCCTGACATGTTCTAATTATTCCAGTGTGAACGGCAAATCCGTTTTTCCTAGCCCCTGAAGTGTTATAGGCAAATGGCTGGTGTTCAAAGCTGAGGTGCTAATGCTGACCAGCAGTGCGTTTAATTTGAAACATGAGCAGACACCTTTCAACACACCTTTGTAATATTGGAGTACTTTACAGAAATTAATTCACTACTTATTTGGCAGCTTAGCCTTGGGGTTATGTTTTTTTATTCATCAATACTATAGTCATGTTAGCATAATATTTCCTGTTTCCTTCAGTGCTTGGCTTCTATGTATAGAACTTAAAGTGCGCAATGGGTAGTTCAACTGTATGAATGAAAGAGAATCCACGCACTTCCGAAATACCAGTTGTATGCCAAATCGTGTTTACACTTTTTAGAGAGGTGTAATAAAGTCTTGAATGTTAACTTAATTATAGTCTATGGTTAGCAGCTTTAACTGAAATTACATAGTGTAGAAATTATTGAGACAATCTTTCTGTGAAAAGGCTACTGTACACTCTGCTGCCCTGCTATAAATTTCACTTGTGAAAATTCAATTTATTATATGGTAATGATATCGAGAGAAGTCAGTTTGTGAATAAAATTTATGGAATAGGAATCTCAAGTTTTGAACTCTTCCTTGAAGGAAGTTGCTATACCTTGAGAGAGAAAGGATTTAAATCAATTTTGGTGCTATTAGCCTTGTTAGGTGTGTGATTTGAATCATTAGGACTTATTCATAGAAGATCTATGCAGTATTTTTTTAGAGGAATAACAAAAAGAACTTCCTGATACTATGTTCTTTATCTGAAATCTTAATTGTAAAACTAGCTATTATATACATTTCTCTAATCAGGTCAATCACTAGAGTCAGCCCTATACAGTTCTTTTGTTTTAGTGAGCAGTTGATAAATGCCATTACATATTGGCCATTTATTGTTATAATTAACAAGAAAAATGAATGCATGAGATCCTAGATAGAAATACAATTAACTTAAATAAAAGAAGTAGAATTGTGTTTGGAGTGGCTGTAATCAAGGCTTTCTGTTTATCTGTTTTCGTATCTCTATATTACATTACCTTTAAATTTTAACTTACATGAGAGAAATGGGATTGGTAGTAAATAATTATTCTGATAAATAGCATTAATATTACTCATATTTTTTCTGCTGACTATCCAGCTGCTAGATACAATTTTATTCTTTCCATCAATCTACTGGGAGCTACTGTCAGATCTAAATTATGGATGGATGGGAATATACTTAAGACTTCTCTGTTTTAGCTTTCCCTTATACTAGACTGATGGAAGAAATGGGCTTCTTTTGGCTGAAAACTGGGAAGAAAATACTTGGTTGTCCTATCCTAGATCATAGATTATATAGGTTACTAAAGATTACTCCGATCTCTGCCTTGGTCATCCCGTGATACTCTCCTTGTGTCTCTGTGTCTACACATGGCCTTCTACTTATAAGGACACCAGTCATATTAGATTAGGAGCCCACTCTACTCTGGTATGACCTCATCTTCATTTAATTAATTTTATCTGCAACTAGATTCAAATAAAGTTGCATTCTGAAGTACTGGGGGTTAGGACTTCAACATTTCTTTTTTTGAGGACACAATTCAACCTAAGAGTAGGTAAGTATTTATGGATTACTTTATCTTTTAAACTTAATATAGCACTGAGCTACTTTAAAAGAATATCTCCCCTACTGTAGTATTGTTTTTGTTCATTAATTCTGCAAAAAGAATACTGGTTAACTTGAAGTCTTTGGTATGTCATGCTAACATTTGTCATGCTGTGTCTAGTTGAGGTCTGTCGCTTACTTTGCTCACTTAATCTAATGTAAGCAGTGCAATCAGTGTGATATTATGTTAATTAAAGAAAGATTTGTTGGATACTTATGGTGGCCTAAAACCATGATAGGGATGGTAGGGCACAGCTTCCCAACTAGTATGCTGTGCAGAGTTCATGCTTTGGGTTACAATTGTTTCAAGATATTAATCCCTCAAGTAGAGTGTCAAATAGAGTTTGGGGTGGTTGGAACCCTAGGCCAAGCACCTCTAGCCACTAGCATCTTTGAGAGTTTCCTCCACCATGCCATACAGATATTAACATTTTGACTGTGTGCTATGGAATGTAAAAGATGGGGAGCACTTCTGGGTTTCTAGAGAACTATAAATTGTCCCTGTCCTCCAGGACATTATAATCTGGCTATGGAAGCTAAGGTCTTTATATGAATGATTTAGAATGGAAGCCAGTGTGTGATAAATGCCAAATAGATCAGAGAAGACTTTAAGGGATAGGTTGAATTGGATATGGGCTATGAAGTTTGGGTAAGTTTTTATAAGGGATGAAGAAACATTATAGACAGGAAATGAGGCATGACTCAAATTAGGGGCTTGCAAAAATATAAGGTATTTT
>NW_011889115.1:1324208-1344150 GCF_000151845.1 Pteropus vampyrus
TGGCTTCTTTGGTGTATCCTTAGTTATAGGACTTCTGTTCAGCTAGACTTCAGCTGATTCTCAATGATGATTGTTCAGTAGTTTAGTTGTAATTTTGATGTCTTGGGAGGAAGCAAGCACAGCATTTACCTCTTCTGCTATCTTGAGCAGAAGCTCAGTAAGGCATTCTTTTAAGAGAAGAGGTTTTGTATAGGAAAGTTATAAAAGATTTAGAAAGGTGGGTTGAGGGTAGCTACTGCAAATGATTTAAAGATTGGGGTTATGCCTTAAATATTATTGGTAATCTATATAAGTCTAGGAGTATACCTTGCATATATTAAGTGTGCAGTAAAAATAATTTTGATTGATCAGCTGATCAAAGCCTTAAAACTAGAGAATGGTAAAATAAAAAAAATAAGAGAAAAATAAAAGAATAGCATATTTTAATTTAGGTCTAATATGATTATTGGTTTTAATGGTCAGAAATTGCTTAATAACTCCTAATTTCCTAGTTATTTAATTTTTTTGTTCTCTTTTTTAATGTGTACCTTTGGCTGGATAATCAATAGATCTTGAGCTAATCTGACAAATGAGTTATATTATTGAGGCAGGAGAGAACAAGAACAATGTCAAATGCTTTAAAAGCCTGGCTTTTATGGGGGGAAGGGGATTCACTGAAAACTTAAGATGCTAACCAAAATGCTAATTATCTCACCTTTTCTACACCAAATTTCTTCATCTTTAAAATGAAGGTGTTGAAAAAGATTTCCTATTTGGGCCCTTCTAGATCTAAAATTCTATGATTCTATAACTAATGGACTGTATTATTACATAGTTTATGTTCTTAAAGGGAAACTTGCATACAGATTTCATGCTTTGGCTGTTACCCTACAAGTTAGTGTTTTATGTATATAAGTATATAATATGAAGAGAATTTAAAGATAATTTAGAATTTGCAAAAAATACAAAAGCAAGCAATTAAAAATAAGTATAAACTATGTTCTGGAGTTAACTTTTCAGTTCTTAAAACCATAACCCCTTTTAGAAGAATTTAAATTTAATTACATTTAAAATCATGTTATTTTTAACAGAAATTAATATACATGTGCAAATTATTAGTACTCCACAGTTATTGGTATTCATATGTCTTTATTTTTGATGAATAGTTACTTTCCTATTGCAACACTGAAGAAGTAAGTCTTGCAGTTTAATCAGCTTTGCAGAGAAGTTCTCAATTAATAACAACTAAGTTTCAACTGTGGTGAATACTATTATTTATTTTACATATTGGACAATGAAGCTGTATAATATATAGTTATAGCATCTGGGTCAAAATTCAAGTTAGATCATTATTGTCTATTGTCTTATATAATGTGTAATATAAATATGAGCACTAAGAAGCACCCAGGTAAGATGTAAATATATCTTTAAATATTTTTGACTATCACTTTTTGTGTGACTGATTTTATAAATTAAACTATGGTGAGTATTGTTAATGTTTAATTTCTCTCAAGTGAGTATTTTTAATGTTTAATTTCTATAGACTATAGAGATGGCACCTCAGGCAAATATTTGATGTAGTTTTCTATTCAATCACTCACAAAACATTTTTTGAGCACTTGCTATGAACCAAGTGTTCTGCTAAAGACTTAGGGTATAAATCTAAACAGGAAGAGGTTCATTATGTCAAATGATTATAGATGAGAGGGGAAGAGAAGATAGATACAGAAACAATTATAGTACAATATAGTATTTACTGGTGAAAGTTTAGGTTTATATAAAGTGCTATGAGCAATAAGAAGAAGAAATCAATTTTAAAAGAAGACACGCAAATTTTAAAAGGAAAGGGAAAGAAGGAAATTTTCATTAAAGCAGTGACTTTGAGTCAAGTATTGATAGAAAAGTAAGAGTTCAGAGAAAGTAAGCCCTGTAATGGCCGAATCTGTCTTACTCACTATTCTACTCCTACATATACAACAATACCAGGCACAGAATAAGCATTTTAAAAACTATTTTTGAGTGTCGAATCAATTGGGGAAGAGAAGGAAGTTTAAAAAAACATTCTCAGAAAAAAAATAACATGGACAAAAGCTTGAACACATGGAAAGTCGTGGCATATGTAAAGACATGACTTAGTTTTTTATGGTTGGAATAAGGTAGTATGAAGAGGATGTACTAAAATCTAATGACTTTGGAGTCACTAGAATTTGAATCTTGACTTCATTTTATACTACTTTTATGATTGTGGATAAAATGCTGAGCCTCAGTTTTCCTACTTCAAAATATAACTAATAATATTTATTTAAAATGTTACTATACAGGTTGCCTGGCAATAGTGCCTAGCAAATGGAAAGCACCAAATAAATTATTAAAACACTATTAGTTTTTTTGAGAAAATGGTAGGACCTAAGACTGGAAGAACACCTATGGTGAATATCTTGAAGGACTTGGTGTCATATTAAGGAGTTTGGACTATTTAGTAGGTGATTGGGACCTATTAAATTTTAGTTTGCTATTGAAAATTAGCTACAACATATGTACAAGGCACTCTGGAAAGGAACATCTAGTAGCTTTATCCTTTTCATAATATTCTATTACCGTTTCATAAGTTCTGCATTCCCAATCCTGCTCATATTGCTCAATTATTTGATGCTCACTACAAACAGGGAATAGACAGCATGAATTATTAACTTGGGTAAGCAAAATGTCCTTCCTCAAGTCTGTTGAGGTTAGGAGATGGGTTAAGTAGCACATAGCAGGGAACCAAAAAACAAGAATAAAATAATTAAATTGGATAGATGTTATTTATAGGACTAATATATCAATTACCCAAAATATAACTAGAAATGGCAAGTAGATGATCCATTGGTTGATAATTGAAAGTTGATTGCATTTTTATAGGTCATGTTCCAAATCTGGCTGACCCAATAAGGATTTTTAATAGACTACAAGTTTTAGAGTTTATCTCTGTATCAGAACCTTTTTGCACAATCTTACATATCATATATTCATAATTATATTTGTTGATTAATGTTATAATTTACATTTCAGTTCATGTGTTCAGTGTTCAGTCCTTAAAAATGTCTTGAAGGCTTTTTTTTTTTAATAGGGCAAAGAAGATGGAAAAATAATGAGTACACATGTTTTGTTAATGAAAAAAACCTGTTATTTGCTATTGTTAACATTTTCAGAGTGGAAAAGGGCAAAAATATCACCTTTCTTATATTTCAATTGAAATTAATACTGCTGGTTTGAAAGTTTTGATTAGTCTAGCTTTGGCAGTCCAATATGGCTCAAGAAGATTTCTACAGGGAGAGAATGATTTTTTTAAAGGTCATGACATGTCATTTTTGAACCCTGAAACAGAAATTAGATAGTCTTGTAAGCCATACAGCAGGCCCTCACAGAATACTTTCTGAATGGCTGGCTTTAATATTTGAACCAGGGATGTAAAATGAAATGTACTAGGATACAGAATTCATGGGAGAAGTGTAGTTTGTTAAGAATTGGCAGAAAATAGCTACTACTGGGGCTTTCTAGATCAGTATTCTGATTAGTAGAAGCTCAGGAATCTTCATTTAAACAAATTCTACAGGTGATTCTAATCACCATAAAGACTGAGAATTACTGTCCTAGAAAAATAATTTGGTAAAAAGCTGAAATTAAAAAAAATAAGATATAATATTGGGTGTCTGATTAAGGTGGCTTCTATCACTGAGTTTATCTAAAAAAGCTCTACTATTAAAAACTGACCTTTTAAATTAACTTATTTTAAATTTAAAATGCTTCACAATAACAATATGTAAATAACTAATTCATACATTATTTCAGTTTCATTTATAAATTAATTTTGAATCCTTTGGCTTAAAGAGAGAAAATTCTACAAATTGGTATATGCTTTTGAATGAATGAGTTCTGAACTCTCTCACAGAGCTTATAAAATGGTGCTGGTGTCTTTTCATTGTTGCTAAGTCACTGGGTGGGGCCTAGATATTTTATCATAAATGTCATAGTGCTAATTAGATATTGTTTTTCATTTCTATCAATCAACTGAAGTTAACTACATATGTGACTTAGTAGGAGTGGAGGGATGGAAAGTGAAAGAGGTGACATGAAACTAGGAAATGAATGCCAGTTGAATACAGAGAAAATATAATTAGTAAGATTTGGTATAATTGGTTTGCTAAAGGGACTTTTGGGAAAAATCCTTAAACAGCAGTATTTCCTTCTTTCTGAGTATAATATGCTTTAATTTCCCACCTCTTTCTGATCCCATGCCTTGTTTTCTATAGAGAACTTAATGATTGCTAGAATGTAGGAAATGTTTGGTAATGTCTAACTGCATGGAATTATTAGTACTTTTAGTACTAAAGATTAAAAAAATTTTTTTGATAATGCCTCATATAACTGAATAGACCATAATAAATTGGGAAAGTTATCTATGATGAATACTTTACATGAAATCTGAGCCATAGTGGGCCAATTAAAACACCAGGAATTAAGTAAATTTAAGCCACCAATAATAATTAACATTAATATGCTTAATAGTTGTTGAAAATGTACATTCTTTTTTCTTTTATATTCTCTTGTTTTATTTTGCTCTTCCTCCTATTTTCTGCATCTAGTTTATAAACTTGAATATTAGCATTTTTTAAATGATCTATCTTTTTTTTCCCTTAACTGTAGACTGAAATTCCCAAAGGACATTAGGATTTTGCCTAATTATTATGAGATAACTTGAACTCTTATTAAACATTTTTTCTAGCTATATAAATTGTCTATTTTGGAAATCTGGTTTGTTCTATGGAAATTATCATTTTAGATATAGTGTCTACTATGTGCCAGGTACTGTTTGAGACAATGGTGATATAACAATGAATAAAACAAAATCATTACGTTTATCTTCTAGAGGTAGTGGTGAAGAAGATACGAAAAAATAACAAATAAGCAATTAAATATAGTTATGTCAGAAGGTGGTAAGTGCTATGGAGAAATAGCAAACAGGATAAAAGAGGTAGAGATTGCTGAAGTATGGGGAGTTCGCTCAATCTTATTGTAGAAAATACAGTAAGGCTTTGTGGATAAGGTGCTATTTGAGCTGAGACCAGAAAAAAGCAAAGGAGCAAATCATGTAGATATCTGGGGGAAGATCATTCTAGGGAGGGGAGCTAAGTTCCTGATAGAGAGCAAACTCGATGAATTTGAGGAATAGTAGTAAAGAGGCCAGAGTAGCTGTATGGTGTGAATGACGAGGATGTGCAGGATGTAAGCCACTGCGAGGGCTTTGGCTTTTACCCTGAGAGAGATAGGAAACCATTAGAGGGTTCTCAGCCAAAAAGTATCATAATCGGATTTTTATTTTAACTCTGGCTGCTATGTTGAGTATAGACTTTATCAGGGAGACTACTTAGGAGGTTTTCGCCGTCATCCAGGTAAAAGATGATGGGATCTTGGATGAATGAATTAATAAATGAATGAATGAAAACTAAATAAACAGTAGTTGTATGTCATTCTGAACAAATATAATGAGAATTGATCTAGTTAGATAAGTCTTCCCTGATGAAGTAATTGAGCTGGAATCTGAAAGAATGTGTGTGTTACATGTCATTCAGTTGGCCCTGACTCCTGGCAGCTCTGTGAATGAGTGATGTCCACAATGTCCTGTCCTCCACAGCCCTGCTCAGCTCCTGTGGACTCATGCCTATGACTTCTTTAATGGAGTTAGTCCATCTCATATTTAGTCTTCCTTTTTTCCTGCTGCCTTCTATTTTTCCCAGCGTTGTTGTCTTTTGTAAAGAACTCTGCCTTCTCATGCCCAAAGTAAGACAGCTTCAGTGTTGTCATTTTTGCCTCCAGTCATATTTCAGGCTTAATTTGCTTGAAGACTCTCTTGTTCATCCTTATGGCAGTCCAGGGTATCCACAGAGCTTTCCTCCAACACAGTATTTCAAATGAATCAATTTTTTTCCTATCAGTCTTCTTCACTGCCTAACTTTCGCATTCATGCATATAATTGGGAATACAAGAGAATGGATGATCTTAGCACTGGTTTCTAATGACACATCTTGTACTCAGTGATTTTTCCTAATTCTTCCACTGCTGCCATTCCAAGTCTCAGCATTCTCTTGATTTCTTAACTGCATCTCCATTAGAATTAATGACTGAACCAAGGTAAGCAAAATCTTTAACAATTTCAGTGTCCTTATTGTCTATGTTAAAGTTGTGTATTTCTTCTGTAGTCATGTCTTGTTGAAATTCAGTCCTGCTTTGGCACTTTCTTGGCACTTTCTTCTTTCACTTTCATCAGAAATCATTGCTACTTTCTGTCAGTAATATGTTGTGTCATCTGCATATTTTAAGTTATTGATATTTCTACTACCAATTTTCATTCCCCTTTCTTCTGAGTTTAACCCAGTTTTTTCTATGATATGTTCTATGTACAGATTAAATGAATAGGGAGATGAAATGCATCCTTATCTGACACCTTTGCTTATAGGAAACCTGTCTGTCTCTCCATGTTCTGTCCTGACAGTGGCTTCTTGTTCACAATACAGGTTAAGCATCAGGACAATCAAGGGCTGAGGCACACCCAATTTTTTCAGAGTAACCTATAGCTTTTTATTACAGAATAACAGTGATAAAATAAAGGGGTTGGGAGAGGTGGGACAAAGCAAAGAGCATGTGTAAAGGTCCTGTGATGGTAGGGTACATATTTTGTTCTAGGAACTGGAAGCTAATTATTCGACTTATTTATTTCTCAAAATAATCTTAGGTAGTTCTTATTGTTTCTGTTTTACAGTTGAGGAAATTGAAGCTTAGAGAAAGAAAGTGACTTGCCTAAAATCAGGTTATTAAGAAATAGCAGAGCTTATTTGTTTATTAAAGTCACTCTCCCCATCCCTACGACCACACTCACCAGAGCATAATTTCAGTGATGGCTGTTCGAAGCTTATCCTCAGCAACTAGAACAGTGCCTGACACTTGGTAGATTCAGTAAACACTTGCTGAATGGATGAATGAGAGAATGAATTAGAATCAAGGTGTATTTGACTCCAAAGTTATGTTCTTAACAACATCCTATATACTCAGACACAAATTAGAGCTATCAGATTGTTTCTTAGATAAGGATTTGATAGGTACCAAAGCCTTAGTCCAATGCAAGCTCAAGGAGATGAAGAAAAACATTACTGAAGGGAAATAGAGCTCAGAAAGAACAGACTAAGTGATTTAAAATAAATTTGCTATAAACTAGACTAGGTAAGAAGAGAGGAGGAAAAGAATGTTATGATTCTAAAGCTGGGTGGCGAACTTCCACAATAGCTTTCACTGGAACTTGAGCCTGGAAATTTTCTTGCCTTGACTTATTAGTCAGTCTGCTTCCTGGGACATAGAACACTCTTAATATAAAATTTCTCTCTCTGGTCCTCTTTAATCCTTTCACTTACCAGTTCCCTTCCCCAAAACATTCTTCTTATCAGGTTCTCAGATAATTTGTCCCTAGTGCAACATGACCTGTGGGACATACAGAATATCTGTTGATTTCTCATTTCTGAGTTGGTACTTCAGGTGTGTAACTTTACATTTGTCTATCCACAGATATTTTTCTCTGAAATAGAACCTTGAGTCTCTCACACCTAGGAATTTAGGCCTTAATCTTTTTGTTTCGTTACCTTGCACTGTCTCTTGTTCTTTTACCAGTTCAAGCTGTTTATCTTTTCTCTTCTGTCACAGAGGAAGAAATGTTTCACCTCTTTTCATAAAGTGACATCTCCACTTGTGCTTTTTGCTTCCATACCCTCCCATCTCTGCTAACCTCTGCCAAAACTTTGCTCTGCTAATTATCCCATTCTCTCTTGCAACCCGTATTTGTTCTTTTTCATGGAGTTGGAGATTCAGGTTCTAATTCCTGTTTTGTCACTTTCCAGCTTTGGAATTTTGAGCAAGTTATTTGACTTCTTTGAGTCTCAATTTCTTAGTTTAAAATACCATTTGCCCTGCTAACCTTGCATGTTTGTAGTGAGTCAGTTACAATAATGTGTGCGAACGCACTTTACAAGCTAGAAAACACCATTCAAATGTAAGATGTTATTATTATAACCTATGTGCACAAATGATTCAGATCTCTTCTAAAAACAGCTTTCCTCAACTTTGTTAACCCTTGAAATATCCTTATTTCCTTTTCCCTTTCTTGCAGTCAAACCTCTTGAAAGAATAGTCTTTATTTGCTCTCTATATCTCCTTATTCTTTGATACATTGGAATCTGGCTTCCAATGATTCTGGATAAGTCTATTGAATCTACTGCCTTCGAGATTACTAGCGATTTCCTAATTTTATATTCAGTGCCTTTTTTCTCAGCTCTCATTCTTGCTTTCTGGAGCAGCTGATATTTTCAACTAAAAATGGCTCAGCACAGTACTTAATATATAGTAGATATTTAACAAATTTTTGATAAAAAAATGTATTCTCTTTAGCCTTTTTTGAACGAATCTACTTTTTCCTCTCATAATCCAAATATTTGCATCTCCAAATTTAGTCCATCTCTGTTTTCATTCTGTTACTCTCTTGGAAGTCTGATCTGTTCTAAGGCCTTTCCAATCTACAAGAATGAATCTCACATCTATTTTTCCAGCTTTGTCCTGAGTTTTGGTTCTGCTTGTTTAACTCTGTATCTCTACCTATGTCCCATTGTCACTTCCAATTCACCATGTTTACCATCTCCTTTCTCTAAATCAATCCCTCTTTTAGGCTTTTAAAAATTTTTTATAGTGATATCAGTACTCAGTCGCTCATACTGGAAACCTTATAAATGTGTTGACTCCTTTTTCTTTATGTATCAGTATAATAGTCACTCATTTGTTCATCAAATATTTATCCAGTGTTCGTTATATGTAAAACACTATTCTAGATAATGGGAATACATAAGTGAAACAAAACAGACAAAAATAAGTATTCACAAGGATCTGGTATTCTAGTCACTTGCTTTCATTCATTCATTTACTCAATAAATATTTATTGAGAGTGATAGGGGTGCTATTTTATACAGGGTTGTGTGAGAAGGCTTTATGATATGGAAATATTTCATTAGAAACCTGTATGAAGTGAGAGAGTAAGCCATGAAAATTATTGTGGGAAGAACTTTCAGGCAGAGGTGAAAATGTGCAGAGAGCCCTTGAAATGGGAGGTACTTGGCTGTTCAAAGAAAAGTTGCTACCAGTAGTGTGTTTAGACTCAAGTAAGTGAGTTAAAGAGAAGTTGGAGATAATGTTAGAGAGACTCTTGGTGGCCAGATCAATTACTGTGCTCTAGGACATGGTGAAGATGCTGGCTTTTATCTAAGGGAAATGGGAAGCCATTGAAGGATATAAGAGAGAAGCAAGATGATTTAATTTCCATTTTTAAAAGAATTGGTCTGAGAAGAACAGCCTAGAAAAGCAAGTGTGGCAGTTGAGACACTAGTTAGGAGACTCTAATACAAAAATGTTTGGATGAGAGATGATGATGGCTTGGACTAGAGTGGTAGCAGCAGGAAATTATACATGCTATGAATACATAAATTAAAAACAAAGAGCCTTTTCTTTATAGATTTTGCCTTCTCTGGTAGCATAGTTAGTGAGTTGGTGAAACCTTTTCTCCTAGGTGTCTTTTCTTTAGATATTTACAGCTCTGTGTCAGGATGGATGGTTTAGTGGGCAGACTGCTAGCTAGATTTGCTGCCTACTTGCTCCTTCAGCTGAGCATTCTTGTGAAATGAATAAACTGTGTAATGGTACACAGCTGTCCTGGAGAGAAGTAAAGGGAATGCAAATTCACTCATCTTTTATTTTAAGTCCTATTATTTTCATACAGATTTCATCACTTCACACATATTTAATCTCTCCAGCTAGATTGCAAGGCTGCTGAGGACAAGAACTATATCTTATTCTTTGTTTCACTAGTATCTGACATGGTGTCCTCTCTGTAGTCTGATATTTGTTGATAGTGGTAATAATAATTTATGGCTATTTTTTGCAGAGATCATTGTACTGAAGTCCTGAGTCCTAAAGTAGTTCTGCATATTAATAAAAGCTAATTATAACACTTTATGTGCATTGTTAAGAGACAAACTGTCAAACCTATGTAAGTTAAAAGTGGGTGCAATTTTTTGTAACATGTAGTATTAGTTGTCATTTGAGAGGTTAATTATTTCAATGAACCAGGTTTTTTTTTTTTTTTTTTAATGGCTATTACCAACCATAAGGAAAGTGACAAAATACTTGATATTTGCATATGCAGTTATTTCAATACCCAGCAATATCTTGAAATGACCTGGTGTGGAGGATGAAGCAAGTCTAGGAATTGCTTCCAAGTCCTACATAGCAGCAACATGGAAATAGTTTAGTCCGTTTCACTAGAAGTTTGAAATCTAGTGTATTAGAGGCACGTGCAGAAGCTGTGTTAATTGCTAGCTTATTTTCCATATGGTTCTGTTTTAATGAAGCATATTTGATACAGATGGTTGGAAAGTAAGTTGGATAATATCTAAACTGGCTCTAATTCCTACAGTACTTCCACTCCAGTACTTAACATTGCCTTTGTAAAGATTCTTCATTCACAGACTTTTTTTTTTTTTAGTTGAAATGTGGTCTAAGATAACTGAAAATGATTCTTCTTTCTTTAAACTTGACCACTGAAAAGAATGAGGAGTCATTTCCCCCCTGATTCTAGGTCAAAACTATACTCCAGCTTGGTTTCTTCAGTATTATTTGGGTTCTCTTCATCATTATTATAGCTTTCTGAACATATTTAGTTGAGGAAATGGAGGATCACATAGAGGAACTGAAGTGACTTCACCAAATGCTTAAGTTAGCTTTGTTAACATGACAATATTTTCATCTCTTCGGGGATATGAAATAGAACAGCGTAGAATATTAATAACTATCTCTTGTTTGCATAGTCTCTGTATCTTATGCAATGAAATTAGATTCACTAGATATTAATGTTAAGTTAGAAATGAAATCAAGGGTAAATTGTCCAGCGATACTGCAAAAATCTTTTCCTTTCTTTCCTTCTTTGATACTAGAATATCAAAATATAGTAATTGCATTTGTCTTAAAATTTTAGAAAGTTCAGATATGTTATCTTGCTTAACAATAATTTGCTAATTCCTTCTAAGTATTTTATTTTGGTATACTTGTTGCTAAATATGTACATTTGTCTTCATATTTGTTCAAGAATATAGATAATGTCCTTATTAGACCCGAGGTTGAGTTCTGCAGAGTAAGAAGACATGGTTCAATGAGTTTGTATCCATTTTGCTGCTTTTTTTTTTTTTCTCACATTGTCACTAAAATATTCTCTTTGTTATCTGAATAGTACATCTGCTGACTAGCCTGACCTTCTTTACCTGATTGTGTGAAAAGTCTTGGTTAAATCTGTTAGGCCTTGGAGGCCCAGGAATCTGCTAAGTGCTTCTGAGCTTGAAAGACACGCTGTCCTTGGTTTGTTTTGTCTCTCCTACTTCTGGACACACTTTGATAAAAAACCCTGATGTAGGTATGGGATAAGCCAAATAGTGCAGTATCCTGAGCAGTAATTGACCCAAAGGACTAATTATCTCTTAATAAACACTGGACTTTTTCTCATATTCTAGAGAGGTTCAAAAATGCAAAAATAAAATGAATGAATGAATGAATAAATAAATAAATAAATAAATTTATTTTCAGCCGACTTGGTTATCTTAATACAAGAAGTCCTAATATTGGAAAGAAATAGCTTTTGAGTAAGACTGGACTGCGAGAAAATTTCCTGCATTTATCTACCTCCTCTCCCCAGTTGTCTTTCACCAGAGGAGGTTACAACTGAACTGGACAGTGTTCTGACCAGATGTACTTGCATGTGTTTGGGGAGTTGTATTGAATATACCTCTGCCACAGAAACTATTCATCTTTAAATGTCAACTTCGATGTTGAAATTTTATGAGAATGGAAAGGAATACACATTTTCACTTATTTTAGACTTCCCTTTGGAAAGTGTAGTTTGCTGCTGTTGTCTCAGTTTGGAAGGGTTTACAAAATTTTCTCCAAATACTCATGTACTCATGGAAAGCAAATGTAATCCTCAATTAGATGAGAAAAAAATGCATCTTCCTTTTAAAAATCTTTATAATTGTGGTACATCAGTCGTCATTTTTTTTTTTATTACCTTGTCCTCAATTTATATTCACCCTGGAGATTTAAAAAAATTCTTTTGTCTTGCTTTGTTTGTTTTATTTCAAGCATGGTTTAACTTTTCACTGGAGCAAGAGCCTAAAAAGGTCAGAATAAGTAGAGCACAATTACCTTCATGATAACTGTCAGTTATCCAAGATAGAATATGTTATTCCCCAAGTAATGTTTAAAATCAGAATTGAAGAATAACTGTTGAGTTTGATTTATCTTAAGAAATCTCAGAAAAAATTTAAAGATCCATTCTCTCACTTTGTTTTTCTCTTATGTAAGATTGCTTCTTAAACTCACAGAGAATAGCTCTTTGGAATAGTCTGACTTTGAACTTTGTGGAAAACCACTTAAAAGGTACGGAGAGCCCTATGTTGAATTAGGCAGCTGTAGACCAGCTATTACCATGGTGCTGATAGTAAGTATGAAAGGGGCTCTAGAAATGAGTTTTAAATCACCCAAACAACAGTTTAAGAACAAGAAAAAATCAGCTATAGCTTTTTCACTGTTACTGTATAGATGTTAGGTACCTGAGAAGGTTTTATCTTTTTTTTTTTCTTTTCAGAGAAACAATATTCTTATTTTAGAGATAAAACAAGATATTTAGTTAGGCTTTGGGTTAAGTTTTAGACTTTAATTAGGCTTTAAAAATTTTTATTTTAAAATTTTCTCACTATGGTTTTCAGGTTTAATTCTTGAACTGTATTCCTTTTGGTCTTGATTTTGTTTTCAGAGAAATAGCAGAGCTAAGCTTTTCATTTAATTGTAATAAAATACTGCCCTAAAGAAGAACAAAATATGATTTTTTTACTGGTTTATATAGAAAAGCATATAACTGTAATAATATTTTAACTATGGTTTGTATAGACCATACTCATTTAAACTCTATGCAAATCTTTGTTACTTCAGGGCAAACAAGCTACAAAACCATAATGTGTGCTGTAGTGAGCATACACCATAAATTTGATAATCATACTTGTGAATTCATCATATTTTATATAGGAGATTGCCTTAGCATTATGAATAGTAATGTGCAAATGACGTGAAAAAAATGTTGCCACACTCTTAAAGGTTTAGTGATTTTAATGCTACTGTATTATTTCATTCTGTGCCAAGTTACACTGATTGATAAGTGAAGATATTAAAATAGCAGAGATTTTACATTGGCTTTAATGTGTGGAGTTTCTATAATTCCCCACGAATCTGGAATGTTAATATAAATACTCCTTTTGTAGGGCAGCAGGAAACATGCTGCCCAGACTACACATGTTACTCGGCTAGACCTGCCTCTACTGTTTAGAGAAATATGAGTGGGAGGCTGTCTTAAGTGAAAGTGAAAAAAGGCATTTGTTTAGCTGCATGGCAACACAAATATTTCACTTAGTGAGGACTGACAATGCATCTCATTATGTGAGCGGGTGCCAGCTTGTAAAAAATTTCTGTTTAACTTTCCATATTAGTGGAAGGTGCCTGTACTTAACTGTTTGAAGCCTGGCATTCAGGCCCCCTTCCACCCCCCCACCCCAACACATACTTTTTGTCTATCTACCACTGTTTGTTTATTTTTTAAATCCCAAAGTAATAGATGGGAGAGAGCCAAGGATATTTGGTCCATTGAATGCTATTAGGAATATGTGGGGAAGTCTGCCAGATTGAAATCTGCCTCAGGCTAGACATTTGTCACTTGTTCCCATTTCTCTTATTCCTGATGCACTTTTCTTAAGGCTAATTGGCATATTCTGCCTTGACAGTAGAAACATTGGATAGTATTTGTTATAAATTGACAGTTACCTTGTGGTGCTACCATTGCTTGAGTAGCGGTCTCATGTTCTCAAGATAATAATTCTTGATCTTAAATTCTCTAATCTCTCACAATGCATTTGGGCCTTAGGCTATTTTGCTTGTTATAGAAAGCAGAAGAAAATTAATTAATTATGATTACCACATCACTTGTTTAAAATTATTTATTCTATATATTTTTAATTGAAGAAGGTAGAGAAGAACTTTCTATTTCAGGAGTATTTGAGATCAAGCCCCTGTGTTTACATTGGCATGATATCTACCTTGGCGGGCATTAATGTCAATAGCTTTACTAGGAAAATGGTGGAACTAGGGGAGGGGAAAATACATTTTTTAGATGTTTGTGACTTTAATATACAAATGAAAGATTCTCAGCATTGACAAGCATAGAGTAATGTGCAAGGACCAAATGGATGAGTATTCCAGGAAATGCACATTTTTGTTTCATAAATTCATCATTTTAAAAGCTGTGGCATCAGGAATTTCAGTTTGTTTGGAGAACATTTCAAAATATTTTACTCACTGAGAGAGTTCTAGTTACAGAATAAACTAAGAGAAATAATTTATAATGGACAAAGCACTTTAAAATTATATAAAACAAGAGAGTTAAAAGTGGAGATCACTTCAAAAAAATTAGAAACAAGTTCAAATTGTTGGCAATTTACTTTGCTCCTGTCTGCATGAAGTTTAGGGCATTGTACATTGTGGATATATTTACATTTCTTTAATAAAAGTATTTGGGGCATTTATCTTTTTAAAATTAAGAAATATATTCAGATGTGAATATTAGAAGTCTAATCTAAAACTGATTCTTTTTATTTTCCAAATTAAGTTGTTGGAAATTTGTAGTAAAACCTTTTCCTCCTCTTCATTCCCTCTGCTTCATTCTGCTTCTTATTCTATTCCATTTCTCTCTATTTTTAGTGTTGACTTTGGTCCTTTTGGAGAAGAGAATCCTTTCAAATCCCGAAAACTGTGGCATCATCTGTTAGGCAGAAGCCTGAACTGGCTGGGGAACTCAAATGCCTGCCAAGGATCCTTCTGACCTCTTTCCTCCTTACTAGCCCATAGTTGTGGATTTTTGCTGAATGAGTCATATTTTAGCCCTCTGTCTGGGTCTTTCCGATAGGAAACACAATATACCATCGGTTGATGGGACGAGCCAGGGATGTGGGCGTGCTAGGAGGCAATGCAGTTATAATCTGGATGGAACCCAAAGTAAATATTTTGCCATTAGCTTTCTCATCAATTAGATAGTTATGGTTAGTCTCAAAGGGCCAATATATGGATTTTTTTTTTAAAGTACGTTTGTATTTTTCAGTTCTGAGTGTTATTGCTTAGTTACTGTTCATCAAAAGCAGCTCACTTCTCTCTTCAAACAGAACAATACTGCAACTTTCTGAGCAAAGTCTTGCTTTAAGGTAGGTGAATTGGTTCATTATCAAGGGCACAGATTTGAGGCATCAAATTTACATAAGTAGTTCTGACCCTTCATTCTGTGGTTTAGAGTGAGAGGTAGAAGGCATTGTTTCTGTAACATTTTTGTCTCCATGTTTTCCACCCTGCCCATGCAATTACAAGCTCAGATTTAGAGTACTCGGTGGTGGCTTTATGGGACACTTAGTGTGATGTTCCGTCACAAATTCCTTAGTCCCCAAAGTGGAAAAAAGTACCTCTGGTTCCTTGTCACTTACAGTTCTTGGCAGTTAGTAAGCATCCAATAAATATTTGTGGAATGAGTAATTGAGTAGATGAATGAATGAGAATGTAGGAAATGTTGACAAGAGGAGAATGGTACAAAATTCTTAAAAGATGAGATTGGGAACGATTTAGTATTATGGACACTTGAAGTTTAAATTCTGGAATTAACTAATAACCTGTTGAAATGAGAAGTCCTTAATTCCAAAAAATTTGGACAAATTTTTACTTTTCTAGCTGGTACAAATTAGCTATCAATTACTCCCTAGAATTAGTAGCGTTCAGATTTATAAATTTGATATTTTGGAAGGCAGTGGCATCTTCTAAAATGTCATTCTTGGAAAACTGCCTAGGATTCAGAATAAATAATTTTTATAGTACCAGAGAGACTAAAAGACATCTTGAAAAATTCTGTACCTATCTGTAGTTTTATATTTTCATTGCTGAAGAATAATGCTAGAAGCATGAGCCTGACCAGTGGGAAAAGTGGGCACGTCAGTTTACAGGAAGCTTGGCAAAAGAGTCTCTTTTTCTGGACACGCATTTTCTTTCTGTTAAAGCCTGATTAGGAATGACTAGTCTGTACTTGGTTCTAAATGTGAAGATGGGTTTTTCAAGATGACCACAGTACACATGACAGTCAGATTGTCTCTAGTTCTCCTTTAACCTAAGATAGTGCTAATGCCTATGGGAAAAGCTTTGTAATAATTTTCATTGTATAGGGGAAGGTAGGCTAATGGAGTGAGTGTATGTTCTTTAAATATCTACATATTGGGAAAAATCCCTTGGGAAGTCACATGTGGTAAACTTTATGCTGAATATTTAAAATCAAAGGACTGTTCCCAAGTCCCACGAATATTCCTCAAGCTTTTACTCTTTTAACCCAGGAATTTATATAGTCAGGAGACTATTTTCTCTTAGGTTCTCTTTACTATTATTTTGCCCAATGCCATGCCATTTAGATGCCAGATAATCTTGAGGCTTAATGGTATCCCTCATGATTGATTATTTATTCTGCCTGTGTAGTTAATGGTATATTTATGCAAATGGTATATATACAGTATTTTATTTGCCGACCACAAGGTAGCAAAGGCCAAATTGTTTTTCTGGTGAGGATATACAGATTTTACCTGCCCAATTAAGCAGATAATTTACATATCTAGCCTATCAAACATCAAAACATAATTCCCATTATGTGTGGGAGTCTTAGTTCATATTTTATTGCTCATTTGTCAAAATATAATAGAAAAAATTAAGAATGCATCTTTGGCATATAATGTCCAAAACAGATAGTATATGAAGAGTTCCATTCTTTATACATTGTGAATATGATGACTGCCAAAATATTCTAGCATGCATTATTTATAACTCTCAAAACCTTCTAAATAGGATATTGTCATTTAAAATTATATGGATACTTTTGAACTTATTTGTATTAGATATATTTCATACCATCCCTCTTTTGGAATACATTTAGCAAACATCTTTATTTGTAGGAATTTTTTTTCCATCTTTCAAGGATCAGATCCTTGTAGTCTTCTCCAAACTCACTTCATTTGAACATCCATAGTATATTGTACTTCTTTTTCTTGCTTCCCACAATTTGTCTTTTTTTTCTGGTTTTGTTGAAATATAATAGGTAATTAGTTGCTCCTATTTACATTGTACAATTCAATGATTTTTTTTCAATTATAGTTGACATACAATAATATATTAGTTTCAGTTGTACAGCATAGCGATTAGAGGTCTATATAATTCACAAAGTGGTCACCCAATAATCTAGTACCCCTCTTCCCCCTTACATATTTATTACATTATTAACTATTTTCCTTATGCTATACTTTATATCTCCATGTCTGTTTTGTAACAATCCATTTGTACTTCTTAATCCCTTTGCCCTTTTTTGCTATCTAGCCAACCCCCTCCCATCTAGTAGCCCTCAAAATATTCTTTGTATCTATGAGTTTCTTTCTATTTTTGTTGTTTATTTTGTTCTTTAGATTCCACATGTACGTGAAATCATGCGATATTTGTCTTTAGCTTACTTATTTCATTCAGCGCAATACCCTCTAGGTCCACCAAAGCAATATCTTTTTCTATCCCCTTCCTTTTAGCCTGTGTGTATCTTTTAATCTGGAGTGAGTCTCTTGTAGGCAGCATATGTGGGAGTTTTGTTTTCTTTTGGTTGGAGCACTTAATTTTTTTCCATTTGAGGGACTTGTTGATAGGAATGTAGTTATTATCATTCTTTATTTATGTTTTTGATACATGTTTTTTCTTCCTAAAGAAGCCCCTCCAACATTTCCTGTAATACTGACTTGGTGATGATAAATTCCTTTAGGTTATTTTTGTCTGGGAAGCTCTTTATCTGTTCTTCAATTCTAAATGAGAGCTTTGCTGGATAAAGTATTCTTGGTTGTAGATCCTGGGTTTTCATCACATCGAATATTTTGTGCCAAGCCCTTCTATCCTGCATAGTTTCTTTTGAAGAATCAGCTGCCAGTCTTATGGGTGCTCCCTTGCTTTTCTCTTGCTGCTTTTAAGATTCTCTTTTTGTTTTTAACCTTTGGCATTTTAATTTTGATGTGTCTTGGTGTGGGCTTCTTTGGGTTCATCTTTTTTGGGACTCTTTGAGCTTCCTGGGGTTGTATGTGAATTTCCTTCACCAGGTTAAGGAAGTTTTCCATTATTATTTCTACAAATAGCTCTTCAACTTCTTGTTTTCCTTCCAGTACTCCTATGACATGGATATTTCCTTCTAGTACCCCTATGTCATTTAATTGTGTCCCATAAGCTCCTTAAATTATTATTATAGCCTTGGCTTCTTTTTGCTTGCCATTCTGATTGAGTGTCTTTGGCTTCCCCATCCTCTATATCAGTGGTTTGATCCTCTTTTTTATCCACTCTGTTGATTCCCTCTAATATACTCTTCATCTCAGATAATGTGTTCCTCATTTCTGACTGGTTCTCTTTTATAATTTCCATTTCCATTTTTATGTTTTTTATCTTTGTTAAAATGCTCACTGAATTCATCTACACTTCTTCTAAGTTCATCAAGTATCTTTATAACCAGTATTTTGAACTGTGCATCTGTTAGATTGCTTGACACCATTTTTCTTGGATCTCTGTTTTGTTCTCTCATATGGTTTCTGCTTCTTTATCTTTCCATTTTGGCTGCCTTTCTGTGTCTGTTTCTATGTACTAAGCAAAGCTCCTAAGTCTCCTGGTCTTATTAGCATGGCTTTGTGTAGTAGGCATCCAGTGGCACAATCCTGAGAGGGGTTGAGCTGCAGGCCAAATTTAGCCCAAGCCTCTACCCCTCAGGGGCCACCTTTTAAGATTCAGCAAGAAATCCACAGATGCTGTGCTTATAGTTGCCTCAAGAAACCACACCAGAAACCACACCAGTGTGAGCCTTTGCGCTCCTCAGCAAGGAGCACCAGACTTCCCGAGGACACAACTGGATGTGGCTTGGGTGGGGCCATGATTCGGGAGAGGCAGAGTTTTAGGGAAACCTCTGGGCGGAGCTACCTTTGTTACCTAGTTTGATGACGTCTTAGCTATACTGGGAGACAGGGAGGGCTCAAGAGAGGAACAATGGATACCACCTACATTTCTGCCTGGGAGAAAGCCTCGCCTCAGGCCCGCACTCCGAGGACTCAGTGTCCTCCTGTAAGGTCCCTGGTGCCCCTGTGCAGCCGACCTGGTGCTGGAAGTCCGCTTGAGGACAGGGCCCTTTTAAGAGGCATCTGCAGCTACGGTAGCCTCTGTACCACAAAGCTGCTGGAAACCGGGCAGCCTTGTGTCTTCGCCTGTACTACCTTCTACCATTGTAGGTTGATTAATTATTACTCTTCCTAGTTGTAGTGCTTCTGTTCATTTAGATCCCGGGCTACTTTGCTTGTTGTTTGCTCGGTGTTTCTGTCACAGCTTTGTCTTGAGGGATGAACAAAGTCTCTATCATCTATGCCATTTTTTCCCGCCGACCTCTCCCTCCATGTCTTTTTGTAGTTTGATAGTTCTTTTATTTTTATTAAATCTCTCAATTTATTTTAACTTTTGTCATCAAAATAGACCTGATTTTGGGCTTAGTGGTGCCCTATTGTGTTTACATGGAGATTAAACAATAAAAAGAGATTTCTGCAGTTATATTCTTGTGGCTTCTTTTGAACACCATTATCTATTTAATTGACCTATACCTTTTAGAACAAAGGCCTGGACTTTCAACAGCAAGATGGAGGATGTGGGCGGGGGGAGGGAAATGGGCACG
>NW_011889115.1:1345445-1355663 GCF_000151845.1 Pteropus vampyrus
CCCCCTGTTAAAAGCACCTTGATTTTCTCTTAGGGTACAACCTTTCTATCACTTTCGGTAAATGCGGTTGTGGTAGAGCTACTCTTACCCTTCTCAATCATAGGAAGTGGGTGTTCTATAGGCCTGACCACAGTGATTGGCTCAGAAATAAACCTGTTACTTAAGCCAGGCCAATGAGACTTAATCCTAGGATCTTTGTTGGAATTACTGGAAAGAAGCATTGTCTTTCTCCTGTGATTACTAACCTGGAGATTCTGATAGTCGTGTTTGCCCCAGAAGGGGGAAAAAACCTGCCTGGGAGATGGAGACAGACCACTTCCTGATTACATTATTTAGCACTGAATCCAACTGTGTCAGAAGCCAGGACTTTCAGTTATGTTGAATCAATAAATTATTTTTTGATAAAGGTACTTCGAGTTGGTTTTTATCATTTACAACTAAAAGTATTCTAATGAATACAACCAGAATTGCACGTGTGACAGCACAACTGATACAGTGGATGGATAAATGTGATTTAGAAAACTATTTTGATGTCCGTTGATTCGTCAAATATGTGAAATTTACTTATTCTACTTTAATAAATCAGTGCGAATCAGCATGGGTGTTATGATGAAAGTCATTACTGTTTAAACAAGAATAATTTCTACTGAAATAATTTTAGTATTGTCAAAGAATAAAATGCAAATGAGATAATATAGCTAGTAAGTTCCAGACTTTTAGTTTATATTATTTTGTAAATTGAATTTTTCCTGGGTTAAAATTATAGTTTTCCTTTTTCCTAAATAAAAGAAGTTATAACTTGCTTATATTTTTCATATTCACTTGTCTATTGCAGTTTGATATTTTTGTTAGATGAACGACTTGGGCAGGAATTGGAGAGAGTACTTTATTTACCTATGCTCTGAATAAATATCCTCTGCTTGTGACATTTTTATATGTTAATCTTATTCATTAATATTATTCTACTTAAGATCAACTTTAATGGATTTACTTCAAATTAGAGATCTTCTCGCTAATTTGGAAAACACAAAAAGAAATAGATATTGTAATACACATTTTGCTATTTTCCTGGAAAAAAATAATCTGAATTTGGAAGAAAATTTATTCTCCAAATGTAGTTATGAAATTGTACTTGACTTTGGTAAATCACATTTAAAAGGGCAACGCTTTTAATTTTATTTTTTTAAAGATCATCTCTCTTAAAAATGTGCTGGACCATTTTATAATAAGATTTTATTGCTTAAAAAATTAAGAAAATCCCCAACATTAAAATAAGATCCTAAGTTTTCTTGTTTTTCCCTTTGCCAATGAAGAATGAATATTCTCAAATTTGATCTGTTTTACTTAGAAAAGCTTAAATGCCAAGATTTTAAATTCGCACTGGTTTCTCTCTAATACTTATAGATTGTAGCTATGTCCCTTGATCTAAGAGCCACAAATCTAAGTCCCTTGGGTGTTAAGGTTCTCCTTAGGAAATGATCATGTTCAGAAGTTGCTGTGCTAACTAGCTCATGAGAGTAAGGTCCTCGTGAGAGCCATTTTAAGATTAAGCCAAAGTTGCAGCAGCTTTAACCTTTAAGAGTCCATGCAGACAGACAATGGCACATTTGGAATGGCATGCACTTGTTATATGAGTGGAATTTCCTAGAGGTAGTGGGTTTTGAAGATTCTGAAGTTTTATAGATATATCATTATGTAGGATTTCCCCTTTCCTCAAATGACTGCAAGTTTGCAACCCAGATCAAATAAAATTTGAAAGTAGATAAAATTCCTAGTAAGAACCTGCTTCTAATAGTCCCTCCTTTCTTCTTTCTATAACCCTTCTATGTGGTGGTCTGTCTTTCTTTTTGGTCACTTACTGTCTATTTATTTAACCTATCCAAACCTGCTCATAGGATATTATCCCATAGCGGTCACATACACCTTTATTATTATTTTTTTTAGTTAAAAGTTTACATTTATATTAAAACAAGGAAAATAATCTTAAACATAATTTTATAATTTCATTTGTTTTCTTTTTTACTTGCATAGTTTTATTCCTGTTTATGTATTAAAAAATAATTTTACATAATTGTAATAAGAGCATAGATGTCATTGTGTGTTCTTTGTTTTTCATTTAATGTTAAATAATAAACATTTTCCACCACATAGAGCTTGCTATGAGCCATACAGACACTTAGGGAAGCCCTGGTGTGTCTTGCCTTCTTTGGGAGAGAGCTGCCTTCCTCCTGGTCTTGAGATATTTTATTCACAATATTTCATTTGCCTGAAGCTCTTACTGAGGGAAGACATAGTTTATTTTATTGGAACTTGTCCTAACATTTTACCAATAACTGAAGTTTTCTTTAGTTTTTTTTTCTGCCTCTCTTGTATCTAGTAAGATGCTTGTACAATTTTTCTTCTTTAACCTGTGCATGTAGTGTTATTGGCAGATTTTGTGAATCATCTAGCATTACTGGGATTAAAACCTACTTGTTCTTGATGGATTTTCATGTACAATTAGTATTTAAAGGATTTTTGCATCTGTGTTCATAAATGAGATTAGTGTATAATTTTCTATTTTTATAGTATCTTTATTCTGTTTTGGAATCAAGGATATTCTAGCCTTCTAAAATGAATTGGGAGTCATATACATCTTAGTGTGAAAGGAAGTCATAGTATTACCCCTCCTAGAGGCACTTAAGTTTAAACGCTAACTAGGAGAAAAAAAATATTTTTATCCTTAATGGATTTTGAAACGTCAGCCTAAGATAGCTGTATTTTTGGGGGGAATAGTTGGTGTTGGTGGGAGGGAAGTTGGGGATAGACAAAATATTGGTGAAGGGTGGAGTTTGCCTCTGTATTTTCTGTCATAGCAGTACAAGTATTTTGGTGTTTATCTCTGGATTTTTTTTTTTAGCAAACCTGTGACGTGGTCAATTGAGTTTAAGAGGAGAGTAGGTTGATGATGCAGGTTAAGAAAGATATTATCAGAGAAGCCTTTAACTGAACATTATAAAGGGGTCCTGCACCAAATTTGGAGCTCAACATGATCTGGGATTTAAATACATTCCAATTAATCTGTTTATGTCCCTAATGTCCTTGAAAAGGCAAAAGGATAGAGCTTTTCTTCCAAGCCCCACAATTACTCCATTGGTTGCATTAAGCCATTTATGACATAATTCTTCCTCCAAGTTTCTACTAAGATTTTAGTAAGATTTTCATCTTTATAAAAAATCTAAGAAGTAGATGTGGCACCACATATTATTTGACCTATGTTTAATCTCATTTCATCCTATAAAAAATAGTCCAACACAAATGTTAGGAACTTTTAAGTTTGGGCTTCCTGAGTATCTGACATGACTACTGATGCAATTTCTTACAAAAGAGATGCTTACTTTCTTCTGTCTTTATCTGTTATTCTAAATGTATCACAATTTAATTCCATGCAGTTTTTGAGTACCTACAGTGCACCAGGTACTGGATATTCACAGGTGATGTTCTTAAGGAGTTCAATCTTTCCTTTTCCTTCCTCCTTCTCTAAATAAGCCCCTTTACTTTTCTGATAGCCAGGTATTTTTGTTTCTCTTTCTTTTTGCCTCTCTGTCAAAGCAAAGAGACTTTGAAAGGAAATTTTGAGTTAAACCCAAGCTGCTTCTATTGAGAAGAATTACTATAGCCCTCTAAACATGGGCCTATTGTTTGTTTAGAACCCAGTGTTAATGAGGGCACAATGCTTGTCTTCATTCTTATATGGACCTATTAGCTTTGCTCTGTTCCATGGCCTTGGATCCCGCTCTAATGATTGATACTTGCTAAAGACCAGGTGAGAGGATTTGACTGATCAAAACATTAGAAAACCAGTGCAAATTGCATTCTTGCCAGGTATCATCCTTGTTTATAAAAACAAAATCATAATTTAGGACTTCACTTTAAAACAATTGTTACTAAATAAGTTTAAAGGAATGTGGAAAAGTAAAAGGGACTTTAAAACACTTTATCATGCTATTTTTTTTTTCTGTTGTCCATTAATTGGATAATTCTTAAGATAATTTTCTCCATGTTACTTAGCTTTCTTTTTAATATATTTGGATGCAAGATTGAGCTTTGCTGGTCTTTCTTTCTTGTTCTTCGGGTGTTAGTGCCAGCTCTGGCAGCCCTCATTGTCAGTGCTGGCTTAAATGAAGGAATGGTTGAAGGCTCCTTTTGGAGACCCACTTCACTGGTTATTTTAATTGCTCACAGGGATAATTGTTGAGTGGTGCTATATCGCATAGTATTTCCCTTGCCACAGGGTTTAGGAATTCTTCCCAGTAATCACTCCTCCTCCTGCTGTATGAGAGGATCTGACTGGAAAGATGTAACTGGCTAGGTATCTGCCTAAAACTATGAGTAGGGCCCTGGGCAGATTAACTCTGGGAAATTCGTGCAGCCACAATGAATACTTTCCTTATTGATCTTCTGCTTTGTATAGTCAGAAACAGAATTTGTAGAGTTTAAAATTAGCTTCTATATCATCATATTCTAGGACACCCTCTCTCACATAGCCATCCCTGTGAGACTAAATGTTTTCTTTTTTCACAGTCAGAGATGTTAGAACAACAATAGGGATATGAGTGATAAGGGCCTGACTTAATTTTTTTTTTTTTTTTTTAAACACTGCTTTTGCAGCTATGTCTGCTGTGGTGAAGGACTGTGATATATACTATTTGCTGGTGTTCTGTGGAATGGCACTGTCATTACTTTCTGAGATATAGTAATGAAGGAATTCTGGATCCAGCATCTCCACTAGGTATTTCCTCAAACTTAGCTATATCTCTGGGCGGAAAAGAGGCTGATGAGAAACAACAGTTTGTAGTTTTGAAACCTTTTATCAAGAAATAACTGATTCACAACTAGTCAGTAAACAAAAATAAAGGTGAACTTGTTTAGGCCATATTTTAGAATTAGCTTTATAGTTACAGTTTTTAAATTGGAAATCAATGGAAATAAGGTAGGTGGGGTTGTTCGTGATTTTTTTTTTTTTTTAGAGTTTTTGTCACTTAATAAAATAAAAATCATATTAATCTTGAGTCACTATCTAGACCTCATTAGTTATAGTGGAACAGAACAGAAACTTCTGCTGAAGAACTTTGGGAATCATCAAAATGACCTTGATCTCTTTGCTAAGGTTGATTGCTTTAAAGACCCCAATTCTTCTTCACTCTTACTTGTATCTACAACTTTTGCCATGAAACTTTACAGTGCCCTTTCACGCTCGACAGGGCATTCTTTCTCACCTCTTGACCCTGGGATCCACTATTTAACTTGCTTTAGTCAATGGGGTATTAGCAAATATGACACATGTAGAGGCTTCTAAAAGTACTTGAGCATTTCTGTTCACACCCTTGCATTTTTCTGTCACTATGAGAACAATCCTGGACTAGTCTGTTGGAGGAAGAAACTTATGGACCAGAGTTAAATTACTCTAGTCATCTCAGCCAAGGCCTTCCTAGATTAGCCAAAGGCCAGCCAACCACAAGACACGTTGGTGAGCACAGCTAAAACCAGAAGAAATGCCCAACTGACCTGCAAACACATGAGCTAAATAAATGCTTATTGTTTTAAGCTACTGAATTTTGGGGGGGTTGAACCTGCAGCATTCTTATATCCACAGGTATTTGAAACAACCTTACATAACCCCTTTTTAAAAAGACTCAATTGGGTAAATGCCACAGATGATCCAGAGTGATTTCTTGCTGTTCCAACGACAGTGTGTGTTTCACACTGATCTCAAAAAATTCTTAGAGCCAGACACTCAGTGACACTTATGTGAGACTTGATTTAAAATGAAATATGTTTTCTTTATGTGTTGATTTTTCATACTCTGGAGATATTCTCCACTTAGTCTGTATATTCGGCTAATGTATGTTAGCATTACTAGGCACAGAAACATTTAGTCCATGAAGAAAGATAAGGCAGAAAATGCAAATAATTGAGTTAAATCCATATGATAAGAAACGCAAATGCCAATATATCCTTTGTTAAGAACAAATTTTGTTGAGGGAGGGGTGGGTGGTGGTGAATGGAATCAGTAAAACAGAGGGGAAAATTGAGTCTGGGAAAAGGGAAAACTAGATTTACTTTGGGCCATTTCAAGACAACATAATGTAAGAATGAGTGTTGTGAATGAAGACTGAACTTTGAAATTTAATCCCATTTATACTCTGCAAGTTCAGCTTATTAAAAAGGAGGGAAAAGATTGGATGAAAAGAGGGAAAGAGGTAGTTTTGTTTAGGGGCATGGTGCTTTAATTCTTTATGCTTTGAAATCAAATGACTACTGTCTTTTCTAGTTTCAGACTCACTATATGGTGTTGCTATTTTGTTCACTTTCTTTTGTGGTAGAAAGAAGTCTGCTTTTTAGGAAATATATAAGAAGTAGGAGGCTGAGAATCAGACAGAGTTCCCCGGACTAAACACATCTCAACAATTATGGCCCTGCATTCATCGAGAGTTGTACTTGGAGAAGGGCTGCTGGATGGGGGACCTGTATGTGGTTAATTCATTGTATTACTTGGAAAGGTCTTTATTATTTTGCACGGCAGTGTGGTCACCTGGTGGTAGGTCATTAGCATTTAGTCTTCTTTTCCTCACAACAATGTACAACATGCTAATTAGAGGATTCTGAAAGCTAAGTAACCGGTTTTAAAATCAGATGTTTTAATTTGCAGCTTTAATGGCTGTTTTTATAATAACTGGCTTTATTGGGGGTAAAAGCACTTCTCATGTTCCACTAGCAAGACAGAGTATAACAGAAGCTGACAAAATTAAAAACCTCATAATGTGACCTTTGCCTGGGATAAAAGGCTGTTTCATAACAATTTCCTTTTGTTCTTTGTTTAAGCCATTACTCTAAAAGGAGCCTCCGATTAATCTAAGTAAATGCATCATTACAGTACTAATCCATGTCCTTCTGTCAGTGTCTGTTTTAATTAAATAAGAAATGCTAGCAGAAAGATATCACGCGCAAAGCTGTGATTGGAGAAAGAAGCACTGGTTGATCAGGGAAAGATTAAAAAGGGCTTTACTGTTTTGTCCATTTGCATAGCTCCAGATGCCACAGTGTTTCAGGTTGAAAGAAAACTTACAAAAGAGTTTAACACATTTCACTCTTATAGATTTAAAATAATGGGATTTACCAATGAAATTCTAATCATCCAATTTATCGCATGTTAGACATTCCAAAGCAAGGAGCATAACAGCTCAGGGTGTGTCTTTTATGCAATGTATTGTACCTGTGAAAATATACCTGCCAAATTTGTGTGTGTTTCTTCTTATTTTGGATGACTGTGATGGTGAAACCTGGGTCGTTGGCATACAGTTGATTTTTTTTTCTTTTTACAGTATCTTGCAACTTCTGTTTAGTTTTTTTTAAAATGTTTTTATATTGATAATATGTAAAGAATTTAGGCACGTAATTGCTTTTAAACAATGAAAAGTACATTTAATAAATGCTTATAAAATGAATATATCTAGTTAATATTGCTACACTGATACACAGAAACTCTTCATGGCAGTAGAGTTTCTGAATTCCCGTGGTGATGGCTTTCTCCATATACGAACCATTATTTGATGTAATGAAAAGAGAAAGTGTGCAACAGTGAGATTGTTAATTAATTTAGCCTAACAAGATGAAGATAAATGAAGCAAAGCGCAGATTGAATGAAGCAAGAGGTCTTATTTACAATTTAATACATTTTTATATAATGCAGATTTTACTTGATAAAAAAATAAACAGAGCCCCCACCCAGAATACCTGCTAACATAAAAGTACACTCCCTCGCACCACCATTCAACACTAAAATCCTGACCTGACTGTACAGAAAACATGTACGGTGGCTCCATATAGAAGACACTTTTATAATGTGTAAACAGTGCTTTTCTACTGCTAAGAATCCTACACTAGTTAACCTTTAACTTCAGCATTTTATTATTCTTGTTATAGACTGAGGATGACCATAAGAATAATTATCTGAAAAACTCTGAGTTTTTTGTTCTCCAGGTTATCCTGAGACATCTTGCTTCAGTTATTTAATAATCATTTTATTTTAATCCTCTTTTTAAAAACAATTTTTTTTTCCTTTTTAGCCAAAGGAAAGAAGCTTAAAAGTGAAGGGGTAGGGAGGGGAAGAAGAGCTGTGAGTCTTTTTACATGTGTTTGAATCTGTAGCAATTGTGCAGAATTCTTAAATTAGCATTATTTTTAAAAGTCTCCCTTTCAGAGATTAATGAGCTTTATCCAGTATTTGACCTTTTATCATTCTTGCTTTCTGCTCAGAAGTACTTCCTTCCTTCCTACAGTAGCTAGAAAAGACTGTCTCTTATCTTATGTTACTGTAGGCAGTGGTAACAGGGCTCTCTACAAATGGTGTTATTATGGTCACTATGTTTTTATCTCAGGGGTCACGAACAAATCCATGCAACTGCTTCTAAGGATTTCAATAAATAGGACTTTTTATCCAGACAATCGCCTTTTATGTTACTTTTAAACAAAACTACTAGTCCATCAAGAGTTTCAAAAGAAAACAATTCTACAGAGTGCTGGTATGGCCGCACAGACCAATCATCATGGCACCCATTCTCCAGTCCTTTATTTTTCAAGTCCACAACAATAGGTTGTTGATTCAATGGACAAGACCAGAACAATTAAGTTCTCTGTTTAGCAGCAGTGCAGCATTTTAATGCCCTTCTCTAATAATGGTCTCATTATTGTTATTCTAAGACTGGGCCTCAGGAGGAGGAATATTTGCTGGAGGTACGTCATTATTTTGCAAATTTCGATTAGCTCATCATGTTGTCTGTAGTGTGAAAATCGTAGCTAATTAGGGCAGCCAGTTAGACTACCAGCTTTTGAGCTTATGAGTTAAAAGGTAGCATACTTGATAGGCCAGTGATGTGAAAAAGGTGGTAAAAAGGAGGATTAGAGCAGTTGCCTTAGTAACTCCAACTTCCATCTGTGAGGGAACAATGGACTTGTGTTTCTCCCCCACCTTGGTGTAAAAATTGGTTTTGTTTTGAAAGGACAGGGTTCTTTTTATGACAATCTGGAATTCAGCCCAACTGAGTGTAGTTTTAGTTGTTAGGAGAGACCATTGGGGATAGGAAAGATGAAAGGTCATGGTGAGCTTCAAGGACATGAAAGGTTGTTGTCTCATGTAACAATGGTAGATTGTTTTTCTCTAATATTTCTAGCCAGCCCCTAAGTCAGGTGATGGAACAAATACCTACAGTTTAGTCAGGTGAAACAGGAGGGGGCGGGGGAGGAAAGGAGAAAAAAATGGGGTAAGAGAGAGTTTGTACTTTGTTAGAAAAAAAAGAGTAACTTTGCTTTTATTAAGCAAAGTGATATTTCTTTGTCGCCATCTCTGAGATTCCAGTGTGCTTTGGATGGTTTGCCTCTGTGGGCCATCACATCTCTGGGAAGCTCTCCAATGTGTTAGGAAATGTGATTTAAGCTTTCTTCCTGAACTCCCAGGAGGACCAATGATGTGATACTTAACAATAAATTTAGTTGGTGTAGCTTTCTCACATATTGGTGTTCTTAAAAGGTTTTCCTTCAAATGCACACTGAATAAAATGAATGATAAATATGAAAGAAATTTGTTTCACCACTCTACAGGGTTTTATCATAAATTCTATGACTTCCATCACAGAAAGTTTACAGGAAACTGTTTAGATGTTGCTGCAATAGCAACACAAATTTTTCTCTCTGTACAGAAGAAAATGCTACAATTTTAAGAGCTATTGAAGGTTTTGTATTACAGAGGAGGTGATAGAAAAGAATTGGATACAGTGATATTTCTTAAAAATCCTCAAAACCAAATCACCCTCTCTGGGTTTGAAACACTTTTATTTCAGCAAAATAAGTGATTTCTGTTTTCCTTCCATATCAATATTAAAACACTTGGTTGTGGTTGATGTGCGTGTGTGCATGTGTGTGCATGTGTGTGTGTGTGTGTGTGTGTGTGTGTGTGTACAACTAGAGAGAGTTATAGGAACACTATCTTTTTAAGCAAACAGCTCATCTTTTGATGATCAAAGAAACCATATTTCTTCCTCTGTATTGTCTCCAAACAACCCTTGTGTAATTGAAGCTGGACTTGGTCCAGGGGTTTGGGGGGGATTTTCAAATTCTCTTTTAATCCTAGGTCTTTGTTTTTTTACTTTTTCTAGCCAACTGTTCTTATTGCTGTAGTCT
>NW_011889115.1:1356223-1358198 GCF_000151845.1 Pteropus vampyrus
TAGGCAAATAGATGTCATTTGCTTTCTATTTAAATATAATAACTTGAAAATAAAGAACAAATGAAGCATTACAGGAATGTCTAACTTGTTTTCTGGTCACTTTACTGGTTGAAGGGGGAGAGAGAATAAAGCTAACATCTGGTGGTGGGTTGAGATTCAGATCAGATTTTTTATAACTTTTAAAGTTCCATTTTAAATAAATGAATCTTTTTTTTTTTCTGACCAAAACAAAAACAAAAACAAAAACAAAAACAAAAACAAAAACGCCAGCATAAGTGGGGAGAGATGTACCCCTAAGTTACTGTGTGAAATACTTTCATAGACATTATTACAGTTTAGGATTTAAACACTTTTTCTTTCCAGTATGGCAAAATAGTTAACTGTTCTGTTTCTTAGTTTTTGCATCTTTAGAAAGGGACCTGATGTTATTCAACTTTGTTAGATGTTGTACAGGACATAAGAATTAGGATATGGTGGAAAAATGCAATATACAGTTGATAGAATATTATGAGTATAAATTTGTGCTTTATTTAAACAGATATCCCCAGGCAAATATGAACCACAATGGTTAGGTCAATGTAAATGGCATAGTTTATTTTTGGAATCATTCAGAACATATTTAGAAATTTTAGACTCTTTAAACATAGAGGAGAAAATAAAATAATCCATAATGTCTGATTATTATTTCATGATAAAAAATTTACTCCCCAGGAACATTAAAATTAAAAAAAAATTATATTAGTTTCAAGTATACAGTACATTGGTTAGACATTTATATTGTTTATGAAGTGTTCCTCCCAGTAACATTTTAATATATTTTATTTCTGTCTTTTATCTATGTGTGTACGTGACGAAAGAACATGTGTAACTTGTTTACTGCCCTCTCTCCAATGCCCAGAACAGTGCATAGCTCATAGTAGGTACTTGAAAAATAGTTGTTGACTAAATGAAAAAAAAAATGCAAAATTGGAACATACTTTAGATACATTTTTGTATTTAAGAAATCATTTTATTGGACTTTCCCATGTTAACAGTCTTTTGAAAACATGAGTTTTAATGACCACATTATATACTGTCATATGCATGTACTATAGTTTGTTTTACTATTAAATTATTGCTTTCCAATTTTTCATCATTATAATATGAAAGTTAATTTATAAGGATAGCCTCCATTTATTATTAAATTGGTAAAATTTAAAAATTAATGGAAAAACCCTTTCATGATCAACCTTATTTCCTTCAAGTTTTGCTTAGATGTCATTTTCTCAGTGAGATCTACCTTGACTATCCTATTTTAAATTTGCAATCCTGCAAACATTTCTGATCTGTCTAATGCTGTTCTATTTGTTCCTATAGCTTTTATCAACTGGTAATTTGCATATCAAATTTATTTGCTATATTTTCCTTATATTCCCTACAACATAAGCTCAAGATAGCAGATATTTTTTTGACCGTTTTGTCATTCATATTCCTCAGTGTTCTTGACCAACATCTGAAACATAGTAGATGTTCCAACAATACTTGTTAAATGTGTTCATTGAAACTTAAAAAGATGGAAGTGTCTATTTTTTAAAAGTCAAGAGTCAGTCCTTTTTGTTTTCATATGGACAGCTCTAGTCAACCAATTTGTACACTGGCTAAAGTCTTCTGTTTTCTCAATGTTAATATGTACACATTATCCAGTTAAATTGAGTTATAACACTCGACTGAATCTTAGGCCATGTTGGATTCAGTTTAAATGTCTTGCAAAAATATGCCTCAAATTTTTGCCACTTGAAGTCACTCTGAACTCTAGCTTTAGGAAGATGATTCTCTGGATGAGAGTCACCAGTGCCACTCCAAATGATCCTTTTTCTTACTTAGAAGTCCTTCTGGTAAGACTCTTAAGGTTTCTGACCTGGGCAAACTAAGGTTAACCTGATAATTTTTCTATATTTTAGGATGATTTTACTTTATTTTGTCCCCTAACTGACAT
>NW_011889115.1:1359313-1362960 GCF_000151845.1 Pteropus vampyrus
ACTGTTTTTCTTTTCATCACTTTAATCTTCTCTCCAGATTAAATAATCATCATTTTGTTGACCTTTTTAAATAGATTCCATAAAAATAAAAATAAGTGATTAGAATTAAAACATTTTTTCACTTTGTTTTACTTGGTCTACTCTTCCAGTTCTCAAGGACTTTCTTTTAGTTTTCCATGGTTCTTCTTTTTCCATAGTCATCATCTTTTCCTTTGCTCTGACTATGAACATGGGCTTTTGTAGCAATTTGTGAAACTACTGGCTGCCTTATCTGTCTTTTCACGTTTTAGTTAGTTGTTAATTTCTCTGAATATGACTAAACAAGTTGTGTTCATTATAACAGGAGACCTCAGGTAAGGGTCCACTGGGATGGGAACAACCTTGGGAGAAAGTTAATAAAGCAGACAAAATGCATTAGCTAAAAGACTGGACAATGAACACCAATAAGTGTAGTTCCTGCATGTAGAAGAGAGGCATAAAACAGGAGACTAAGTGTTTCATAAAGCAGACAGAGCAATAAAAGTCGGGGGCAAGTGGTATTAGAGATTTAGGCAGCTAGGTCACGATAAGGCCTTAGTTACTAAATAAAGTTAAAAGACAGATTCCAGTTTCTAAGGAGTCTGCAAGTGGAAGGTTACCAAGACCATGGAAGTGTCATGGTCTTGGATGAACTAGTGCACTTTGGTACAGGAAAACAAGGTATAATCCTATTTATTGGAATCAAAGCAAAAAGTTAATCTAGCAGCAGGAGTAATTAATTTTATTTTGTGTCTCAAGGGATTGTGTTGGAGTCTTTTAGATAAGGTCAGAAATGGTTCTAGAGCAGTGGCTCTCAAAGTTTTAGTGTATATAAGAATCCCCTGAGATGATTCAGGTTTATGAAGTGGGATCCAGGTGTTTATATTTTTAACAAGTGCCATAGATTATTCTCTTGCAAGTGTTTACAGATCACATTTGGAGAAAATTTCCATAAAGCCTGAGATGACACTTATCGTAGGATAAGGGACCAAGTGATTAAAGTCACTGGGAGAGGAGGCATTTAGAAATTGAAAGTCAGACCTTTCTACTAAGAGAAAAATGTATCTATTATGCTCAGAGCTAATTTGTATTTATCTGAACGTAAGAAAGCAGAAAACATGGGCTGATATACGCTGAACTGGTGTGTTATAAGCCTACTAGGGTTTTCTTTTCATGTATCTTGTGTTTGTGACCTGAGTGCTTTTGTAATCTCTAGCATAAAGATTTACATCTTGTAGTGTAAAAAAGTAAGGCTGATTGTTCTTTTGTGCCTAATCTAAACTGTCCCTCATTTGTATTTTCCATTTGTTATCTGCATCATTGAATTTCATCTTCTTTTCCCTACTTCGTAAGTTGATTAGAATGAGTTGAGCAGACTGCTGTAATGCTAAGGGTTAACCAGAAGAGAATTACAAATGAACTATCTAGAAGGTTGATTATTAATCCAGCTAGAGAAGAAATATCCTTTTACTTAGCAAGAATGAGTATCCCACGAGCTGATAATATTGTTCGGGCAGTGAGGTGGAATGGCAGAGCTTGGTAAGTAAAACAAAACTTGGAATTAATCTTTTGTATCCATTTTTAAAAATGTGTAGAATTTTGATCTATTGAAACAATTAACTTTAATATTAATTTACAGGCTGCCGGAACAAATTTTAAAAGTTCCAAATGTGTTTGTTAATGAGATCCCTACACAGACTATCGGTAAAAGTTAACTGTAAAGTATTTACATAAGTAGATAAATATATTTAATTTTGAATATTTATAAAAATACATGATTAGATTTGTGATTAAGAACAAGGAAGTGAGTATGGAGGAATGATTACTAAAACAATCTAAGTCTAAACCTCAAACTAAAGAATATTGAATGACAAACTGTTGTTTTTTCACACGAGCAAGTTCTGGGTTCTTAGGTATGAAAATATAATTTAAAATATAATATTCATGTAAAGAGTCAGTGAGATATTTTTTAGACTTCTAGATAACGAAAACTGTCATAAGTTCTTTTATTTTCTGTGTCCTAGTAGTCATTTCATCTTGATGTTTAATTTAAGGACCTTTCTAAAGACAGCTTTTATTGTATTTGTGAATTGGAAGGAAGGAGAAATGAGAGGATCTGTGCTATTTGTACAAAGAAAATTAAGTGAAAGATGATTTTAATAATGTTCTTGCATCAAAGACTGCTTCTTCTGTTGTAGAAAAAAAATTTGATGTCAGTATTCAATTCCATAAGATTGAAGTTTTACATGAATTACTTGATATTGTAAAAATGAGCCTTTTAAACACAATATGGACCATATTGAATATAATTGTAGCTTTATGCAGTCATAAATAATTTCAATATAGCATTGTACTTAGGAGAAGATAGTAAACTTATTAAACTCACCTTAAATTGTAACCGTGTACCATCAAATGCAGGATTTTAACCTTTTCTTTAAAGATATTTCTTTAGTGGCAATAAAAAGGCCTCAAAATAACATTTTGTTATGTAATGCTTACATGAGCACAGAAAAATGTTTAAAAAAACCCATAAATTTAATATTGGAAATATATGTTATGCATGTGTATGTGTTTGTGTGTTCATCAATATATATAGTATATATGTATTCAAAATACCAGAGCACCATTTAGCCATATATACTCAGCTTTTTTTCAGTTCTAGTGTTCTGGCTTATATTTAGGACTGGGAATACAGAGTATAATAAATGAAATAATAAAAAACAATAGTTAAAATTTATTGAGCTCTCGTGTGCTAAATGGTATGTAAAATGCTCTATCTCATTTAATCTTCATATTAACTATGTGGTTTTTGGAAAGACACAGGATTATAGTATATGCTGAAAGAAAAGATAAGCTAATTAAGGAGCTTCTAACATCTAATGTGAAATGTCTAGAAAATAAATGTCCAGGAAACAAAGAGTGTAAGATGGGAGATCCCTAAATTCTGTGTACTTGTTTCTCAAAATTGAGAATATTTAGTATGAGCCTAGGAAAAAAGAGAAAGAAATGAACCTGCAAAGTCTTAGCATTTGTTAATTCTTTTAAAAAAATTTATTATGAAAGTTTTAGTCATACAAAAATGTATAATGAATAGATTAAAATACCTATGTACCTGTAAGAGATAAAACATTACCAATGCAGTTGAAGCCTTTTGTGTACTCTTAATCAATTTTATATCTCCCTCTTTGAGTCAGATGTAACCATTCTTTTTAATTTGGTGTCTATCATTTCTATGCTTTTCTTTATACTTGAACTTAATTCCATATTCATTATGTAGGAGGAAAAACTCCACTTACCATTCTTTGAGATCCAAGAAAGACCTTTTCTTTGCTTCCTATTATACTTTAATTAAAACAAAAAGTCTTTAACATAATCTGCAAAGCCCAGGCTCTGCATAATCTGGCTCCTGCATTGCCAGCCTCAGCTCTTATCTTTTTCCCAGTGGTACTTTCTGATTCAACTGTTATACTGGTCTACACACTCCAAGTTTTTCCTCCCCACTCTAAGGTCTTCACGTAAATCTATCTTCTTAACTGGAATACACTTCTCATTCTTCTTCATAATGATTCCTGCTTATCCTTCAGGTCTCTGTTTAAATGTTTCTTGAGAGGCCTTCTCTGATCCTTCCA
>NW_011889115.1:1364200-1366992 GCF_000151845.1 Pteropus vampyrus
GAACAAATTTTAAAAGTTCCAAATGTGTTTGTTAATGAGATCCCTACACAGACTATCGGTAAAAGTTAACTGTAAAGTATTTACATAAGTAGATAAATATATTTAATTTTGAATATTTATAAAAATACATGATTAGATTTGTGATTAAGAACAAGGAAGTGAGTATGGAGGAATGATTACTAAAACAATCTAAGTCTAAACCTCAAACTAAAGAATATTGAATGACAAACTGTTGTTTTTTCACACGAGCAAGTTCTGGGTTCTTAGGTATGAAAATATAATTTAAAATATAATATTCATGTAAAGAGTCAGTGAGATATTTTTTAGACTTCTAGATAACGAAAACTGTCATAAGTTCTTTTATTTTCTGTGTCCTAGTAGTCATTTCATCTTGATGTTTAATTTAAGGACCTTTCTAAAGACAGCTTTTATTGTATTTGTGAATTGGAAGGAAGGAGAAATGAGAGGATCTGTGCTATTTGTACAAAGAAAATTAAGTGAAAGATGATTTTAATAATGTTCTTGCATCAAAGACTGCTTCTTCTGTTGTAGAAAAAAAATTTGATGTCAGTATTCAATTCCATAAGATTGAAGTTTTACATGAATTACTTGATATTGTAAAAATGAGCCTTTTAAACACAATATGGACCATATTGAATATAATTGTAGCTTTATGCAGTCATAAATAATTTCAATATAGCATTGTACTTAGGAGAAGATAGTAAACTTATTAAACTCACCTTAAATTGTAACCGTGTACCATCAAATGCAGGATTTTAACCTTTTCTTTAAAGATATTTCTTTAGTGGCAATAAAAAGGCCTCAAAATAACATTTTGTTATGTAATGCTTACATGAGCACAGAAAAATGTTTAAAAAAACCCATAAATTTAATATTGGAAATATATGTTATGCATGTGTATGTGTTTGTGTGTTCATCAATATATATAGTATATATGTATTCAAAATACCAGAGCACCATTTAGCCATATATACTCAGCTTTTTTTCAGTTCTAGTGTTCTGGCTTATATTTAGGACTGGGAATACAGAGTATAATAAATGAAATAATAAAAAACAATAGTTAAAATTTATTGAGCTCTCGTGTGCTAAATGGTATGTAAAATGCTCTATCTCATTTAATCTTCATATTAACTATGTGGTTTTTGGAAAGACACAGGATTATAGTATATGCTGAAAGAAAAGATAAGCTAATTAAGGAGCTTCTAACATCTAATGTGAAATGTCTAGAAAATAAATGTCCAGGAAACAAAGAGTGTAAGATGGGAGATCCCTAAATTCTGTGTACTTGTTTCTCAAAATTGAGAATATTTAGTATGAGCCTAGGAAAAAAGAGAAAGAAATGAACCTGCAAAGTCTTAGCATTTGTTAATTCTTTTAAAAAAATTTATTATGAAAGTTTTAGTCATACAAAAATGTATAATGAATAGATTAAAATACCTATGTACCTGTAAGAGATAAAACATTACCAATGCAGTTGAAGCCTTTTGTGTACTCTTAATCAATTTTATATCTCCCTCTTTGAGTCAGATGTAACCATTCTTTTTAATTTGGTGTCTATCATTTCTATGCTTTTCTTTATACTTGAACTTAATTCCATATTCATTATGTAGGAGGAAAAACTCCACTTACCATTCTTTGAGATCCAAGAAAGACCTTTTCTTTGCTTCCTATTATACTTTAATTAAAACAAAAAGTCTTTAACATAATCTGCAAAGCCCAGGCTCTGCATAATCTGGCTCCTGCATTGCCAGCCTCAGCTCTTATCTTTTTCCCAGTGGTACTTTCTGATTCAACTGTTATACTGGTCTACACACTCCAAGTTTTTCCTCCCCACTCTAAGGTCTTCACGTAAATCTATCTTCTTAACTGGAATACACTTCTCATTCTTCTTCATAATGATTCCTGCTTATCCTTCAGGTCTCTGTTTAAATGTTTCTTGAGAGGCCTTCTCTGATCCTTCCAGTTCACATCTTGTGTGCCTGCAAAGATCATGCTTCCCACACTTTAATTTATTTCATAGCAGATATTGCAATGTAAAATTATGTGTTTATTTGTGTGATTTTTATTTAATGTCTGTCCTTTACTCTGGACTGGCCTGTTTTGTTCTCACATGTTTTCCCTAGCATTTAGCACACATGGTCTTGTATGGTATAGGCATTCAATAAATATTTGTTGTTGTTATCAGGGAGTGGAATGTAGTGAATGAGAAGGAAAGGAATAAAAGGACATTGAGAGAAAGAAAGAAAGGAAAATTACATGATAAAGGAGCCGGTGGGTTAGTTTGTATATACTATTTATATAAAATTATGCAACTTGATGCTAGCAAAGATTGGGGTGAGGGAAATGGTAGGGACTTTTTTGCAGTGCAGTCTTTCACTTTTGTGTTCTCATTTTGGGGAATCTGCATTCCTGAATGTTAAGAACTGAGCTTTCAAATTATAAACTTGTAGAGTAGCCCCGGTGTCTACAATCTGAATGTGGAAACACTATAATGGGCTCTAAAAATCTGGAAAAAATTAGGACACATAATTGAGAAAATAGATCTGGTACTTTTGCATAGGAAACCCATGAGTCCACTTGTAAGAGTTTCAAGGTGCGTAACTATAACTAAAATATTCATAGCGGTGACAGTTGCTATAATATTGTATTGCTAGGCAGTGTGTTTTTTTTCCAGGAGAATATAGAAAAGGTTATAAAAAAGGAAAAAGAAAATGAAGCCAGTCTGAGAGGAGGGCTGGGTTTTCAAAATGTCAGAATACACTTATGTTGTA
>NW_011889115.1:1367042-1369587 GCF_000151845.1 Pteropus vampyrus
CATTGCTAAGCCTAGCCTAAGTTAAGGCTTATCAGATCAAGTTTAATGGGCCCAGTCTTTGCCTGATATTTTAGGGGTCCAAAAATAGGTATGAATTTATAAGAATGAAATACTGTAGCTTAAAAAAAACTAAAATGAAACAGAGAGTACAAGCCTCTTGGGTGGAAACTCAAGTTACCTGAACTGAGGATGGACACGTCTTCGTGCCCATTTAAAAAAACATATATTAAGAAAAAGTGGAAGGCAATGTGTATACACATGTACAGGCATGTGGAGGGATGTTTCTTTGAAGACAAATGCCAAGAGGTATTTGTAATGTTTAGCCAAGAGGGTTGTTTGCTGCATTAAGGTAAAAACCAAATCTTGTCTTTTTCAACTGAACCAATAGCCTGGTTGCAGAGAAATTTAATTTTTACTCTTTCTAGGCCAGTTGACAGAAGCTTCCCTTAGGTTAAAAGAACCAGGCATGTTTATTCTGAAGAAAAGAAGTCTTAAGAGAATCTGATAGCTGTCCTGAGATGGCTAACGTGCTGCTATCGGGAAAGAGTATATACTATGGTGGGCCAAACTCTAGTTAGCAGGTGAAAGTCACAGGGAGTCAGTCACAGGAATAGCAGAAGAAAAACTTTGTAACAGTTACAGTTGTCTAAAAATGAACGAACTTCCTTGTTGAGGTACTGAAGGCCTTGTTACTGGAAGTAATTGGGAAGAGAGGTTAAAATGTTGAGTTATACCAAGTTATTTCAATATTAATGTTTATATTAATGTTTATATTATTATTGATGTCTTCTATGTATCACTTGGTTAAGACGAGAAGATGTGTCAATATAAATGACAAAGATATTTCTCTATTATGTGATGCCAAGAATGAACTTCATAAAGACCAGGTTTACTCTTTGGGTTGCTCGGCCATACCTACTCTAATATGTTAATGTAAAAAAAAAAACACATATCTTTATCTGTTGGCAGCCATTTGATACCTGGAATTACCCCCAAATAAGAACTTTAGACCTCACCAGCTATTTCCAAACCTCAGAAGAACTGGGATAAGAGAATGGAACTGAATTAAAAAGTAGAAAAAGAGAAATTGGTTTGTTTCTCCATTGGGTCCAGATCTAAACAAATAAGAATTTAATCAGGGTTAGATAGAACAGATTTAAAATTAACACTAAATTTATTTACTTACCTTCAAAAGACTCCTGAGTTTCTGGTACATTAACAAGATAAAGGGTCACATTTTTAAGCACCTTAGAGATTTTCTGTTATTTTGGTTTCTCCTCATTGAGTTAAATACTTTCATTGAAAAAATTAAAAATATTTTTAAATTATACAAGTAATACATAAATACATTTTTATTGTAGAATAGTGCCTGGCATATAGCAGGCAATCATTAAATATTTTTTGAATAAATAATTATTGAAAAATAAGTGAGGAATTTTCCTTAATTTCTCTCTCCACCCGAAATTCTATTTTGCTTTACAAACTTATTTACTATATCAATATTTTTGTATGCTTTCAGACCTCTTTGTATGATATGACATATAAATATACACAATTATATAGAAATATACAGTTTTATTTTGTGAGGGTAATATTCCCCCTTTTTATACATATTGCTTTATACTTTACATATCTTTTCATTAAAAATTATAACTTAGACTTCTTTGTAATTTACATAGCTTTATTTTCTTCTGTGTAGTACTTTATGTACGTACCATTGTTATATTGATAGACATCTGAGTTAGTTCCAGTTTAAATATTCAGTTGAAATTTTAGGTATTTAAAACTTGGGCGGCAAAACTTGGCTATGTTCTTTTAAAATATATAAAATGGTCACAGAGCATGTTTACATGGCAGGGTTATAAGAACTAAGGACATTGTAGGCAGAAGAATAGAATCTGTAAAGGCATGGAGGAATGAAAAAGAATAGTATCATTTAATTCTTCATTAAGGCAATACAAGAAGTCTTTGTTATCAGTGAATAATAGGTAGTGAAAAAAAGGCTGCTTTAAATTAATCTATTTAAAATTGAGTGGGGATAACAACTTAAAACTCTGGACAAATCATTAGAAACAACTATGTGAAGATACTGAAGGGCAACAAAAGCAGGCTAAATCTTGAAAGGAGATGATGTTTGCAAGAAGGGGAAGAGGAGTACTGGTTAAGTTGGTCATTTTCAAGGTTTCCAGTATGAGGGTAGGCCCCAGTCTGTGCCAGACTTGGAGAGCTAATAAAACTCCAGTAGAAAAATCAGTAGTCTTTCTGGCTTGAAGGACCAGAACAGACTTTGGGGCAACCACAGCTACTGGGAAGTGAGAAGATAATCCTGGAAAGGAAAGAGTAAGAGAAAGGGAGTCTTAAATTTTGTATATAAACTTTGACCCAATTTCTGACTGATCCCCAAACCATGCGTGCACAGGATGGGCTTTATGCAGCCTAGGCAAGGCTAAAAGAAATAAACAAATATTTGAACTGCTGCCCACTGCAGGTGAGACAGAACATGTAGTTGGGGTCTAAGCAAGTAAGCTTTTTGCTAAAACAAACA
>NW_011889115.1:1369637-1387959 GCF_000151845.1 Pteropus vampyrus
ACATATAAATATACACAATTATATAGAAATATACAGTTTTATTTTGTGAGGGTAATATTCCCCCTTTTTATACATATTGCTTTATACTTTACATATCTTTTCATTAAAAATTATAACTTAGACTTCTTTGTAATTTACATAGCTTTATTTTCTTCTGTGTAGTACTTTATGTACGTACCATTGTTATATTGATAGACATCTGAGTTAGTTCCAGTTTAAATATTCAGTTGAAATTTTAGGTATTTAAAACTTGGGCGGCAAAACTTGGCTATGTTCTTTTAAAATATATAAAATGGTCACAGAGCATGTTTACATGGCAGGGTTATAAGAACTAAGGACATTGTAGGCAGAAGAATAGAATCTGTAAAGGCATGGAGGAATGAAAAAGAATAGTATCATTTAATTCTTCATTAAGGCAATACAAGAAGTCTTTGTTATCAGTGAATAATAGGTAGTGAAAAAAAGGCTGCTTTAAATTAATCTATTTAAAATTGAGTGGGGATAACAACTTAAAACTCTGGACAAATCATTAGAAACAACTATGTGAAGATACTGAAGGGCAACAAAAGCAGGCTAAATCTTGAAAGGAGATGATGTTTGCAAGAAGGGGAAGAGGAGTCTGGTTAAGGTGGTCATTTTCAAGGTTTCCAGTATGAGGGTAGGCCCCAGTCTGTGCCAGACTTGGAGAGCTAATAAAACTCCAGTAGAAAAATCAGTAGTCTTTCTGGCTTGAAGGACCAGAACAGACTTTGGGGCAACCACAGCTACTGGGAAGTGAGAAGATAATCCTGGAAAGGAAAGAGTAAGAGAAAGGGAGTCTTAAATTTTGTATATAAACTTTGACCCAATTTCTGACTGATCCCCAAACCATGCGTGCACAGGATGGGCTTTATGCAGCCTAGGCAAGGCTAAAAGAAATAAACAAATATTTGAACTGCTGCCTACTGCAGGTGAGACAGAACATGTAGTTGGGGTCTAAGCAAGTAAGCTTTTTGCTAAAACAAACAAAAAGTGACACTCTTTAGAGCACTGTAAATGAATTCAGAGTTTCCACAACATGATGCTAATGATGTCTAAGATATAATCCCAAATTACTCAACATATGGAGAACCAAGAAAATGTGAAAAAAAAATAGAGCATTTCAGCAGAGAGATTGAAATTACAAAAAGAACCAAATAGGAACTTAAAGATGAAAAATGTAATATCTGAAATAAGGAAATAACCTGATGGGCCAATCAGTAGAATAATAATGACAAAGAAAGAGTCAATGAAATTGAAAATAGATCAATAGAAATGATCCAATTTAAAGAACACAGAAAACAATTGCAAAAAAAATGAATATGGAATGAAGGATAATATTAAATGGTCTAACATATATACATCCCAGAAAAAAAAGGAGAGTAATATTTGGGCTAAAGAAAAGAAAACGCTTGAATAAATAATGGCCTCAAATTTCTCAAATTTGATGAAAGTTAAATTTACAGATTCAATAATTTCAGTGAAGCCCAAACAGGATAAATGCAAAGAAAAACATGCATAGGCACATTATAATAAACTGCTGAAAACAAGAACAATTTATAGGTAAAGTTGTTTTTTTTTTTTTGGTAAAGACCAAGAAAAAAGAGAACACAACTTACCAATATCAGGAATGAAAGAGGAATTATCATTATAGAATTTACAGAGATTAAAAAGACAATAAAGGAACATTATGAATACTTTTATGCCAAAAAATACAACTTACACGAAGTGGATAAATTTTTTGAAAAATACAACTTAAAATTGACACAAGATGAAACAGGAAACTTGAATAAGACTTTACCTTTAAAGTGAATTGCATTTTTAGATTAAAAAAATAACTTTCTAGAAAGATAACTATGGGTCCAAATAGATTCACTAGTGAATTCTATCAAACATTTCAGAAATAACACCAATCTTGCATTAACTCTTTCAAAAAATGGAAGAAGGAGGAATAATTTCTACCTTATGAGGCTAGCATAATAGCCCAAATACGAAACCTGATAAAACATTACAATAAAAGAAAAATTTAGAGCAATATCCCTCATGGTCACAGATGCAAATATCTTTAACAAAAAATCAGCAAATTAAATCTAGCAATATAAAAAAGAATAATGTATTATGATTAAGTAAGGTTTAGCCCAGGATTGCAAGTTTGATTTAACATTTGAAAATCTAACCCTATTAACAGAATAAATGAGAAATATCATGTGCTCATTTTAATAGAATAGAAAAAAAGTATTTGATAACACCCATTCGTAGTTAGAAACTCCCAGCATACTAGGAATAGAAAATAACTTTCTTAATCTGAAAAAGGCATCTGTGAAAAACCTACAACTAACATCATGTTTAAATAGCAAAATATTGAATGCTTTCTTTGTGCATTAGAAAAAACTGACACAAGATGAAATAGAAAACTAATGTCCATGCTTATACATCCTATTTGACATTGTATTGGAGGTCCTAACCATTGTAATGAGTCAAGGAAAGGAAACAGTAAGTCAAATGAAAGAAAAAAGTAGAACTACCTCTGCCTGTACCTTTGGCAAGGTCATGTGACATAAGGTCTTTTATATTTTAATATACTAAGTGGATGGGGATCAAAATTTCATAATAAACAATGGGGAAAATAATTTTATTTTGACTCAGTCTTAAAAATTAAAACCAAAATTAATAAAAATAAATTTATATAATTGGCAACATTTCATTTGTAATTCTAACTATACATTATTTCTTAGAAGAATTAACTGCATGATTTTGAATAATTTTTCAGGTCAAATGTTGCGATAGCACAATCACTTCGATTGTAGTACCATCGTAACAAGTGTCATTTTTTGCAAAAAATATTCCTAAAAACCTTTCTTAATCTTTTTATATTCAAATCATTCTCTTTTGAATAATCTACCATATCAACTATCATTCCTGCCAATTTGGGGTTCTTTCGTTTCTATCCAGTCTAACTGAAAATTCTTGATTTGTCAATGACTTGAGCTGTTTTTCAACACTGTATTTCTCATGAATTCTTCTTTTTCAAAATTTGCAATTTCACTTTGCATTCACTTTACATTTTTATTTTAAAAATTATTTACAATATTTCACAATGCAATATACATTAATCAACTAGTCTGATTCTCAACCTGACTGAAAAAATTATTGGGCAAATTTTTAAAGTATTCCTCTTCTTAAGGCTCTACTTTAACCAATTAAATCAATCTTTGGGAATGAGACCCAGGCATCAATATTTTTTCAAGGCTCCATGTGACTTCAGTGTGCAGACAAATTTGAAACCACTTAGCAGTGATTATCAAAGATACAAAGAAATTAACCCTAATGGATGAGATAAATGTTAAGTTTTGTGAGAGATGTTTGAGTGAAGACTAATTTGATAAATGTTAAGATCATTAGAATATTTTTATATTTTGATGCCTTTCACTTTCTATGTAATTTCGGCGACTCACATAATGAATATTTGGATAATGAGAAAAATACATCCATTGAATGCCAAGTATGTATGGGCTAGGAATACAGTGGTGAACTAAAGTGTATGTTGTCCCTTTCTCTAAGAGTTTACATTATAAGATAATGAATGCTATGAAGGGAAAGGGAGACCTAACCTGGGCTTGGGGTCGAGGATGGTGACTCTACATTAGTGATATACAAGATGAGTAAGAGATTATTTGGTGAAGAGAAGACATGAAAGGTAACAGAATTTTTTAAGACCACAAATTGGGAAGAAGTGTATAAGCTCTAGAAACAGAAATCAGGCAAAGATGACTAAGAACAATCGTCAGAGAATAGTAAAAATAGATCAAGCCTTAAGATGCTAAATGTGTGTGGGTGTCAGAAAATAAGAGTAAAAAGATGATCTGCAAGATATTTGTAGGTCTTGTATCTGTACCAACAAATTTAGAGTTTATTCTGTAGGTTATAAGGAAATAAAGGTTTTTAAGCAGGAGATTAACATGATCAGATTTTATGTTTTAGGACCACAACTCAGGTAGTAGGGAAATAAAAGATTTCCCAGTGTGGTGTCCTCAACTTAGAAACAGAAAAGTAAACTTTTCTTCGTTTTACTTTTCCTGCATTGCAATAAAATTATTCAAGTAGAATGGATTTCGTCTCATTCTAACTCTCAAAGCCAGTCCTCAAAGCCTAATGCAAAACCACATGTATGAGAACAAAAAAAAAAAGAAAAAAAAAATCTTAACTAGCATTCCTCAAGAGCCATATGTATACCAATAAAAGAAGACTGTTACGAATTTTTTGAGTTTGCCAAAACAGCTTTGAAATGAGGATAAGGAGCCTGAGAGCCATCCTCAAGGGACTGACCCCAGAGAACAATATGGTCTAGAAACGATAGATATCTGAAGATACTAAAGTGGCCCAAGGCAATTAATTTGACAGCAACAAACATGGAACCATCCTTTTATTTTGACTATTAGCTAGTAGGATGGGAAGTGGGAGAGGAAAAAAAAAAAGAAAATTTTAATTAAATAATGTTTTACATATTTTTCTCCTTTGGATTCAATTCAGTCACAAATGATATAGCAGTTGTCTGAAATTTCCACAGCATTAATTAATTCAAAAGAGCAGAAAATGAGTTAGAACCAAAAACTTATTTATTATGCCCTCTATCCTTTAAGCACCATGAAAAACTCAGTGTCTCTTGTGGTCACAAGAGTTTGCATTTCTAAGACTTGAATGTATCCAATTTAAAAATGAATTAAAATATGCTGATAAACATAATAATAAAGGAAAGATATTTGTTTTATTTTTTTCACTTTTCTGTTTACTGAAAGTAAACAGTGATGGAAATATTTAATATTATATTATTTGTATATTTAAGTGATAGAAATAAGGCATGAACATAATGATACTACTGAGGGTAAAGCACACCTAAAGAGCATTTGTGTTTGTTTTCCAAAGAAAATGCACTTCAGAAAACAATTTGCAGGTGTGATTTAGACTTACCGTCCTTTTATTATAAAATATAGATGTTTCTGGCATTAATGGTGTCCATTGCCTTTAGCCCACTGACAATCAGAGTCCAAGAAAAGGAATGAAGTAATCACAGCTGAATCTAAAGTGCCAATTAGATCGGGAGATATCAGGTTTTAGGGGGAATTATGGAAAGGGTGAAATGAATATTAATGGGGGACGGGGAAACACATCGTCTAAATTCTAGTCTTGATTATGCTGTAGATCAGCTGTGCGACTGTGTTTTATTTAGTCCATCTCAAATCTGTACTAGCACTGTACTATTACTACTACTGATAATACCAATATTTAAAGTAATTGAGAGTTTCCAAGGTCTCAGTACTTTGTGCCTGTTTATTCTTCTACTTTGGTTATGAAGAAACAGGAAAATGTTTTATATTTCTGAGAAGTACTTTTTCTAAATGAAAGCGTCCTCTAGGATCTACTATATAGCTCTCTGGCATGTTCTCTAGTGCGTGTGTGTAGTATTCAGTGGGACAGTTTCAGAGAGAGATACACGTTATAGATCAGAAAGAAAAAGATTGTCATAGGTTCATTTCTGATATATTAATTTGCCTTTTGTGCTGCCACCTTTTTCAGCGGTTTAGTCAGTGATTACTCAGTAATATATAAATTTGCCTAAAGCATTCTAATTTCTATTTGAGAAAGTAAAAAAGTACATTTCACTCATGACTGTGCTTCTTGAATTTTCTCCATTTTATCAGTTTATTTTGCTCTTTCCCTAGAGTTGTTTAAACATTTTTTTTACCCTAAAAATGAGGGCGTGTCAAAATTGTTGCAAGCAAAGATAGAGGTAATCATATGTGGCTTTGTGTTGATATCGACTGCTATTTAAAATAGTGCCTCCAAGATGAATCTGCTTTTAGCATTTTTCTTTTTCAAGTGAATTTATTATGCAATGTTTAATAAAATTTTCACATCAGTTACGTTTTTGTAATACCTTTATTATACTATGATCAATGTAGGCTATTGGAATAAGGGACTCAATACAGAATGAGTTAATAAACCCTCTATTACACACTCATGTATTAGTTTCTAAAGATTGACTCTTTAAGCACCAACATTATTTTAACAATTTACCTACACATTTTGATTTTCTAAATAGCTTATTGTTTAGAAAATATAGAAAAGTTAAAGAAGAGAATATTTAAAATCATCCATAATTTCATTACTAGAGATAGCCCCTAAATTTTGGTATATTATATATAGTAAGAAATTATATCATATCCAGTTATGAACATCTGATACCTGAGCTGCTACTTGAGTTGATCTTTTAAGGCTCCTTGTCTATGTATCGAGTGGCCCCCAAAATGCTGTGCTTTTTGAGTTCTTGTGTCTGCATTTTGGGTTTCCCGTCTTTACCTTTGTTTCCAGACTTTAAGATGTCGTTTCTCTGTAATTAGTGTTTTTTGCCTCTAGTAATATCAATCATCCTTCCATATTTCTATAAGCTGCTATGTCTATTCAGCTATGAGCTGTTAAATTAGATAAGACGAGAGAGAAACGAACATTTTAAGAGGTACTTTCTGTTGTGCAGCACTAATATAGATGCATTCACACAGATTATGTTATTTGATTATCACAATAAGTCCTTGAATTGTTATTAGTTCAATTTTTTTAGCTAACAAAGAACCTTTATTGAGCACTTACTATATGGTAGGCATTGTGCTAAGAACTTTAATATACTATGCCAATTGGGTTTATCCCTGCAACACTCCAGTAGGGTGGACTATTTTACAGATTAAAAATACCTAGACTCAGAGAAGTTGAGTAACTTGCCCAAAATCATACTATTAGTAAATGGAGGAATTAGGATTTGAGCCCTGGTGTCCTTATCAAATAATTAAAAGTGCTGTATTATGTTTGAGGTAAGGGTAAATGGATTCTGAGTCTAGGAATTCTCCTTTAAGCAAAGTAAATAAGCGTTAGTGTATTATCTTGAGACATCTGTTTTGGATTTTGCTTCCTTTCTAATTCTCTTCATTGCTTTATTATAGGGATGTTGCTATATAAGGGATCTATGGAGAAATGTAGCAATATACATGTGTCTAAGGAACTCAATATTTAGGGCAAATTAATCCTAAAAGAATGAAGTTAAAAAATCTAACAAGAAAAATATCTAGCAAGGAAAGAACAATTCTTATTGTTAAATAAGACTCTCTTTCATAATTTCTAGAATCATGAGTGTATTCTTTGCTAAATTTCCCTACATCAGAAGGTTCTAATTTATGGAATTCTACAGAAGTTAATACAGCAATTTGCCAAAACACCATTGTATTACTTAGCTACATTTCTTGGAGAAACAGGTTTTAATCTCAATGTATATTTCTAATTATACGTGAAATGAAAGTGGTAATTTCAAGGAACAAAAAGCCTCAATTAGATTCTCTTATAGTGTTTAAGAGGTTAAGTGGTGCTTATGAACTTAGTTTTTAAAGTTTGTCTGCCTAGATTAAAATTCTGATACCACCATTACGAGTACATTCTTGGACAAGTTAATTTTTTTGTGCCTAGTTTCTCATATGTAAAATGGGGATAGTGATAATAATTATCTACATAATAATACCTACTCCTATATAGGTTGTATGTTTTGAGGACCAAATAATGTAAGTGAAGCAATTAAAATAATGCTTGTTGCATAAGTGTTTTACAAGTATTAGCTATTATTTTAATTTGAATTTTTAACCATTTTTCATTCTCAGGGTTCTATAAAAACTTAAGTCTTTGCCTATCAAAACATTTTATTTTTCATTTCACAAATAACCTAATAGTGTCTTCTGTCATTCACTCTCTCTTTTATTAAGATTTACCCTGAAGTTGGCAATGACCTCACAGTGAACTCTGTAACTTCATTTTAGGTCCATTTTTCGGACCTATGCACAGAAACATCCAAAGTTGCACTATTTTATTCAGAATGGATACAAGCTTCATGTGGATGTAAAATATAACATCTCTTTATCTTCTTCAGGTTGTGAGATTTTCTCTACTTTTTAAAAGTTAAGGAAATAGGGTAACAGTGCACTTCAGCAGTTCACTTGAGTGTTGAATGTGCACTGGTATCTTGCAATAGAAAAAAATTCCTTGTTTATTTGCTATTTTATTATTGAAAGAAAGTTGCAAATGGTAATTTACTCTTTAACTCTCACTATGGTATGCATGTGCAAGACAAAGATAAAAGCTATGTTTCCTTCGTGGAAGGGTGTGGAGGTAGAGGATGATTTCAAATTAGAAATAATGACAGCAATAGAGGCTTCGGATGAAGATACTCCGGCCACCAAAGGACAAAGGGGAGAAGCTGATTCTTGAAGTTGAGGTATTCGATTAAATATTTAGGTTGTTCTTTATGTGTACAGGAGCCAGGGATGTTGTTATTTATGAGCTAAAGGGAGAGTGTGTTAGACAGAGGTGTTTATTGGATAGTTTGATGATGGTTGGGAGAGAAGCAACCCTGAGATATCCAGAAAACCTGTAATAAGGTAACAAATAAAACATTTCGACAGGCTAAGACTTTTTTAAGGCTTGTTGCTTCCCTTTTAGAATGATTAACTTGAGAACTGGATTATTGTAATGGTGGTTTATTATTATGGATGATAACATTGACTTAGAAAAAAATTATAAGACTTTGATTAGGATGTCTAATGCTTTCTTTTACTACCTTCACAATCTCTTTTTGGGAAGCAATTTACAACTTTGTCACCCTCAGGTGATTTTATATTAAACTTGTTTATTTTTAAAAAGTCTGGCATTGCACCTGCGCGTCCTGTGTGTGTGTGCGTGTGTGTGTGTGTGTGTGTGCGTGCGCGTGTGTATTTGGATCAGAGGAGGAGATGAGGAGAGAAGGTGAAATTTTGAGATGGAAAATTAGTGAAAGTTAATGGTTGATGTAAGGGACTGGAGAGTTTTGTACTCAAACATAAAACATATAAAGCATGTTTTCTCTCTTAGTGGGAAAAATAAAACTGTCTGTATTATGCATATTTCTATAAAAAATATATGTAAATATTATATACAAAGTTACAAGGACAAGCAAACTCTCTAAGAGATGGAAGAAAATATGTATGACTTCAAAATTGTAGTAGAGATAAAGGGAAATATTTCTTGAACATACTTTTAAACATAGTGTCCAATTGGGATAAAGTTTTAACAGAACAGGCTGGGTCATTTATAGATTACAGCACTTTTAATTTCTCAATGTTACAAAGTGTTGATGTTGATAAAGAATTTGTTGATGCTATATCAGCTTCTCCATGTGGAGAAGTGCTACTGGGTGATTAGACTTGGGGCTCATAGCCAAAATTCTGAAATTTGGTCCCCAGTTCCTCTGACCTTCTGAGAACAGAAAACAGCTACTAAGTTTTCCTGAGCCTTGACACCCTCTAAAAGAAATTTTTTATTGTCAAGGATGTCAGCCCTTTCTTTATCTTCTTTCTTCTTTTAAAAAATTCTTTTTGTCTCATGTCATTACCATCTTCATCTATCCTTAATTAAGTAGATACTAATTTTGGAGCTACTTCAAGGTTTATATTACCTTAGTCATGTGAAAATTCTTTACATTTGTATAAGTTTTTACTGTAATTGTAAAGCCAAAGAGTCTAATTTTTTTTTTATTGTCAATTTAAAGCTGAGGAATTTAAAACTTGGTGAGATTAATTGATTTGCTCAAGATCACCTATATTTAGAAATCTGGGCCAGGACTTTTAGTAATGCTACACAGCCAAATAATTGATCCCTGCTCTTTTTTTTTTTTTTGTCTTGCCGTATTGGTGACCGGTGTCAGCATATTTGTTTCAAATCATCTGCTTAATCATTTTTAATTATTTTATTTTGCTATATCTACCTGTCAAATAAATGATACATATCAAGGAGATTTGTCTGATTGCCTTGTAAGGCTCATGCACAGCTTGATGTAGTGCACTTACAGGGTTTCATAACTTTAAATAAAATTTCTGATTGGATAGAATACTAGCACGTCTTTTTGTGTCTGTTTTAACAATAAGAAGACAGTATGTTATTTTTTGCTTTTCCATAGATTATTGGCTTGTTAAAAAGTTAGAATGGATTTGGAGAAAAGTGTAAAATATATCTTTCTCATTGCTTTTTCTGATTAAAAATCCATGGTTATTGGAGAAAATTTGGAAAATATAAAAAAGAAACCAAAAATATTTTTTCGTAATGACATTTGGAGCTACCTCAAAATGCTTATAGTGATTGTATCCTAGAAGTTTTTTTTTACTTAGACTCACATATTTTTCAAAAGAAAAATGATATCTTATTGCACATGCTCTTTTGTAAACTATTTTTTAAAAGTTAGCATTTTTTCCCAAGTCATTATATATTCTCCTGTATGTCTTTTCTTTTTAAAATAAACTTTATTATTTACTACAAAAGTAACAGATATTGCATATAGGAAATTTAGGGAACATATATAAAAATAAAGAAAAAGAAGAAAAACTGCACTCTGTTTTCTAGACATAATCATCATACTATCGAGGTGTATATAATTTCCAGTATTAAAATTTTATGTCTCTCTCTCTCTAATGTTTATATCGATATCTCCTATTTGAACATAAATGGAATCATATGGCAGCAAATGCTTTATAATCTTCTTTCTTATTAAACAGTGTATCTTATTATTTACATTTTCTCATGATACCACTATTCTTTTACATCATTATTTTTAATGGTTGCATACTATTCTATTTGTGGACATTTCATAGTTTAGCTGATCATCTATAAGTAGATTATTTCTGATTTTCTAGTATTATCACCAACATTGCAACAACCTTCTTTGTAGCTCAATCTTTGTACACATCTCTGATGATTTCTTTTGTTCAAATTCTTAGAAATGAATTGTTGTGTAATCATTTTTTAAAGGCATTTGATTCATATTGTCAAAATGCTGTTTAGAGAGGTCGAACCAGTTTACTCTTACCAGCAGTATATGACAGTATTCATTTTGTCACATTCATGCTTACACATATTACTGTCATTATTTTTAACCATTGCCAATATGACAGAAGTGGCAGCTTATTTTTAGTATAATTTGTATTTCTTTTGTAGTGAAATGGAATATTTCTTCATCTGTTTATTTTCATTTGCATTTCTCGTCTTTCTTTTTTTCCCCCCATAAGTTCCTTGCTCATATCCTTCGAGAAGTAGAATAGATTTTTGGAGTCAGAGTATTGATGACAGAGTTTGAATTTTGGCTCTACAATCAGTACTTATCAGCTCTGTACCCTTGAGTGTTTACTTAATCTCTTGGTGCCTCAGTTTCCTTATCTGTAAGTTTTTCACATGTCATAGGGTTGTGGCAAGAATGGAATGAATAAACATGTATGTATCAAATATTTACAACAGTCCAACACAAAGTAATGCACATTATTCTAATGGGCAGTTAATTCTTAGTGATTTGTAAGAGGTCTCTATTATGCCAGAAATATTAGCCCTTTATCATATATGATGGAGATTCTTTTCCAATCTTGACACTTTGTCTTTCAGTTAAAATTTGTAGTAAATCAATTCTCTCTCATTAAATCTAAAGTTTTATTTTTCTCCTTTCGAGTTTCTACCTTTGGTATCATTTTTAAGAATGTCTTTCCTAATAAAAATTACATAAATATTCACATATATTTTATTACAGCAATATCATGATTTTGTTTTTTCACTTTTAGTTTTTAAATCCATCTGGAACTTATTTTGCTGTGTAATGTGCAATTAGAATATAAAGAACCAGTTGTTCCAGCAATATTAGGTATATAATCCTTCTTTTACACACTACAATTATCATAGACTAAACTCTTAGAGATATTGGTGTTTATTTTTCAACTTCTTTTGTTAATCAATCTGGTTATTCATATGGCACACTTTTATTTAATGAGATTTGACATATTTTTAATTGAACTACTTTTTTCCAAATTGATTTTTCTTAAGCATTTGTTTATCAGATAAATGTTAGAGTAATTTGATTCTCTCTCCCAAAAAACTTTGGCATTTCTATAGAAGTATACTAAATTTATAAAACAAATTGGGATCGTATGTTTTTTTAAATTGGTTCATAGTATTTTACTTTAAGGATACACTTTTAATTTAATGAATCCACTTTGCTTAGCACATAGTAGGCACTCTACACAAATTGTTGAGTAATTATTAAATATACTGATATCTGTTAAAAATATAGGTTGTTTTAATTTTTTCTTTATCGTGAGCAATACTTCAATAAACTTATTCAGTATATCTTTCAATACTACGATGATTGCTTCTTTGGAATAAATTCCTAGACATCTAAAATCTAGTTCAAAGGGTATTTTTAATGTTTCTGATATATTGCAAAGTTGCCTTCTTGAAAGAATGCACCAATTTATATTCCCCTCAACAGTTTGAAACCATATTGTTGTGATCACCTTCTTATTTATCTCCTTAGTGTAAGGTGCAATATCAATTTCTAATGAGTTTGAAAATAATATTTTATAGTGAAAGAAATGTTTTTACTTTTTCAATGCTTGTTTATATTTCCTAAGTATGAAGGAGATAAGAAACACATTAAATTTGATGAATTTAGAGTAAAATATATGACACTTTCCCTATAGAGTTGCATGTGTAGGGAACAAGATAATAGTAATAGTAATAAGAATAACAATAATACAATAAATATTATTTAGAATAGTGTCTTCAAGCAGCTTTTCCCCCCAGGTCCTAAATTGTTTTTCTTCTTTCTTTATACTATAAAGTCGATTCTTCCTCTCTTCCGAGGAAAACAAATGCTGATTACTTAGTTTGAATGTCTTCCCAATTTTAGTTGTTTTTTTTTTTTAATTAAAGAGTGACTAGGTATTTTCACAGTTACCTAGCATGAACAGCCTCATTCCTATGACCAACTGGCTTTAAGCTACAATTTTTGTTGGAGGAAAAAAATTCATGTTGCATACCTGGGAACTGAGATTTAAACGAGAAAATGAACTAACATCTCAGTTTGAGTAGTTGGATGAAAAGAAGCTAATCAACAAAGAGCTTTAAGTACCTTGGTTCCTTTAGTTTTTGTTGATCTGTTTATTCGCTTTTCAGTCTTCCTCTTTAATTCTGTCTTGATGACAGTGTACATATTACAAAAAGAGAATATGGCTCAATCATGATGACATAATTATTGCCACTATATTTTAAAAAGTGAAATCCACTTTGCCTAGAAACAAATACCAACAACTTCAATATCTCTGTAATTAACAACTTGACTTTTATTTCTGTATAAAAGATTTCTTTGTAGATTGTTTTAATGGAGTTTAGTTTCCTGAAGAATAGTACCCCTTAGTACCTTTTTTTCCCCTTTTCTTTTTCTCTCCTTTTATTCTTCACACTCTTTCCCTATCTCCCCCTTCCCCTTCCCTCTTCTTTCTGTCAGGGTTATGTTTAGTGAGTGTTAAAGAGAGACAGTTGTCAGCTCTGGAGTCTGAAATGTTCCATTGGTACTGCAGTAGGTTTTCCTCGTTTTCAACAATTGCCTGGGGAGATTTAAGTTGCTCTATGCTGGGTCTACAGAATGTAGTCACTGATTTCAATGATGACCATGAAGAATTCTTTCCTCATTTTCTTCACTTTAACCTCACAAAGATCATGTGACACTCTTACTCGTAGCAAGAGTGCTATGATTTTAAAACCCAATTTCCTTATGTTTTTTTGTATTACCAGTACCCATCTTTTGAAATGAGGCTTTAGCCATTTTAAAAGCAGGAGTGTGGAGGAAGTGGGTGAAGGATTCCACTTATAATTATAGCTAGTTCTCTATCAAACATGAATGGATTATGTCTTGAGCGTTGAGTACAACAATTTCATAATCCTGGGACGACTTCCCCTTGACAGCCAGCATGCCTCTCTCTTCCTAGTGCCACTCTCAGCTCTACTCTCACTCCTTGCCAGTTTTTTTTTTTTTTTGATTCTAGTTTAATATTGACCTTAAACCAATCTAATGCTGAGGTATAGATCCAGGGAGAAAAAAGAAATCACACTATGTGTGCTAAAACTATATTTAAATGACTTGAGTTATTCAGATTGTTTTTTAAAAAATTCAGTTTGCATTAGATCTGTAATTGGCTTCATTACTATAATCATATATTATTCATCAGAAAAGTATGCAACTATAGATTTTTAGTGAAATTTAGTTCTTTAGGACCAGTGCTATTTCTTCTGTCTTTTCTGTGTAATGTTCAGCACTTCGGAGTTTGGAGATCTGGATTCTAGTCCCAAACCTCCTTTGGTACTTTGAAGTTTGGAGAACTGGGTTCTATTCCCAATTCTTTCTTCTACTAATTTGTAACTAGTTACATGTTTGAACAAGTTGTTTAAGCTTTCTAAGCCTCACTTTCCTTTTAGTTGTGACACTCTTTGGTTCAGAGATAAAAAATATCTAACCTTAGCTGGGAAGATTAGGTTTGATGAATAGAAGATGTCGTTACTTCCATGTGAGTAGGCTGAAAAAATAATTGGTGTGGACTAGTAAAGTTTGAAAAGGGTTTAAGAAATGTTAGTTAAAATAGTGAGCTTTTGAGATTTCTTTTTTATATAAGTTGATGAAATTTTACCTGTCTTCTCATATAAGACCTAAAGGCAGTAGTCATTTTTTGGTTGGATAACCCTTTATTTTTAAGTTCCATTCTTAAAAGTTGTTATAGGCATAATGTAGCTTTAAGTTTGACTTTCATACTTTCATCCTGTGATTTTTGACCATCTTTGTCCTTTTTTCTTAAAAACAATGATACAAAATAGGAAAGTTTCAATAATTATAAGACAAAGAGAAGGGGGAGAAGAGTAGAGAATGACCAGGCCTGGGAGGGAGAGAAAAAGAGGGAAAGAGAATGAACATGAAAGGAATAACAGTGAAACTTGTCATTTCTTTTGAGGTATTTGGCTGGTTTTCAAAAGCAATTTTACTTTACTATTTCTTGGATTTTATAGGCAGTAAAGCATTGTCCAAGAGTAGAGGATACAGCATAGAATGAGCAAATTTATGACAGGTGCATTTTTCTTTTGCTACATCAGTTGTTTTTGTTTTCTACGTTATAAAAACAAAACGAAACAAAAACCTTATCACTTGTTTTATCAATTTAAATTATTTTCAATATTCGAATCATACTACGGACCATGTTTAAGCAGATGTTGTGGAATAAATCTTCTAAAGTGCTAGATAGGAGAAAATGGTAAAGACATTAATACAAAATAATTATTTTTTCTGTTTTAAAAGTACATTTCGCATGTGATATTTGAAACACTATTTGTATTGCTAAAAAATTAATTTTTAGAATTAGTTTCAGGTACATTGTCATTTTCCCTGAACAACCATTAGAATGCAAAGGAGTTGGAAACAAAGGCTACAAGCCTATGAATCAATGATAGCATATCTTAGAGTACTTATATGTTATAATTAATAGAGATTCTAATGAACTGAAAATATGAGTTCCTGATAATGAAAATATCCTGAGTAGGTTTTGCAGATTTTCTGATATTTTTTTTTTGGCGGGGGCGAGGGGGGGTAGGTTTTTATAGGACTTTCCGTTTTATGAGAGGTAGGTCGCAAATATGTGCATATTCAGTTCAAGATGTTCTGAATGTGAAGAAGCACTGTCTTAATCCATTTGGGCTTCTATAACAAAATATTACAGACTAGGTAGCTCATAAACAATATTTATTTTTCACAGTTCTGGAGGCTGGAAGTCCAAATCAGGGTACTAGCAAAGTCGGGTGAGGGCTCTCTTCTGGGTCATAGACTTCTCGTTGTATGGTAGAAGGGACTAGGGATCTCTGCGGGCTCACTTTTATAAGAGCGCTAATCACATTTGTTAGGGCTCTAACCTCATGACCTAATCACTCCCAAGGGCCCTGTGTACTAATACCTTCACTTTTGGGGGTTAGGGTTTCAACATATGAATTTTGGAGGAGGCACAAACGTTCAGACCATGGCAGGCAGATAGGGAGCTCAGAGGAAGCAAGATTTGATTTTATGATTTAGGTAATTATGATGCAGTGTAATGTTGTGAGATATCTGCATAGAAGCTGTAGAAATTGTATTGAGTTAAAGATGGGTCAAAGTGCATATCTTTGAGTATTTTAAAAATATACCAAGGGTTTAGAGGCTGTATTAGTAAAGATAAGTGAATTTCTTCCTTTCTTCTTCCTTCATTCTTTCTTCAGGGTTATTATTTAATAACATACAGGATATATGATATATATTCAACTTATTTATTATATACTTTCTTTCTTGAAGATTATAGAGTTAAGTACATGTAAACTATAAAACCACATACTTGCAATAAAAATTGGGTAATGCCTGGGTATGATTGTACCTTTGGAAATTATAGAAACCCATCAATTAAATCCTCAGGTCTGATGCCACATCATTTACTTGTAAGATACTCTATTTCCAATAGGGCAATAGGGAAAAATGTTGTAGATAACAAGAACTGTCTAAAAGAATAGGAGGCTAAGTTACTTGGTAGTGAAAGAGTAACCCAAAGAAGGAAGTTGGACCCAAGGGAAAAGAACAAAGTATGAAAGAAGGAATGAGTTAAGGAGGAGACTTCGAACAGTGGTACAGGAATTGAAGAGCCCATTTCCTTAGATTGGCTACTGACACATCTCTGTTTAAGGATGTGTCTAGAATTTATTTCTTTACATTTCGTAGAAATGCAGAATTACATATTGTGAACTGTCCTTTGTGGTTGCCATTCTATTTCTGAATGATGAAATCATGTCAAAGTTCAAATATTTTGTGTCATAATTATAATTTGATGATAAAGTTATATTCTTTTTGTGCACTGGTGCTCATAGATGCTCACATTCATATACTAACACACTACTATGGATAATATTCTGCACGATGCTGTTTTCTCTCCCATCGTTCTTGACAAATAAATCTACATACTATGACATTACATTAGTGTAGAGTTAAAAAGTGGTGTGTCATATGACTATGGCAAATTCTGAACATAGTTTACATTAACCAATGTGAGTTCTTATAGCATCAGAAAAACAACAACAACAACAATAAAATGTCACCAAAGTGATGGGTAGGGGTTTGTAGTAAAAGAAAGCATATTTATATATAAGATCCTTAATTAAACTTTTTATTAAAGATCTTACCATTTTAGATATTCCAGCCAGGTGTCCAGCCAGTGATGTCAAAGTTACTAATCTATACTGGCTTTGTCTATCAACATTTCAAAGATGGTTAATGGTAATTTTATTCTTCTGTTACTTTTCTTTTAATTCTCCTGTAGTTCTCCTTTTGTGAAAGACTTTCGGCTTCTTGTGACCAGTGGTTAACTATATACTTCTTTTGGAGTTAGTTATTATTGCTCTCACTCAACTGGGCTTATCTTTGAGTGATCCTCTGGAGAAACAGCCTTTCCAACAAAGTCTCACTCTCAGCTGTCAACCTGTCTTTGTTGGTGTTCAGTTTTCCCTTATGACACACATGGCCATGATTTGGTCAAGTCCTCAGTTTTAAAGCCTGCCATCTGTCTCTACTTTCCCTTTCTTTTTGCCTTTTCTTCCTCTGCCATTAGTTAATCATTTCTTTTTTCCCTAGTTTTATTGAGATATAATTGACATACATCACTGTATAAGTTTAAGGCGTAATGATTTGTCTTACATATATTGTGAAATGATTACGGCAGTAAATTTAGTTAACATCCATCATATTATTTTTTCTGCTAGAAAATCTATGTATCTTTATTGTACAATTAAAAAAAGTCTTTAGTATATTTACTAAAAAATTTTAATATGCTTTAGTATACTTTAGTATCACACATAGTATAATAACATCAGGAGCCAAAACTGACAAACTTACCTTTTTTCCCCGTATGTTATTTATTCAGGTCATCTTGACTAACCTGGCTTTTGTAACTTAATATTTTTAGTAGGTTTAATAAAAGTGCTCAGTACTAAGACAGATATAAAGAAGTGTAAAATATGATTCTTGCTTTTAGTAAGCTTGCAATGTAGACAAATTCAAGCAGTAAAAAATGTTGAATTTTAGAGTATTTACTTGTCTTTCAACAAGCATTAGCTAGGTGCCTTATATAATAATAATAGCTGATATATACTGAATATTATCTCTGGGCCAGGCACTGTGCTAAATTGCTTTAAATGTGTTACATAATTTAATCCTTTACACAATATCTATGAGCTAGGTTTTATTTTTGTTATTGTTACTATTTTATAATGAAGAAAATGAGGCACAGAGGTCAAGTAACTTGCCCAGGGTCACAGAGTTAGTGGATGCTGAAGTGATAATGTAAGTCATGTAGGCTGACTATTAAACGCT
>NW_011889115.1:1388839-1398839 GCF_000151845.1 Pteropus vampyrus
AGTTGACATTCACTATTATTTTATATTAGTTTCAAGTGTACAGCAAGCATAGTGGTTAGACATTTATATAATTTACTAAGTGATTCTCCCGATTAGTCTACTACCCACCTGGCACTATATATAGTAATTACAGTATTATTGACTATATTCCCTATGCTGTACTTTACATCTCTGTGACTATTTTGTAACTACCAATTTGTAGTTCTTAATCTGTTCACAGAGGAGTGCTATTTGTCTTAAGTTTTAAAAGTGTGACTTTGGTTGTTGCTGGGAATAAATTATAAGGGCACAAAAGAATGGAAGCAGAGTGACTACTTAAAAGGCTATTATAATAATCCAGGTGAGAGTTATTGGTGGCTTGGAGTAGCAGTGGAGTTGGTGAGAAGCAGTTATATTCTGAACATATTTTGAATGAAGAACTAACAGAACTTTCTAACAGATTGAATTTGGAGGATGAGAGAAAGAAAGGAATCAAGAATGACTCTAGGATTCTGGCCCGAGAAGCTCTAACTAAGGTTAGAGTTGCCGTTAAATGAGATGGGAAAGGCTTTGGAGGGACCAGTTCGTAGGAAATAATCAGAAGCTCAGTTTTGGAAATGTTAAATTTGAGATGCATTCTAGATATCCAAATGTAGGTGTGGATTAGGCAGGAGAGGAGTGGGCTAGAGATAAAAATTTACAACTCTGAGAGTGTACAGGAATGAGCACAGTAGTTCTAGATCTCAATCTGTTATTTGTCTTATTTGAAACACCTGTTTTCTCATTCTTTGGTTAAGATAGTATGAAAAAAATCTGTATTATGTTTAATTCTGAGTGATGAAAATCTGTTGTCAATCTTTTGATTTGCCTGAAATATTATAATGTATAGTCACATCTAGTCAGGAGAACAAAAATCATGATAAACCATTCAAATACCTGGGATTTAATTGAGGGAATTTTTTACACAGGTATTGGAAGGCTGAAGAAGCAAAAAAGGTAGCTGAAATAACCTAGATATTATTAGCTGTAGGGAGCAGCTACTAGCCATAGGCCTGGTGGAATGAAATGGAAGCAATTGGGTTACTTGAACCTAGGAACTTGGAAAAGCTTGTAACTGGGCGTGAGCCTCTTGGGACAGTGTGTACTGAGTGACTGGTGCTCAGACCACTGAGGAAAACATGGCATGGCTTATGCTCTAATCACTGAGAGAAGTGTGGCCAGCTGGTGCTGGTATCTCTGCAGGGGTTAGGCAGCTGGTATTGGGAGTGCTAAAAGAAGCCATTGCTGGTGGGAATGGAAAATGGTACCGTCATAAGTGTATTTTGCTGATGGAGGGATGCTGATAAGAGATGGAAAAAGGAAGTCTCTTCTCTCCTCCTCCCACTTTCTAATTTCCCACTAGTCCCTCTCATTGGCAGAACCTAACTGGAAGCCAGCTGGGAAGGGAGCCTGGGAAATATAGTGCTCCAGAATCACAGAGCAGAGAATTGGAGGGTGATATGAGTCAAGAGACAATAGGTAAACAACTGGCATGTATTCTGAATGTTAAGATATGAATAAATTCGAACCCTTATTTTATTGAAATGTTCAGTGAAGTGGAATACTTTACATTTTAAGTCATAGTACTTTGGTATTTATTGATGATAAATGGAAGAAAATATTTGATGTTGAAGATGATAAAAACCGATTAATTTTAAGAATGATTTGGTTTTCAAAACTTTTAAGCTATTTTCTGTCTCTGGGCAAGAAATTAGTTAATTCATTCAGAAAATGTTTATTGAGTATTTATAATGTGCCAGGTACTACTGTTCTTGCACTTAAAATACATTAGTGAATACAACAAATAACTTTAGTTCTTATGGAACTTATATTATAGATGAAAGAGACATATAACAATAAGCATGATAAGTAAATTATATAGTATATTAGTTTGTAAATGCTATCAAAAATAAATAGAGAGTAGGATAAGGTGAGCTGATGGTACAGGAAGCAATTTTAAATAGGATGATCAGAGTAGGACTCATGAGAACATGACATTTGAACAAAGACTTGAAGAAGGTAAGGGAATTAACTATAGGAAGGGAAAATGGTATTTTCCTTTTTTTTTTTTGTTAATAGCCGTCCTTATGGGTGTGACATTGTATCTTATTGTGGTTTTGATTTGCATTTCCTTAGTGACTGATGAGGTTGAACATATTTACATATGTTTATTGGCTATTCGTAGATCTTTGGAGAAATGTCTATTTAAATCCTTTGCCCATTTTTGAATTAGGTTGTTCTTTTGTTGTGGAGTTGTAGCACTCCTCTATATATTCTGGATATTAATCCCTTATCAGAAATATTACTAGAAAAATATTTTCTCCCATTCTGTGGGCTGTCTTTTCACTCTCCAGATAGTGTCCTTTGATGCACACGAGTTTTTTAAATTTGATAAAGTCCAATTTATCTACTTTTCTTTTGTTGCCTATGCTTTTGTGTCATATCCAAGAAATCATTGCAAAGTCAGTGTCAAATTTTCCCTATGTTTTCTAAGAGTTTTATAGTTTTAGCTTTTAAGTTTAGGTCTTCTATCCATTTTGAGTTAATTTTCATGTATAGTGTAAGGTAAGAGTTCAACTCAATTGTTTTGTAGATACCCAGTTTTCTCAGCACCATTTGTTGAAAAGACATCTGTTCACTTTTTATCTGAAATTTTAATGAATTTAGATATTGGGGATAATGAAATTAGAGATTTATAGTTTTTTGTAATTGTCTAGTATTTGTCTTCTGCTATGTCTCTGTTGCCTGTTATAGTTTGTAAAACAAAATAGAAATGCTAGCTAATTGAAGAATTACTTTGTGGCCAATAGACAGTTAAAAGAATAGTATATTATCTCTAATACTTTCAAGGAAAGTTACTTTTATAATGTACATAGGCTTTATGTTTCTGTATATATGTTACCTAGAAGTGCTAGACAACAATTTCTCTGTATGCTAATATCAATATTTAGTCTTTTGGAAATGCTGGCCATTATGACTTCTGTTCACTCTTCTCTAATATTTGTTAATCACTCATTTTCATAGTGTGATGTGTCTAAGCTGAGGGTGAGATTGAAAGTTGTATTCCAAGGTGATTTGTGATTGCTTGGGATAATTATCTGAGATAAATCTAATACTTCACTAGGCCATTCTCTCTCTTCCTTTTGTCTTGTGTTGTGGTTACACATTACTGTCTGTGGTTTGAGAGCCAGTTCTTTTCTTTAAGCCCCAAGGGAGAAAATGTGGTTGCATTCTGTGTCATAACTGTGTGAATGACTTGGGCTCCCAGTGGCAGTTCTCATATTGGGCCCAATGGAAAACTGAGGTATATTTAGCCTGACAGTGATGATTCCAATAAAATAAGATAATGCAATGTACTTCATAAGGAATTTTACTTATGTTTCAGAAACAAAGCAAATCTAAAATTGGAACACACATAGAAGCAAAATGTGCTTCAGCAAGATCCAAACTATACCTTAAACCTAGTCTGAGGAGGTGGATTGCAGATTCAGATTTCCCTTCTCTTCTTACTAAACCTGAATCCACTTCACTTGGATGAACTAGTTATGCTAACAAACTTCTGATTTTTGTACCACTTATATCAGCAGTCATTTTTATGGGTGTTATTGATAGTTTAATTTTTGCTGACCCAATAGGGCCAACTCACTTTGTTGAAAGCTTATAAGTTGTTCTGCTGGTTTTATGCTCCAACACTTGTCCCGTGATTTTTGTACTTGGGTTACAAATTTGAGATCTGAAATTACTGTTAGATATGGAAATGAAATGAAAGAATCAGATAGAAAATTTAGAAATTGTGACACTGATGTTTATGAGAAAGGTTTCAGTGTTAAACAGTGGTTAATTTCGAGTACAACATTTACCTAGTAAATTTGTATGCATCTCAAAGCAGAAAGACATAATTATGATAGATCATGGGTTATCCATTAATTTGTTCTCTGGCAGCTGTTGAATAGAGAATGCATGGGATTTGGACCTGGCTATAAATCTCCTTTATGCAATTTGCTTGTAGTATCCTTAAGCCTTTCTTAATATCAGTTTCCTATCAATAAGTTGGGAATAATATTACTATACCTGTCATAGACTTGGAAGGATTAAATGAGATATTATTTGCATCTCTCTTTCTACTTGAAGTAGTTCTTTATGGTACAAAAAGAATTTCTCTATGTTTGATTTGATTTAATTGTACGTAGATAATTTTACAATTCACTCCCTTTTCAGGATGTCAGGATCCAAAAAGAATAGGAGTCCTTTTTAACCAGTCCCTAGCAGCTGATTAAACACTGTATGAGAGAACTGGGAAATATGAAAGATGGCAAATGAAATCCTGGCAGAGAGAATAGTCTAATCCCAAAGGACATTTTCAACAATAGCCTGGGCCCTTTGCCTAGTACTTAGAGGGGCCTATGGTAAGGCACTCCTGCCCCCACTGTACCATTCCCAGAATCTTATTTGTTAATGTTCGGCTTTATTAATAAAGTCATGACCACTTGCTCGGCACTGCATATGGTTGGTTGTGATTTCCAGCTGCCCTTTGGGCTAAATGTAAACAGTGAGTAGATTGTTATGTTCTTCTATTAAGCTTAAAGCTGTGATCTCATGTCTGTACCACATATGTCTGCAACCAGAAATATATCCTTTTTCCTGATCTCATGGAAGAGAAGCAGCACTGTCTGAAAAGAGTCTGAATTCATTAGTCTAAGGGCTTTTTACTTTTCTTTTTACTGAAACCAAAGAACAAAATAAAGGCATAAAAAGTCATGAACATCATCAATAGGATGTCAACATGACACCAAACAGCATAATATATTGTCAAGTTGAACGTTTAATCTGGTGACTGAAATTTTCTATACATTTGGCATTTTCACAGAAGACAGAAATGCAGGCAATAATCCAACAATCCACAGTCACAAAGAGAGCCTCAGTGCAGTGGATTTGAAATAAGCACAACAGTTTGTCTGGGTGACTGAGAAAATACCCATTGATAGAACTGGCTCCTAAACTCTGGCTCAATTGCTAATATACTGGGTTAATTAGCATTTAAATTTTTTGCTTTAGTACGTTGATCAAAGATGCCGTTGTTATTATTGTTGGTGGTGATTTTTTCTTTTTAAATCAGCTTCGACTGCTTGACATTACAGATGTTTCAACTGTTCACATGGCGTGAATGCTAGACAAAGCCCTGATGTTCTAAGCTCTTTACAAGAGGAAATTTATAATAATACCGTTTTATACCATACAAGCAAGATATTTTTAGGTGTATGTATGTAAATATTTGTTACTTATTCTTCATGGGAGTTTAACAGTAGAACCATTCCATTTTCAGATGGGGATACTGTTTGTTTAAGAGTTTAAACAACTTGACAAAGTCACAGAATCTGGATTCATACCTAGGGCTATATGACTCCCAAGTTTTGATCTTTCTGCTATCACACTGCTTCTGCCTCTTTCTACTTGATTTTGCAAGATGGCTTTCTGGCTTCTAAGTAATAATACTAATAATTAATTGCATTATCTTACATTTGTATGGTGTTTCATACTTTTCAAATTGATATTATGGCCATTAGTTCATGTGTTCTACCTGAGTACCCTGTGAGGTAATCAGGGTAAGTATTATTATTCTTATTTTACGGATGAGTAAAATAATCCCAGAGAGGGTAATTATTTGCTTGATGTCAAATAATTTACTAGTGGCAGAACTAGAACAGGAGGGAAAGTGCTCCTGTTTAGTGCTCCTGTGCAGCCTCCGATGTCCCTAAGGGAAGCTTGACTACAGAGCATATTGGCTTTGTAAGTGCAGTTCAGAAAAATTCCCCTTCAGCCAGGCTAGTAGGTAGTTTTTCTTTCCCTGAAAATACAAGTCTTTGGACTACTCAATTATTTCCTAGAAAAACTCACCTGAGAAAGGCTTGTCTTGATACTTTTTTCTGAGGAAAGAATATTAGGATAGGATTATTCTTGCTCTGTATTGAGCTTAGCTAATTCCTGCTAGAATCTTTTAGGCCAAAGTCTTGGTCCAGAAGCTATTAAAAATTCTCTAGCCCAACTGGAATAGAGAGATTTCAAGAGAAGAATAAGTTAGGTTTGAAAATAAAATTTCCTTATAGTTAATTTTTCGGGTAATGTAATATGCCAATAGTTTATATACTAGGTGTAGTTTTTGAGTGTTGGTAGAAATACAAAAAAGGTATAGCAAATCTTTTTTACCATCAAGGAATCTAGGAGAGAGACAGGGTGGTGATAGAAAACAACATTGGGCTAGGTATCAGAGGAGTTGGGTTTTTTAGTGCTAGGTCTGCCATGCATTAGCTGTGGCACATTTCTACCTTTCTCTGATCAGTTCCTTTATCTGAAAAATGAGGGAATCGAACTAAATGACTTTGAAGGGTATTTTCATCTCTAAACTCTTAAATCTCATCTCTAAGCTCCAGTAAGAAAGTTTTGGGTAGCTGACTTTTAGAAACTGAATAGTCCCTAAAAATTAAGTCTTAACCATTTTTGTCAAAATTATTAGGAGTATATAGAATAGTACTAGGTCAGAGTGCAGTTCTTAGCTCTGCCACTTACCAGCTGTTTAACCATAGGTAACCATCTTGAATCTCAGTTTCCACATGTATAATATAGTGATTACCTCCATTCACTTAAAAACTTTTACTGAGCATTAAGCATAATGCTAGATGCTGAGGCTATATGGTGATCCCTTTCCTTTAGGTAATTAAAGTGTCCCTCTATTAGGGACATTTGCAATGTAAGCTTTTTCTCTAGTGGTGGAACCATAGGACCTTAGAGGTGTAAGAAATCTTGGAGGTAGTTTAATTTGGACTTGGAATGCAAGCTTATAAGGGCAGGGACTTCATTTTGTTCACTGCTTTATTCCTGGAATCTAGAATAGTGTCAAAAACAACTGGGGCTTGTTTTTCATGCATCTGTGATGTTACAGAGATTGTTATACTCTCCAGATCCAGGGAGTGAGGAGTATTTTTAGGGAACATGGAGATGGAAAGCAACCAGGAGGGCCTTTTTCATTACTTTGTATTTTACTTTCAAAGAGGGAGATGTGGAGATTTCTTAAAAGAGCAGAGAGAGATGAGACCTGTCATTCTTAAGTTTCAGTCATTGGCTATTTTGTAATCACTATTACTTTTTTTATTCTGTATATCACAAGAGGCTCTTCTTTTCCATTTTCTTCAAGAGAAACCCATATGATACAAGGAAGGGAGCTTTGTTTTAGAGGTCCTAGATTTTAGGTATGGCTTCATCACTTTCTAGTAATAACCATGGAGAGTTTTCTTTTCTGAGCCCTATTTGTAGAGGCTGATTTTGTAGAGATGATAGTACTACTGATTTCACCAAGTTTTTGTATGAATTAAAAGAAGTAATGTGCAGGAAAAAGCTTCATGAATTATAAATTATGAATAATATACAAACCTACATCACTTGCCTCTACTTTCCACCATCTCTAAATTATCAGGAAATTCACGTTGCCTTTTTAAAATAGAAATATATCTCATAGTTTCCTCCCTGACTTTTGCAACAACTCAATCAAGTTCAAAAAATTTGGAAATCAACATTTTGTTATCCAATTTTTCCTTGGGATCTTCATCAGGCCATTTCTCTGACATCCTAATGTTATATGTCAGTCCAGAGGTGGTTGTGTTTCACTGGTTCAAGACTACATGATTCTGATATAGAGTTGCAGGGTTTTGCTAACAGTGGGGCTCACTCTGAAGTATGCTCTATAATTTGGTGTATTAATGAGAGGAAGTTGGCATGGAAGCTTTATAAATCACAGAACCTTTTTGTGAAAATGGCACACTTGGTACATTCTAACTTTTATTTTAAAGAGAAATACTTTTCAATTTTCTTCTTATTTTCCTAGCAGCTTTGTATCTGCTGTTTAGGTTTTCTACTATATACAGACAGATACTCTTCTTTTCATATCTCCTCCAGATTCCTCCAGTGTTTGTAGCAGAAGTGATGCGTGAGTTTTTAATAATTTTTTTTTAAGGTGTGAGAGTTGTTTAATCTTAGAACAATGTCAGTTTGAGTGAAGATAGTATTGTAAAGTAGTCAAGGGAATGCTGACTCTGGAGTGAGACTGCATGAGTTTGGATCTTGACTCTGCCACTTACTAGTTATGTGACCTTGGACAAGTCACCTCAGTTCCCTCTGTAAAATGGGCATAACAATAGTACCTGCATCATCAGTTATTAGGAGGATTGAATTCATAAACACACACATAGTGTTCATTGTTATTGTTATTATTATTACTGAAAACTTTCTACTATTAAAGTATATTGGAGCCAATCAATACATTATTAAGCCCTAATAATGTATTGTGCTTAGGATTCTGCCAGTTATCTTGGGGGATACAAATTATTTGACACAATTCTCATACCCCTCTAGAGGCTTATTGAAAATAATGTAAGATATATTTGGGTGGTACAAACTGCCCGAGTCACCTGCTACAGGGCACTTACATGGGTTGACTATTTGAGGACATAGAACATAAACAGAACAGGAAATTGACAGATACAAATTTGTCTTTATCAAGATAAATGAATGTTATACAAATAATTGCAATAGGAATGCAACAGTGGGCTATGTTCCTAAAAGGCTTCCGGAGGAGGTAAGATATTAGTTGAGCCTTGAAGGTGGAATCTGGAAATGTAGAGATGGGAAAGGATCTCGTGGGAAGGAAGGAGTAGGCAACAGGAATATACACATCATAATGCAGCCAAAACAGACCAGGGTTAAAGCTTTGGTGCTGCCTCTAATACTGGTTTTGTGACCTTAGGTAAGTTACTTAATATTCCAGAGCCTCAATTTTCTCTACTGTAAAATGGACACAATGATGTATACTTTTTTAGCTTATTGTGGATCTTAGAGCTAACCTTGGTAAAGCAGCTAACGTAGTTCTTAGTACATAGCTAGCATTCAATAAGTGATATCATTGGGAATAGGGTATGAAAGTTAAAAGCATGGAATTTAAAGTCAAATATTTTCTACCATTTGCTATCATTATAATCATCATAACCAAGTTACTCTAAGCTTCATTTTACTAATCTGAAAATGGGGATAAATTAGTAGCTTCATGGTAGAATCGTCTGAGATTTAATAGTTAACTGTGAAGCATAGGTAAAGAACATGACACATAGTATATATTCAATACACATTAACTATTATGTTATTTTTATTAGCTTAGCATCTCTGTTCTTCTTCCCAGATAGTTCCTTTGTGGTTATTCATATTCTTTCACCCCTTCCTCCCCCTCTTCTCTTCATTTACCTTCTTTCAACAGCATTTATCAGTGGCAGTTGTAGAGACTGAGAACAGAGACCTGAAGGAATGTGGAGGAAAAAAGTAACTGGTCAGCACCAGTCAGCACCACATGTCCAGCAGAGCACCAAGGACCAGATAAGAAAAGAGCAGCTAAGCACACATAAATACAAATGACAGGAGCAAAAACATATATACAACCTTCTGGACAACTTATCCTTTTAAGGCCACTGAAGATTTTTTTCTCAAGGAAAAATTCAGATCACATTCCTACCTTGGTTAAATTCCTTCAATAATTTGCTGTTTCCCTGAGGATAAAATCCAAACTACTTTAAATTGCATTTGAAATCTTTTTAAATCTGTTGTCAGCTCATCTTACTAGATTTTTTTTTCCTGTTCATTGCCACCATGCATCCCATATTCCAGCTCCTTTGAAGTTTTTCCCCTTCTTTGAATATAATCGTATTCTTTTATATATTCTTGCCTTTGCACATTCTGGAATGTCTATTCCTCTTACTTCTGGACAAACTTGTTTTCATCCTTCAGGACTCAGTTAAATGGGACTTCTCCTGTAATGTCTCTGATCCCTCTAAAATGAATTATTTCCTCCTTCCTTTGGGCTTCCACAGTACTTTTTATAGCTTTTCAGCACCTGGTCACTTATCATACCACCTTGTAATGATTTATATTCCATGTATATTTTTTG
>NW_011889115.1:1403839-1474409 GCF_000151845.1 Pteropus vampyrus
GCAGTTTTCCAGTTCTGGACACCATGGATACCAATAAAAGATTTACTTTTGAAGTAATAAAAAAAATAGATTAAGCACGATAATTGTAAAAGTTTTTCAATTTTTGGAAATTGTGAGGTGTTAGTTATGTGAGAAATAAAACCAAAATAATGCAGGATTTTTTTCCCATAAGAAACCCTGGAAAAACTAGAAGTACTGTGGCTTGATAGGTGTGTATATAGGTACTTTGTAAAGAATAGCCATACTTGTCTTTTATAATGGTAATTCAAACAATTCTGTGCAATGACTAATGGAAACAATTAGATTCTCGTGCTCTAGTGGCACTGTTTATGATAATATGTTACCGGCAAATGCAAAAAAAAATTCTATAGGAAGTGTACAAATTAGTAAAAAAAAAGAAAAACTTACAGCACATAGCTACAAGGAAGGCAGGAGTAGTAGAGGCAGAGAGCGAGAAATACAAGATAGCACTTTAGTTTTTTGTGAAACTAGACTGGTGTATGTAAAAAATGTGTAATTTTGGGTTGGTGGTGAAAACCTTTTTTCATCTTTCACAGACAGTTTATAAAAATGCATGGCCTTGTGTATGAGCCTTTTCTATTTCTTTCCCTGAGAAGTTAGGGTGTATATAATGTTACATGGTAGTCAGATTTTAAGAGGATATCTAAATTACTCTGCATTTCCTGAAACGAGCTCTAGACGGGTGGTGTGTTAAATATATCCTGCTCAAGTACCTCATCTTGTTTTCCCTTAAGGCTCTCCTCAACACTTACTTTTGTAGTGAAACAGCTTTAGTTGTATCTGATGCTTCTTTTGTGGCTTCTCTGGTAAGAGCTGGAAGGTAGAAATTGGATCTCATACTTTTCTGGACCTTGAAATGAACAGGCAGTGACTTTCTTATCTTATCTCACAGTTGTCTGTATAAGAATATAATTAATGTTGATCATTTAGGCTAACCAGAAAAAGCATGCTAGGGAAAGCTTAGATAGCTAACAACCAGCAAATATTTGTTATAAAATTTACTGTATAAAAACTACAGTGAACCTCTAAGACCTGTGTGCCAATAGCTTTAACTATTTCCACAATCAATTTTGTTGTCAAACTGTCTGGAATGAGAGTGAAATGGATTGTTAAAGGATTACTTCCTTTTCTCTCTCTGTCTCTCTGTCACTGTCTGTCTCTGTCTCTGTCTGTCTGTCTCTCTACATCTCTCTCTGTCTTTATACTTGTAAACCAGTAATTAAATTCCTTCAACTCTAAAAGTAGGAAGGAAGGAAAAAGTAAAGATAGCAAATCTTTTGACTAGCTTGGATTAAATGAATATCTAGACTAACCGGAATATTCAAAATAAAATTCTATAGGAAGTGTACAAATTAGTAAAAAAAATTCAGAGGATAATTGAAAATAGTTAATAATCTATTTACTTTAGACTTACTATCAGTTACCTTTCATTCTAATAACATCTTCCCTGGAATTAGACCATCTGAGTTCAAATTCTGCCTTCTGTATTTACTAGGTATGACTTTAGGCAAGTTTTAATTTTTTTTTTTCAAATAAACATTTTTTGTGCCGTGGTTTTCTTATCTGTAAAGCAGGGACAATGGTATTATCTAACTCGTAGAGTTGTTTTAGAACTAAATGAGATCATACATACAGCAGTGCTGAGCACAGGAACTGATACTTTCTTTAATCTAGTAAATACTATTTCTGTATCTTTTCAACTGTCTCTTCAATAGTCATCCATTTATACGTCTATATAAATTCATCCATTCATCTGTCTGTTCATTTATCTATCCATCTTTTAAATGTTTATAACAATAAAGATTGATGTGTGGTTTTTTTTGTTTTGTTTTGTTTTGTTTTGCCACAGAATATGTAGAACTTTTAAAGTAAGAAATGAATGTAATTGGCCAGGGGGTGGGGAAAGTGGCAATAGTCCTGGAAAACCAAATTATGTACAGAGATCTAGAAATTTTACTTTAAATCTGCTAGTTAAGCATAATACCTTAAATTTAATTTCTGCCTATTCATTTAATAATATTTAAATAATTAGGCAAATATTTATTGAGTGTATTCTTTGGGCAAAATATTGTACTAGGTACTGTGAGAATATAGCAAAGCCTAGGATTTTGTTTTTGTACTTGAAAAATGTATAATCTGGTTGGGATTACTTATAAAAAAATATAATGATACCATATACTTAAAGATATGTGAGATAGTATGCATTAGAAGTATTGAATGTATGATATAAAAAAATAAACTTTCAGAGCACTTATTAGAAGAGATTAGAAGAGGGGTGGATCGTAGTTACTTGGAATAGTCTCAGTTGGTTTCCTAGTGATAAGAAAGTGAGGGGGAGAAACAGGCAGAGCAAAGGCTAGGAGGCAGCAATAAATGAAGTTTGAGTATATCGGTCTAGTTAGAGTAGAAGGTTAAAGTGTAGACTATAAGAAGATAAGTTTAAAAAGATTGGTTGGATCTGGATGGAGGGCCTTGAATGCCAGAGACAGGAATTTGGAATTTTTTCCATCATCAAGAGAGAGACACTGATTTTTCTTGATCAAGAGAGTAGCCTGATAAAGGGAATGGCAGTAAGAATGATTTGGAGGGAAGAAATAATGAAATTAGGGAAATCCGTTTAGAGTCTGTTGCAAGAGTCTAGGTATGAAGTGTAATAAAGCCCTGTACTAAGGTGATTACGAGTGTGGTTAGAAGGTACAAGCTTGAAAAATGGTATTAAGGAAGAGTTGATGGAGCTTAATGACAGGCTGGCATTGAGGAACAAAGATTAAGAAGAGGAGATAGAAAGAGTGTTCATGTTTTGTACTTGGATGATTCTGAGAATTATGCTCTTCTGGATGTGAATGAATGAGAGAGGGTATTGAGGAAAATAATGAGGAATCTAATTTTAAGTTTGTAGAATATGACATAGCGGAGTACATCTTGGTATAAACATCCAGCAGTCATCTGAGGATTGTTGTGTTTCAGGGAAATGAGAGCTTAGTGTTGGGGGTATAGATGTAAAAATCATATGATTTAAATATTAAGGAATGAGATGTTTGGTAGAAAGAGTATACAGAAAGAATAATGTTTAAGTTGGTAGCATTAATGTGTGAGTGGTATTTTCTGTGACTATTCACCTTGATTTTAAAAAATAAGCTGTGTGCTCATCTCTTCTCTCTGATTTTCCCTCTTTCTTTCTAATATTATTGATTGTCTGCAATGTGCCGTACTCTGTACTCAGCACTGGGGATCCAGTGATAAACAAGGGTGACATGATCCCATACCTATGGGGCATGGAGAATAAGCTTCTTTTTTATATATAAAATAAAATCTTTTAATGTTTTATTTTTTTTCCCACTTATTATAAGCTTATGATAATATATCCCTGGCATTCTCTGAGAGCAGGTTTCCTTTTTTTTTCTTTTGCTGATACTTTTTATTATTACTATATTATAAGGAATATTCTGTAAGAGTATAATTTCAGGAATGTGTTAAGTTTTATCATTGAAATTAAAAAAAGACACCGATCACACCCCCTTTATGGGGAAGTTTTATTGTGTTAAGCTTTAAAGTAGGGTCCATTGGAAAAAAATAATTATATTATTTGAAAGTTGGCAAGGTCAAGGAAAAAGATCTTTTCCTATAACAGTCTTATTTCTCACATCCAGACTTCTCTTGATGATATGAAATTTATCTCAAATCACCATAAGACTTCCAACTAGAGACTGGACTTTCCTTTTTTTTCTGTTTCTCCCATCCTTATTCTGCTTCTGACTTAACCACGAAGTCAACCCCAATGTCTTCATTTAACATTTTCACCTAAAAAAAACCCCTTCCCTAATAAAATGGAAGAATGGAGGCATAGAAATACAATGTAAGATTGATTGGTCATTTCAGATTTATAAAGGATGAGAGCATCATTCTAAGGATGATATATCTGATTGCAAATGTCTGGATTTATATGCAAAGATTCAGGCTCAGGGAATCTTATGTTGTTGATGGTCTCTGATTCAAATTCATTCCACTTTTACTCTGCGGCAGTTCTTCCCCTCTCTCTTAACAGATCCTTTCTTTTAGAGGATTATAAATGATATTATTCAGGACAGAGGTATCAGGTAAAAGTAGAATATCAGGCATTAACTGCAAGTATGTTATACTTTTCTGATAAAAGAAAGATGTTATTGATGAAAGAAAACCCCGATGTTATGAGTGTTTTGATGATAGGAAAGATAGTTTTTGTAATATTGGAAGAAATGCTGTAAATCTGAATGTTTTAAATTTTGAGTTAGATATAAAATCACTTTACTAAATTCAGTTTGTTTGGAGCAGCATCTGTATTTATATCTTAGGAATCTTCAGGGTGTGAGAGAACCATGTTATATTTTCAGTGCTTTAATACTAACCTAGCTTTGAGTTACTGAAATCCCTTCGATAGTGGGCCAATCTGGCCACCAAATTTGACAAGAATTCCAGATGCTGAGTGTACCTTATGCTTGGCTATTTTTCTAAACTTGGATCGAGATACTAAATCAATTTTGTAAGGTGAATTTTCATCCTCGAAAATACAGGCTACTTTAGAAGACAAAAATAAAGCATAACATTTTTCTTTTAAGGAACATTAAGACAAAAGCTTTTGAGGTTGGATCCTACCTGTATTTTCAACCTTCAAAAAGGTTTCCAGGCTTGAAAGAAATCTCTGAAAGCGTGGTTTTTATAATGGATGTGCTGCTGACATACACTTAAGATTATCGGTCCAAATGGCAGTGATATAATTTGCAGGCCTTCTACTCTGTCTGAGAAGTTGTAGTGCTCTTATTGGTATTTGTATTCACTTTTTATGAATTGGTCTTTCTTGTTCTTTTTCATTTTAATTTAATGTAAGACTAATAAATCTTACTGTTAAATAACATAAACATTGCATCATAGCATTCAGTATTAAAATGCACTCCTTTTGGGGGGAAGCCAGATAGATGTGTTTACTCTGTAGAGAGATTAAGATTTGATTTTTTGTTTTCTTCATGGTAATTATGTTTGCACTTTGCTGATCACTAGTTGTGCATTATTACAATGGAAGGTGACAATTTGATTGTCTTCAATTGGAGAAACAAGTAATTTTATATTCACTAAGCTGTCAGGTAACACTAACTCACAGTACTAAGAGCTCCTGGCAATGTGGCTTGGCACCTATATTTAACTGCTTTGATGCTTGTGTAACCTCTGCTGAATCAGAAATACTTTGCCTGCTGGAAATGGTTTTCAGGGTTGTACAATGAGGTTTTCATTAAGTAGACAAACTGAAAATGAACTGCAAAGCCACAGTTGTTTCTCTCCTCCCATTTCCCCTTTGCTCCTCCTCTTTCCCTTCCCTCCCCGCTCCCGTGGCCTTTCCCCCTTCTTCTTCCTCTTCTTTCTCTTCTTTCTCTTATTTGTTAGGAACCTGAAATTTATACCTTATTTCATTACACGAAAGAGAGGAATTCCTGGATTGCTTTATTTAGCTAAAGGAGGACCTCAAATGTATGAGCCTTCATTTTTTGAAACAATCTAAACAGTATCAATTTTCATTTTTCTCTTTTTTGGCAACATTAAAAAGTGAAAATAGAGGTAAGAATGAAAAGGTATGGAGTGACAGTTTCCTACCTTTTCTCTCTGTGAAGTTATTGTTCTAGTTTATAATTTTTATTGATAATTGGATAAGATATCCTGTAATTGGGCTTCCTTATTAGTGGGTTGGTTTCAAGCTGATAAAGACATGCGTGGTATTCACTTTAGCAATTATGGTTCTCATTTCATGTGAAGAGGAGATTCAAAGTGAACATATATAAATAAATTCCTTCTCATTATTTTAGACAGCTTTCTTTCAGTCAATCCACATTGAGGTCTTTCAGTTGAGCTATAGTCATTGTGCTTGATTAAATTCCTCTAAATTAGTCGATATTTATAGTAGCTATTGTTTGGTTTTGCTCTTATTGTTAAGTGACTGATTTTATTTCTGTATTTTGGGCCTGGCTTTCCAGATCAAAGTTCCCAACAAGTTAATGGTACATGAACTGTGAGAAAGATTGAATATTATTTCTGTCAGGCAAAAAGTATAGGTAGAGGTTACATAAAGTCAAGTTGTTGTGATCCTGGGATGAAACTGGATACTTGGGGACACATGTAATAATTACAGGTTTTCCATAGGCAGTCAGGCAGGCAGGGCAGTCGTTAGCCTGGTTGCCTGCCTCTTCCAGCAGATACTAACCAATTAGACAGAGGTGGTTACGTGATGTAACATTATCAGGAGAAACAATTCATGAGTCAAAGCATTCCAAGACATATGAGCTCTAGTCCAAAGAACAGTCTTAAGCTATATAAAGTGACAGCAATATTGTCAGCTAAATATAAACTCTAGAAACACAAACTTTGATGACTTGAGAAGAATCTGTTCCAGGTAGTCCCTGTTTTGTAAGAACCTCAGAAGGCCTTTGGAGACAATTTTGGTGCTTTGGTATGAAAAATTAAAAATCTTAGATAAGTCAAAATTCATTAATTTAACCCACTTCTTTAGACATACTTCAGAGCCTCAAGCATATTTCATTTGCCTCATCTCTATTGATTTGATAGCTATCTCAAATCAGTGAGTTGTCTTATCTTTTTACAGATATTATGTCTGCGTGTGTTACATATATATTCTGAAAGAGCCACTACAAACTTTAAAAGATAGATTTACAACTCTCCAAGGTAGCTCTGAAAGCAGTTACTTTCTTTTTCACTAAATTTTGTCATTTGCTTATTAAACAGATAGAAGAGAGAAAAATCTGGCAAACGCCTAGGGAAGTTTGAGGGAGCGAGAAGGTAGTGCTGGATAAAAAAAACAAAAGGAATCAATAACAACCCACAGCCTTTATGTAAATGAAGCAGGAAAAGCTTTAAAAAGGATGTCTTCATTTTAATGTCTGGAATTGAGGTTCCTCCCCACAGCCTGTCCACCACCCCCATCCTTAAATGTGGGAATTAGAGGTAGAGGAAGGTTTTCAAATCATTCTTTGCCCTAGGCTGGGTGGACTGGCATCTTTTGTAAGGGTTCCTGGGTATTGTGCATTTTGGCAGCTGAACATATCTGTTACTCATGCTCCTTAAAATGAGAGGCACTGTATTATATTTTTGGAAAATTAGTTGTTTATTTTTCAGTATCAGATCAATTGCAGCCTTAACAGTGAATTATCTGACTGAAATAAGTCTACCTTGGTAGCCTGGGGCTGAGCTGCAAAAATAAATGTGAATGTTGGCCTGAATTTTTAATTTTTTCTTTAAGTAAACCAACTATTAAAATGTTGCTTTATGTTCAAAACAGGGCTCCTTTTGAGTAAAGTAACACATCTAGAAAGTGAATGTGATTTGATGATAATCAGAAGTAATGAAAACATTTTTTAAAATTGGGTTAAAAATATTGTTCCAATAAATTTAGTGGCTCTTTTGGATAGTTACATAAGTCCCAAATGATAATTGAGAAATGGATTCTTTTCAAGCAATAGTAAAGGGGGAAAAAGTAATTTTGAGTGGCTATGCTTTATGAGAAAGTTGTTTTAAAATAGTCCCAATTTTTGAACATATACAAATAAGTTTTTTTAAAAAAATAACAGTATCAAATCAGAAAGGTATAAATTTCTAGAAAGTATGATTTTCTGAGACAGAGGACTTAATGTGTAGCTATCCAGTCCATACCATTTTATGAAGTCTTAGACCTGCTTATCTTGATTTCTTGTTAAAGGCCACAAAGTAAATTTACTGTTTGAGTAGGTTTGTAATGGCCTAAACATTGAGATTTCATACTGGGTTTGAGAGTAAAATAATTATCATCTTTCTAGAGGCACTCTTACTGACTTCCTAGAAAACATTATCAATTACAGGAGACTTTATCTCTGACAATCTCATTCCCAAAAGTCCTAAGCCCTGAAGTTCTTTCCAGTGTCCTGGCATCCTGAGAATTCACTTGATCTGCTGGGCAGAGGCATTTCAAACTCGGGGAACACATGATGGGAATTTAGTTTTATGTGTCCTAAAGATATGTAATTCTCTTTGGAGGTTTTACTTGATAATAGCTATGCCCCAGAAAACCATCTTGTTTAACCAATGTGATAAGTTGACAATGTAGTTTTTCTCTCTGATTATAATGTACTCTGTGTAGTCAATACACTGGTACCATGTGAGTGTAATTTCCTCTTTTATTTTATCTCCATTGCACTGTATTATAAATAAACAGTTAAAAAAAACACCAAACAAATCTGTTGCATCTCCTTTTAAGATTGTACCACTGTAGACACTTGTTCTAGTAAAGTAGAATTGGGCGCATTTGATTGCATTTAAATTTTTCATGCTTCAGCAGTTTGGCTGGGAGCACAGTAAAGAAAAATCCCATGAGCGAGGATAGTTTAGAATAATAGAACTTGATTTTGTGTATTATAGCGGCAACATTTGCGCTGCTTTAGTTAGGGTTGTGTCAGCACTTCCATTATAAACTCCTGTTTTCAGGGGGTATAACTAGGGAGATTTTTAAAAAATACAAATTAAAAAAACAATTCATTTGAATGATTTTTAAGTTATAATAGTGCAAAAATAAAACAAAGTAAAGTCACATAAAATTGACCATTTCACAAGGATTTTGATTCTTTTGCTTCTTTAGTTATATATGGCAGCAGCTAAAGTAAGATACTGTCCTAATACACTGGGGGTGAAAGTTTTTTGTAACGTAAAATTATTGATATGAGCATTAAAGGTAAAAGTAAGCATTCCACGTGACATTATAAAACATTAAAACAAGTGTATGTTTGATTTATGAGTTTCTAAAGGAGAGTAGCATGGTGTAGTGGTTATAGTAAAGGCATAACCAAAGGTCAAGTATCTTTGCAGCTCCTAGAATACTGTTTAGTTGGTCTAGTAAAATGTTTTAAAAGAGAAAGCTAAAGTAAAGAAATAAAATGAACGCAATGCAATCAGTAAATTGAAGATTCTTTAATAAAGTAATTATGCAAAAAATATTCAGTAAGTCAAATCTAGCAAGTAGTAAATCTAAGACTTATTTGGCAAACCGTGCATTAAAAAGCTTTGGGAACACTTTCCTTTTAAAAATACAACAAAGCCATTACCCAAAACAAAAACGACAATAAAACCAACAATAAAAAATAAACCTGAAACAACTCCAGCAATTTTTTCAAAAGGAAATGCCCACAATGGAGCAATACCTAACTAAAACGACAAAATCACCTTTTTTCTCTACTAACAACATGTTTGAAACTATAGTAAACACACGAAACGTAAGTAAAATGTAATATGGAAAAGTATTCTTGGAACCAAAAAATGTTGATTCCTTTGCTAAAGGCAGGGATTTTGAAGTTCGAGTATGCCTTCCCTGCTTGTTTGCTAGCATCATCCTACCTTCCCCTTCTCCTTGTCCCCTGATGATGGTGTGAACTGAGGATGAACAGTCAGATTTAATATTGCTTTTTTTTGGCAGTCTGTTTTATTTGCAACCTTGATACACATTTATATTTGTGAGTGCAAAATAAAAGACAAAGTATGTGATGTTATAAATAGGTAGCTTTCTTGAATGGTCACTGGAGGAATCACCAGAAGACTGTTGATGAAGTAGAGGTGAAGCCTTTCCTCACTAATTGTATTCAGCGTGTAATTTCTAAACTTCCCTCTGAATTTTGATTTTCAATTAACACTCCCCATTTGAAGATAATTTTCTATTTAATGTAATTGCAGGAAATAATTTATTGGCTGATTAAGACTGAGGGCCCAGCCTTCCTTAAGAAAACACTCTAACAAACCAGCCTTTAAACTCAACTCGTAGCTTTGGACAGATTTAGTCTATTTTTACAGCTGCATGGTTGTGTTTAATTAGGATTGTGCACTATTGTTCATTGGTGCAGTTTATAGTTGAAATTATTTTTAAGAGACTTTTGTGTTTTGTGTCAAGATTAATTCTTACTAAAGCAACAATCACAGATATTGATATTAGAAGGAGCCAAGTCATTTTATAATAAGAGGATGTTTGTTGGGGAGCTGAAGTCCTTCTGAGTTTTGGATTATAACTTTCAATTGTATTTAGCTGTTTTAAAAAGCAGAAGTAAATTCATTCTTTGGTTTTTAATATGAATGATTACATTATTGGTACTGTCATTATCTGAACTATAAAAACATTCTTATTGTTTATGGCAAGCTCTTGATAAACTTGCAGAACAGTTATAATTTGCCTGGTTTTCCTATGGTATTTATGAGGTCAGTGAAGTAAGCTCCAGAGTGATTCCTGTAGACTAAGAAACATCCTTTAATATCATTTTCCCTAAGTGTGTGCACATTTGTCCGTTTGTTAGTATTGATTACAATTGGTCAAGAATATATTTATCTGATTCTTTGATGTAGTACTCTTTAGAACATTTTATTTCTTTCTTCTCAAAGAAAATATAGACATTCTTCTGTACTTCGTTTTCCCTATTTTATTTCTAGTATTGCGTCTAATAGATGAAATTTTTATTATTTGTAGAGCGATTATTATAAGTAGGTATCAGCATTTTAATATGTTTCAAAGCACTTCAAAAGCCTGTAATACTTTTATTTAGAACTGTGCATAATTAGACTAGCTGATCTTATATTAATTTTTTTCACTGTAGGATACTAAATCTGAGCCCCCTCATTAATTGTGAGAAATTTAGCATTAGCTGTTAAATCCTATGTGAAACATGGGCTGCTACATAAAAACTACTGTTTAAATTGGAATTAACTTAATTATTTTTCTTTGCACTTGATATTTCCTTCACTGCAATATTCATGAAAGCATGTGACAGATTTGTAAATTTAACTGTTAATCTCAGATTTCTAGACCCTTTAATCAGTATTTATTTGTCTGTAGAAACAGTACTAGCAAGTTAATGATTTGCTAATTTGAAAAATGCTCATGTGGTTTCCTATGTTAACTGATTTGTGCATTTTTTAAAAAAATGGTATGAAATCAATTAATTTTAAAGAGCAATTAAGGTGGAGATTTTATTCCTTTCATTACACAGCAATTTTAGAGCTAAAGATGCTATAAAACAAAAATTGCATAAAGTTTTAGAAAAAATACTCAATTACCTCTTTTAAGTTATAAACTTTTGGTGGTTTTATTTCTAAACATTTTGCTAAGAAAATCATCTTGATAAAGTGATGCTATAAAAGTTTTGAAATTCTTTTAATAATCATAATTTTCCGATTGTATATGAAAGCGCAGAATGGGGACCTTGTGCTGAATATAGTCGATAAATATTCAGTAATTGTTTTAAGAGTTTTAAAACTATTATGCATTGTAGGAATTTTACTGTTTTCATAGTAAATGCTTTGAATCTTGTATGTATTTTTTAATATAAAATAGAGGCATAGTTATTTCATATGCTAAATTCAAACGTTATAAAACTGCCTCAAGACTAATCTAACGTTATCAGCCACTCAATCAATATGTCACTTAAAAGTTAAATTACAGCAGTTGACACAGCTTGAAGGTCTTTAGAAAAGAATCACATTGACACTAAACAGTGTTAGGCTTATCACTCATAATACAAGGTGTAAACTAGAAGTCTGGACCAAATTCGCTTAGGACTTTTATCATAGATTACTTACTCTCCTGATTATATTTTCTTATATAGACTTTTGTTCCTACATAAAGCATAAGCAAAATTTGGATATTTGTACTTTCAAATCATCCTCCAAACTAGCTCATTTGCCAGTTCATTCATCTATTTTTTTTTTTTTTTTCATTGATAGCCATCAACCAAATTACTCTCAAGAAGCTTATAATCTAGTTGGGAGAACTGGGAGGAAAAATACACACATACATATACTATACATCATCAAACTTATTTCATAAAAACTTCATTTATGGATTGGTAAGAGAAAATATACACCGATTACTGAGAAGAGTTTTGCTGACTTAAAAGCAAAGAGGGAAGGAATAGATAAGGTAAGAGTTTTTTTTTTAATGGTTTAGAGTAGATCACAAACATTTCTGAAATTAGAATACTTTCCTCTTTTCCTAAATTAGTCAAATGTAAGGGATAGGTGTTTTTTTTTTTGTTTTTTGTTTTTTTTTTTTGTCATCAACAGCTTTTTTTAATCCACACTGTTTTCTTCTTCTGCAGAAGAATGTCTTCCAAGCAAGCCACCTCTCCATTTGCCTGTGCAGCTGATGGAGAGGAAGCGATGACCCAAGATTTGACCTCAAGGGAAAAGGAAGAAGGCAGTGATCAACATGTGGCCTCCCATCTGCCTCTGCACCCCATAATGCACAACAAACCTCACTCTGAGGAGCTACCAACACTTGTCAATACCATTCAACAAGATGCTGACTGGGACAACGTTCTGTCATCTCAGCAAAGAATGGTGAGCTTTGAATTTTTGGCTACTGTCACTAGTGTTTGTTAGTATGCGTCATTACATATAGGTGTTTTAGAGAAAGCTCGAAATACATATCATTAGAGTTTTTTGTGTTCAGGTCCTGAAACAACCACCGTATATATTATTAATATACTAGTAAGGGGGAAAAATGGAAAATGGTTTGTGATTTCATTTTTGTCCATTATTAGGTCACTTTCCCAAAAGATATTTAATTTAATGTGGAGGAGATTTAGTTATCTTATTCTTTGAATCTCTGAATTTAAGGTGGTGAACTTGATAATACCACAAAATAGATATGATCAAATAAAGTGTGGCCGTGTACTAGTATTGAAAAATTGTATTAAGCAAACATGTCTATGTGGATGAGATCATATGGTGAATACATCTTCAGTGAGGAAATGCAGGTATATGTCAATTTTAATGGTTATTCTTGATTTATAATAAAGCTTTTCTCACTTATGTGCCTATATATTAATTTCAAAAGGACATGCAAAGCTCCTGAGTATCATACAATCAGACTGCAAGAATTTTCCCTAAAGGTAGAAACAACAGCATCAAATACATGCAGTGCATTAGGGAGCTTTCCTGTGTTAAATTTCATCTTTAATAATCAAAACAGAAACCATAGCAAGTGACATTGTGTAGTTTAAGCAAAAGTATTCAATTTTTTTAGTATCTAGAACTGACCAAAACCTTAATGTATTTTATTCGATTAGGAATTTTAGACCATGTTTTACATTTCTTAACTTTTGGTTAAGTTAATGGAAAGTATATTAAGTGGGCAAATAGATAAAGTTTTATTTCTTAATAAAAATACTACTAACAACATGTATTTAAATTCTCGCTATATGCTTAATGTCTCAGAACCAATTCAAAGACTGGATTTCATAATTTATAGATGCAGACACTCTTCTTTTTCAGGTGATTTGGAGACATAACTAGTACTCTGGAGCATTAGGTGAGATGTAGAGGATTGGAAGAAACATAAGAGTTTTCTAAATTCATTTTAGGTATGAAGGGTATCATTATAAAATCAGATGGATCCACTGGAAGATTTATTTTCCTTGAATAGGAGGAAGAGAGAAAGTATACTAAAGCAAGACTGGAAGTCTGTTTTCTGATTGAACTTGAGTGGTTCATTTTATACCTTCAAGATAGCATGGGTGAAATAGATATCAAATCACTGTCACTGGATTTTTGGCAAGCTATGTATTCGGGCTATGTTTTATTTTTATTTCAACAATTATTTATGTAGCACCTTCTCTGGGTGCAACATTCTACTAAGTGCTGGTTGTATAGTGGTGAACAAAACATGCATGATTGTGCCTTCATGGAGTTTATATCTAGGAGCGAGAACAGAAATTGAACAAATATACATGCATAAATGCATAATTAAAATTGTGATATGTGTTAGGAAGAAATATAACAGAATGCTATGTGAGAACATAATGGGATAAATCTAATTATGAATGGATGGATAGGAATGCCTTCTCTGACCTGAGGTTGATAGGAACCAGCCAGGTATAGAATAGAAGAAAGAGTAAAAATAGTAGAGAGAATAGCATGTATGAAATATTTGAGGTGAGAAAAATACAACTGAGTTTTATGAAATTCAAGATAGTCTTTGTGGCTGGAGTGTAATGAGTGAGGATGCAATGTAGCATCAGATATGGTTGGAGAGACTGGTAGAGGCTATAATCAAAAAGACCTGCAGACGACATTATGGAAGTGAGATTTGATTCTAAGTGCAATGGGACGGCATTAAAGGGTTTAAGAATATTTCACACAGATAATTCTGGCTGTAGTATGAATGGATGGGAGGGAAACTGAATGAAAAGAGGAAGACCTGTTGGGAGGCTGTTTTAGAAGTCCAGGTAGGAGATAATAATGACTTGGATTAGTGTGGAGGCTGACAGAATAGAGAGAAGGGATGGGTTCAAGATATATATTTGCTTTTATGCCAAATATAATTATGGACAAATAAAAATAACTAAACTGGAAAATGTAGTTTGAGGCAGAAATAATGCAGTTCAAATTTTACTTCTTTAGAGAACACTTTGCTTATATTTTTAAGTAAAATTTTGTGTGTCTTGGCAAGTGCCAAATTTCTTCATTGAGTTATTCTCAAAATTTTATGATCTAAAATTTTGTCCGAAAATGGATATTAATAATGTGCTTACCAAATTTATATTAAGTGGAATTTATGATAGTATTAAATAGTTTTAAATTTATAAATATGTTATATATTAGTCTAAAAGAAATCATTCTTTCTGAAAATGTTTTCAAACTTTCACTCTCTTTTGATATTAAGCATTGCTTTCCACTGGACCCTTTGTGTATTCTGAATGTCTGGAAGCCAAAATATTTTGTTTTAACTCACACTCTATAGTATTTCCCAGCTGTGTACTTATACGGTATAATAAAAGGATTTAACAAATGGGAAATAGCAGCTGCATTTGGAAATTCCCTTTGTGCTCCCTTTTCATTCGATAGATTCAATACTGTGTACTGTGTAACAACTATAACATCAGATCTGTAATGACTTATATTGCAAGTATCGTCACAAAACAATTTTTTCCTTTCAGGAAAGAAAAACAATAGAAGGATTTTAGGTTTCTGGGCCATCCTGCAAACCTACATATTATGTGTGCGTGCGTGTGTGCATGCGTGCGTGTGTGCGTGTGTGTGTGTGTTGGGGGGGGACTGTGACTAAAATAAAATTTAATAAATTTTTACCTCATTCTACTTTCAGATAAATATGAAGTCCAAAAGAATTATTATGAAGTTAAGTGAAATTTATAGTTTTCCTCAATGGATCATATCTGTTACTATAATTGAACCCCATAAAATAGTTGTGGGGAAATAAAATTTAAAAGGAAGTCTAGAAAACAACAACAAAAAGTGTATCAACACCTATTCAGTTTCCATTGTTATTTACTTTCTGTGATGGCCTTCACTCAAGAACTGTTAGAAGCAGGCACTACAAGTTTCTTATCTACTGGGTTCAGGAAGGGTTTTACTTTGAAATATCAAGACCACAGAGGACCTTTTCTGTAAGAGAGGGTAAAGACAAAGCAGAGAAGTTCTGCTAATCCGTACTTCCTGATTAGAAAAAAAAATCTTTATGTGTTAAAATTCTGATTATTTTGAGGTGGCACTCTAACAAAATATGAGACCATGCAGTTTCAAACAAGAATTCATTATGGCATAAGCAAAGAAGGAGAATAGAAACTTTAGAGGTCAGCATTCAAAGACCAATTTGAGATTAAAAAAATTTTAGACTCTGGTTTCGGTTACAATTACTTATATGACACAAAAATGTTCACTTTTAAATTTAGGGTGCTGTGTTAATTAGTAAGATCCATTCAAAGACTGAAAAGTTAGTGTAAATAAAAATCCACTGCCCCTCACTATGTACAATCACTGCCAGTGTAGCAGCACCTTTTTCTGTGGAGGAATATTGACACTGTCCCCTGAAATATGTTTTTGTTCCCACTAGGGATGAATTGTTAGGCAGGAATAAATTCACATAATTTTCTTATGGAAAAAAATGTATAGTGTATTATTCTTTTTAATGTTAACAAGCATAGATGAACATTTTGTGGTAATGTTTAGTGAGTGGCATATATTGTGTTGTAATGATTATCTACTAAAGATTGCTTGAGTATATAGCACCTACTAAGTTCCAGGCACAGGGACTTTCTTGGGAATAAGAAAGATAAGATCCCTGCTATCATGGAACTTAATTTTTAGTGGTATAACAGACAATAAAGAAGTTTCACAGAGTGAGACAATTTCAGACAATAATAAGTGCAATGAAGAAAATTGAATAAGAAAATGTGACCGAGATGACTACGTTAAACAGTCCAGGGAAGGTCTTTTTGAAAAGATGACATTTGAGTTGAGGTTAGAATAATGAGGAGCCAAATATGCAAAAAATTGGGGAAGACACCTAGCTAGAATATATAGTAAGTGCAAAAGCCTTTTGATTAGTGTATTTGAGCAACAGAAAGCAACAGAGTGACTCCAGTGGAATCGGTGAGGGAAGAGACGGGTATGAGATAAAATCAAGGAGGCAGGCAGGTGACAAATACTATGGGGTATTCATAGGCTACAGTGAGATGTTTGGACTTCACTTCAAGTGCAAGAGGAAGATTTTAATCAAGAGACTAACATGATTTGATTTATGTTTTTAAAAGATCACATTGGCTGCTGAGCAGAGAATGGGTTGTAAGAGATAACACCAGAAACAAGGTCACCTATTAGGAGAATAATTGCAGGGCAGGTGAGAGTCTGATAATAAGTGGAAGAGTGAACAGTTAGGGAGGTTATCTTTTGCGGAGTTCCCATAGATTCTGAAGAAGACAAAATTCACACAGAAGGTGAGGAAAATATTTTAAGTAATGAACACGTGGACAGAAATTTAGTCAGGAATGAACAGGAAATGAAATTACTGAGACCAGGGAGAGAATAAAGGGTAGACTTGCTCCTGGACAGAATGGTCCCATGTGAGGACAGACACTTTTTATCTAAGAGGAAACTATTTGCAGGTAACATCTGGGGTAGGCCATGGGGATGTGGGCAAGGTACCAACAGTATCTCTTTCAAGATCCAAAAGTGGCAACCAGATTGTAAGAGGGATCTGAATATGTGTGCACTTATATGTATCCTTATTTCGATACGTACTTCAAGTCAAAATGGGATTACATGCATCTGGCTTTTACCTACTAGTCTGATTAAGTAGAAATAACCATGCTAGACTTCCAGCCCCAGAATATCAGAACTCCTTATTTTGGAGACCTAATCAAATTCTCCCAAGTGTGTTTTATCTTCAAGAAAAGTTTTTAAAATAAAAGTTTTTCTGCTATAAACAAAAGATGTCAGTAATATTCTTTATTGTAATTGAAATAAAATGATAATAGGAGTGTTGAGATATTTAATAAATAACTGTTGGGGACAATACTTTCTTGCTTGCAAACAATATGTCCTCTGCCTTTCTTGCTTTCAGTCCAATGAAGTTGCTAATCAACTCTGGTGAGTTTTATGTAGTTCACTTGGAGTCATAAAAATTGTGGTGTGGACTTTGTACCATTTCTGGGAATGGAGCTGTTTTCATTACATGATAATATAGTCCAGGAATTTTAAGTGAGGATTTAATGCTTCTCAGCCATGCTTTATGTTGCGATAGACTTGTAGAGGATTTCTAATTTCGTTGCCTTTTAAAAGATTTTGAAAATTTGAATTGTTGCCAGTTTTTGGTAAGATTTAGTCATTTAAGATATCAGGCAGCACCCAAGTGGAATTTATTTCCTCACTTTTATTGAGATTGTACTTTAGAAAGTGTAGTGAAACCCATTAGTTCACTTGGTCTTAGCTACTTTATAGTCTTAACAGCTAGGGGAAGGTTTATGAGCATCTTTTTGGTACCTTACTAGTCTACAAAGCACTGGAAAAAAATCATAAATTAGCAAGGTTTAGACTTTTAGAGAAATTTAGTCACTACTTCTTTGTTTTAGAATGTTGGAAGGTCATTTAATTTAAGTCAAATTCAAACCTAGGCTTATGGTGACAAGTGAAAATGTCCATCTTTCCCCCTGTGTCATAAAACAGCATTCTCCAGGAAGCTCTGTGGGAACTTTCTCATTTTCTATAAATTTGAAACTGTATTAGCATCCAGTATTGTCTTTTTTTTGAAATGTAATGAGAGAAATTTACTTAAAATTCGAACCAAAAAATAAAACCATATTTTATTGCATGACATGGGTACCGAAATGGACAACTAATGTTGTCTGATGTTAACACATCGATCACCTTTATATTTTCGTACCATGGTTATGTGCACTGTTTCATTCCTACTATTAAAAAATGCTATTTTAAAAAAAGTTCCAAAATGTGGGTTTTATAAGGTAAACAGAATGATTACTAGTATGCCACTTGGAAATACCTTGATGTTTATGAAAATTTGAGTTATTTTATCCTTATTGTTAATGATATAATACACCTTTCTAAATATACTTTTTGGAAATTTTTTTTTTACTTACCTATCATATTATCAAAATTTTTATCAAAAGTAGAAACATTAACATGCTCTGTTATAGATGGCGTTTTTCCCTCTCAGACATTGAAGAATCAGGTATGCATGCTGATTGACTCTCTAGTCATTAACGTGCGGTTATGTGGGCTGCACATCGAACACCTGCCAAAAATATAAAAATCCAGTACTTTGCTACATCTGTGCAGAGACTTTTTGCATTTCTTCTGTATTTTGGCAGTTTAATGAAAATCAGACCCTAGTGTCTTTTTTTTCAGTGTAATATAATTGTGTATACAAATTGTATTCTAGGAGACAGAATATGCCGTGTTTATTTTAATTTAACTTTTCAGGTTGTATAAGACTTACTAACTGGGGTTTGTAGAGCACTGACTATAACATGAATCTCTTAAGAAACTCCGTCACTGACATTCGCTTAAAATTTACAACATTCCTTCATGTTCATAAGGATTATCTTTTCTGGGATTCAACCAGTTTTCCCCTAATTTGCTTCTTTTTCTGTGATACCTTTATCTCTCATAAATATTTTGTTTTCATTTTTTTCACCAATATGCTGCTAGTGTACACCTCATAGTGATGCCAGGGCTTCTTCTGTGGTTTGACTTTTCCTGTCTACTGTCCATATTCAAATAGTCCTTCATGACCAAAATATAGCTTGGGCTCTATAGTATTACCAGACACTTAAGGAAAGTCACCTTTTGACAATTATTTAAAATAAGACTTGATTACTAATAGAAAATCTGGTACGATCTCGTCTAGCAGAACAGTTAGATTGAGTAGGCCTATTCACTTAGCTTTTATTTTCTTGAAGGATCCAAATGGCATTTAAACATAGTAGTTTTTTTTTTAATAGGCTTCTTATCATAATTGGTCAGTGTTAATCAATGAAAGCTGATCTCAGGACACCAAAGCAGTTAAAGCAGAACTCCAAAAGAATGTTTTAGCCTATAGGTGTTTCTAATTAATGTATACTTTCTTATTCAGAATTTTTTTCTTGCCCATTGGTGATCTGGGTACATCATTATAATGAAATATGATAAATGGAGTAATGAAATAGGCACATTTCTATAATGCTTTTAAGCAACATGTTGTAGAAAGTATAATGTATATATTATATACCATGCATTTACATGACTAATTTGAACTTTTCAAGATTAGCATGAGATATGAATCTTAAGATTCTTCTAGATCAGCACGAATAAGATGGTTATGCTTGGATAGAGACTATATTTCTTTAGGGATTGTATTTTCACTCCTCCATATCTACCTTCTTACTTCAATTTGGAGAGAGTTGTTTTCCATAAAGGTAACTTTAACATAATGAATTCTGCTCCCATCAGAATGATGGGATGAGATTGAAAGGGCTCTCTTTGATTATTGAGTCAAAACACCTGCATTAAACAGGAAAGCCCCTACTCTGTTCCTTCCATGAACATATCTAATTTTTCTTAAACACATCTAATGAATGTGCCTTAATTACCTTGAGATGCAAATTATCCCACTGTTTGATTGTCCTCTGCAATAAGAAGTTTTCCTTGCTTTCTAAGAGAAATGTAACCTTTTTAAAGAAGAACTTCAAGCTATTATTCTTTTTGTTAGTATAGCTTTCAATGTGATGACATATTTATTTTTTATACTATTAACCTTCTAAATATTATTTTTGTATTCCTATGTTCCCATGACCTCTAGGCATTATTTTTCTACATGATGCAAATTGAGTTCAATAATATAGCTCTTTGTAAACTACATTTTTAAATCCAAAGTATAAATTACAAACCTTTCCTAATAAAATTTTACAATCAAGTAAAAATTAGAAATGAATATTTATGCATTTCATTTATCTTCTTTATATTTCATTAGCATGCTAGAAAATGGGAAACATTATTTAATAGAATGATTGAAAATTATTTTGTAAACTTTTGCTGTCATTATAATTTAACTCTGATTTGTTTTCACTGCCAGTGTACTGAGACTACGTAGAATTCAGTATTCTCAAGTTCATCAAACTTCTGGGGAGAAATGTGCCATCATTCAAGCGTAGATAGATTATAGTGGTATGATAGAAGTGATTCATTTATGTAGAAACACAAAGATTGGAACATTTTGGGTAATTACTGTTATTTAGGAACTTTTTGGTTAGTTTCAGGGGGTAAATTGGTAGCTTTTTACACAAGCCCTGGGTTAGTCAGGATTAAGCTAATGTAATCCATGAACAAATTGAGAAAATTTTTGCTGTTGTATTTAGAGTTAATATTTGGCCTTCAGTTATATTAACTTATTTTGTACCTGGTATGCTTCTACCAAAGAGACCTCTTTCATTTTTTTTATTTTTATTCTCACATTGGTATGTTTTGTATGTGAAGTTGATTATAGTTTATTTATTTTGCTTTCTGAAATTGACAGTAAGATTAGTGTCCAGCTCTCCTTTTGGCTACTGTTCTCTTGAATCCATGAGGAATGACATAGTTGGGCAAGGAATCAATCTGCATCTGAGTATTTGAAAGTTAAGAGAGAAAAATAAAAATTCACACCTTCTATCTCCTCGACAGAGAAAGTGTGGCTTCTGTGATTGTAACTGATCCATTAATTCGAAGTTGTATGTTGCTTTCCGGTAGAGCAACGCACAGCTTCCAGACATTGGGGGCACCTGATGACTGAATTAGACTTCTGTTTCCTGCTTTGTGGTAATTTGGTGACATTTTTATGCCTAGCTTTTCTTTTCCTGGAAATGTAGATAGATGATAGATAGATGATAGATGCTGATAGATAGATAGATAGATAGATAGATAGATAGATAGATAGATAGATAGATAGTTGTTGTATAAGCAACACACCCTCTGAGAAATCATTTTGTTTTTATTTGTACTATTTCTATCTGTAAAAACCTAAATCAGAGAGCTAGAGATGTTATTTAATAATTTCTGGATAACAAAGAGTTTCTTGGTAAGCCATTGTATATATTGCACATATTAGAAGGAAATTTGAAGGATTTTGTGGTGGATTTCTCAAAACAGGGAACATTACTGGACAAGAACCCAGTGAGAGGAGACTGTTATGCTCACGTAGTGGCCGTGAGTGCTCAGCTTATATGACATACATAGCAATCTGCTCTCTAGTCATTCTTCTCTAGGCAAATTAGGCCATGAAAGGACTTCACTGTTAATAGAACAGAATATGTATTAAGGAACAAATGGGTTTAACAGACCTTGATTGGCCTCTGGGACTTTTTAATGTTAAGATTTTTGAGGTATGAAGAGCATACTCTGAACTATTTCTGGAACTCCAGCCTCTTCATTTTAAAATAAATACTCAAAACGTAGGTAAATATTACATCAATATTTGCTTATGGGGGTCTCAATATTACCTCTTTTCCTAATGACTCCCAACTACCTTGCTGTTTTTCTAAGAGGTTTATATCCTGTTTTTACTGAAGCTACTGTGATACTCTTGAATGATTGTAGATCCCCCTCCCCCGCAATGGCCCCAGTTTCTGTCTTGAATTAGGGACAAGTTTCCTAGAAAATGGATTAAACAATATTTCAATACATTACTTGTGTCATACTACAAGCATACCTTTTCCCTACCAACACTGAGCTAGTGTCATACAAACAGGTCCCTGGTTCCTTGGCTCTATTTTCCAGGCTCTTTTCCTGTTCTGGGTAGAGGGTAGGGAAATTTTTTACTTTGCCTCCTTTTGCTTCAGTTTCTTTCTTCTGATATCTGGAGTTTGTCCACTAACTCAAAGTTCTCTTCATTGTTTCTTATTTGGATGATGCTTATGCATAATGTGTTCCTGATGATCGGACTGATATCTGGATTCTGTAATGTACATATAATTTAAGCTTCCACCATAGTTTTCAGATCACTTAAAGCATACTAGCTGTTTGGCTGATTAGATATAAAAAATATACGGTTAATGTTTTAAGTGCACTGGTGCCTCTCACTTGGAGAACAAAAGAAAACAACTGTAACAGAGGAGAGCACGTGGATGATAAACTTGACAGTAAAGTAGTTACCTCTTAAAAAAAGCTCTATAGAATCATTTGAGATTCTCCATGCATAAAAAGTTATTCTGGAAGAACTCATTCAATTATACTTGTCTAATTTCTGCATAATCATACCCCTTCCCTAATGCCTTAAATTGTAAAACAACAAGAAAAAACCAACAAACAAATAAACAAATAACCAACAAAAACATTCTTTTGATTCAGTGGAAGTATTTTCCCTGGTGTTATTTAAAGGAAACAATTTAGAGGAGAGGATGTTACCTTATAGAAAGCCTATATTCATCTCTGCCACTAATTTGCTCTGTGACTTTAGAAAAGTCACTTTATATCCCCTGACTTTACTTTTCACTCAACTCAAAAGTGAAAAATTTGAACTATAATTACCATCTCTTGCTATTTCTAAATTTCTTGGTATCGAGGTAAAATTTGTCTTAGCCAATTCAACCTAGTCTGGTAACGTTATTTAGGTTGAATGTCATATGATAATTTAAATACTAATGAATTGCCAGATAAAAGTAACTGTCTGGAGTTGGTAGGCACATGAATCAGTGAATAGGTGAACCTTGATAATATGTTGCTTTGTGTTTTGGAGAATTCACTATCAGATCAGCCTGCCTTAAAGCTCTTCTTGCTGTCCACTATGAAAAAGTTATATTTTCATCTATGAAGCTGCCTGTCTTACGGCATTGTATCTTTAAAGTATATATACCCTAAGGGGGTGAATGTGTGCCTTAATTCTTTGTTGTTTAGACAATATTGAGCACATTCAGTTCAGGGTACTGCTCTTTAAGAGAGATAGAGAAGCAAATTGGAATATACATAAGGGAGAATGATCAGGAGGCTGAATCATGTCTTATGAGGAAGAAATGAAGAAAATAGGGATATTTTACCTAGAAAAAGAAAAGATACAAGGGTACTATAATAGCTGTGTGTATGTTTTGAAAGTGCTACTGTTCTAGTATTTCCATGGAATGAAAATATTTCCATGGGTTTAAGGAGTAGGATTCTTATTCTTATAAATAAGAATGTTTGACAACTCTCCAAAGATGGAATAGTTTGCTTTGAGAGGTACTAACTGTTCAATTAGTGGAGATGTTTAAGGAGAGGCAAAAAAAACTTACTTGTCAGGGAAGTTGTAACAGCCACCATCACTACTACCACCACCACCATCAATTAATGAGCACTTACTATTTAATTTTCATAACAACACTATGAGGTAGGTTCTATACTGCTGTTATTATCACTCCCATTTTATAGATGAGGACATTAAGGCACAGAAAGTTTATCTAACTTGTCTGGGGTTGAATGGGAGGTAGATGGAAAAGCTAGATGGGATTTAACTAGAAAATCTGGCCCAGAGAGCCTACACTTTATTAGCTACTATACCACATTTTCTTGCGCAGGAGGTTCAAGTACTAGATGGGTTTGAGCAATTGGATTTTTAAGGACCTTTGAATCTTGAGATTTCTATATGTGAGGCTGATAATATATAGATGGTGCAAGGCTTTTCTATGTGCTTGTCTTGACAAGTGTGGGGACTTTAAGTATTTTTTTTCTATATTTACTCTGTTCACAACATTTACTTCCATTTTATTAAATATTATTGTGATTAGGCCATTTAAAAAAACTTTTGTCATGTAATTTTTTTCTTTGAATCAAAACAACTTTTTAAAAACTGGCTTTTTCTCCTTAGACTTTAGGAATTATGACATTTTAGCAAATATTGGTAACAAATCTATATTCTCACACATCATGAATAATTTATTGTTATTAAACAATATAGTAAATAGTATAAAGTGGCAAGATGTTATTCTAACTTTAAGAATGCTATGTAAATTTAATATATTCTACTAAGTATTAGTTTTGATAAAAGAGAAAAATAATACACTTTATTTCACTATTAGAGCAAATGATACTTTTGTCAGAAATAAATTGTTGGTAATTGGAACCAAACTCAGTATTTTCATTTATGCAAGCTTTTTTTAAACCAATGCTTTTCCTTAAAATATGTCACATTAGAGAAAAACATCCTTTTCCCTCTGAGAAAGAAACTATAAATGTTAGCGATATAGTTTTCAGCATATTAAAAAGGTTAGGTTCCTTTGTTAGCAAGAAGTTATTGAAACCTAGATTAGGTAAAGGTTTTTCTGTCATCACCCAGTAACACTATAATAGAATGCCTCTCATATAGCACAGTCACAAGCAGCTTTTGGTTCATCCAAAAAAAAAATGTTTAAAGTGGGAAATCAGAAAAAGCAGTACATATATGATATATGTATAATAAACTTAGTATGTTAATCACTGACATGGTCGAGTTGCCAGTACATAGTGATTTACAACAAACAAAAACTCTTAGTTGGTTTTATTATTGTTTTTAATTTCTTTACAGACATTGCTTTCCTTAATTCCTTTCAGCAAAAGACTACCAGGAACACATCTGTAGTTAAACAAATGGGTTTCTTATTTATTGCAGTAGGGAGAACACACACCATAAAGAATCATAGAGTGTCTCAGTAAGAGAGTTCAAAAGAACAATTTTTAGGATTTGGGCTTTGTTTTAGTGATTTTGGGTAGGATCTAAGGAAGCTGAGGTTTGCTATAGATTGGGAGATGTCAGAAATCAGGAACAAATCTGTGATTGGATATCTCAATAAATCTTATCTTTAGGGAGGACAGACTACAGTGAGGATAAAGCTGTAATTAGAGATGCAGTATAACTAAAATGAAAAAGCAAAACAAAAGTGACTACATAAAATGCATAAGAATGAAGACATTTAAATCATCTTTGCTAATGAATGGGTGGAGGAAAGGGTAAGAGAGGATAATATTCTGTCCTTACCATTAGATAGGGTAGTAGGAAGGGAAGTTGATTTATGCAGCTGCTTAGAGAGTGCATTTCCTAGTTATTTCTCCCAACTTCAACGACTTCTACCTGTATATGAGTTTCAACTTTATTATTATATAGGGCAAGAATTTCATTCCTAGTCAGGAATGGTCTCTGGTCTATGGTCTGTGACTTTCTCAGTTCCTGACATCTCATCTGACTTTTGTAAACTCAGCCCACTGCTCTCCTTTCCTTGCAGTGTGGCTGCCCATTCACATTCACATTCACATTCCTGGTCTAGATGCAGCAAGCAACCCAGATGAATCAGAGCAGTAGTGTTCTGTAGCTGCTCCTGGACAGAATGGAGATAATCTATGTGCAGTTAGGTTAAGTGGGAATTGATAATATCTCTAGAAAAATCCAATTACAAGTGCCAAGGTCACTGGAGCTTTGTGAGAGGCCGGATCTTGGTGGAATTAGTTTGGGATGACTTCATGAAGAAGGTGATTTTTTGAGCATTGATATTGAAGAGAGTAATGTAGTCTAGTATTTATTATTCCACTTAGATGAGTGGGTATAAATAAAAACCTAAAAATGGTGCCAATGGTTATCATGACTGTATTTTCAGAATTAAAAATGGAAACAAAGGACAATTAGACAAAGAACTTTTGAATTTAGTAATAAAAGTAGTTACCATTTTTTGAGTACTTATTTGATAGGCATTGTCCAAAATACTTTATACATTATTCATTTTTCACAGCAACTATTTGAGAATATAATTATAACTAGGCTAGATTAGAAACAGTGAATTCAGCTTTAATTTGGCTCTCTCTGGGGACATGCAACTTTGGAGGCCTGAACTGCCATGCAAGAAATCCAGCTAGTTTGATGCCAACATGCCAGAGAGAAAACATCATGTGGAGAGATCACACACAGATGGAAGAGATTGTCTAAGGAACCCCAGACTTCAGCCCTGAGCTTTTGAAATGTTCACATCTGTGAGTAAAAAAGTCTTTGAGATGACTCCAACCTTAGCCACTGACTTAGCAATAACCTCACGAGAGACCTTGAGGCCGAACCAGCCAGTCCAGATGCTCCTGAATTCCTGATCCACAGACACCATAAATGATAATAAATGATTATTGTTCTGTTAAGCACTGAGTTTTAGGGTGATTTTTATACAAAAACAGATGACTAATTTTATTTATTTATTGTCATTTGTATAACAACAGGTAACTAATTTTATTATAGCCCTGTGGAATGGAAAAAGCATCAGATATGATATCAGAAAACCTGCTTTTATATTTTAGCTCTGGCAGTTCTACCTATGTGACATGGGGGGAGCCATATAATTTCTGGATGTTACTTTTTCCCTGCTGAAAATGAAGATGCAGAATTTGATATTTAGTTTTGGGCAATACATTTTTAGAACAATACCTGGAGACTGGAGTGTATCAGAGGAGAAAGACAAAGGGTCTGGAAAGCATGGCAAATGAGAAATGAGTATAGAAACTGGAGGAGTTTCACCTAGAAAAGGACTCTTAATTCTTTGAGCAATTCTAATATGGAAGAGAAAGGGAACTGATTTTGGGTATCTTTTGAAGGCCAACAAGAAACAAGAGATGATAATTATAGGGGTCTAGATTTTAGCTGATACAGGATTCCCTTTTAAATAATTAGATTTATTAGAAAATGTTATTTGAGAGCCTTTAACTACAGAAGTACCAATGAACGAAAGCTTGGTTGTTTTTTCTGGGTTTAGTACAGGGGGACTAAAAAATGTAGACATCTTCAAGAAGGCCAAACTATTCTCTTAAAATTATTTTTATTTTTCCTCCAAGTATCTCTTTATAAAACATTTTTGCTTTTCATATTGACAGTATGTTCATCATTTATAAATTAGAAAACGAAGATAAAAAAAGAAATAAAAATTACCAATAATATCACCATTTAGAAATCGCTATAAATACTTTAGTATATATCTTCCTAGTTTTTTTGTGTGTGTGTGTGTGTGTGTGTGTGTGTGTAGCAACATTTACCCTTATGCACGCATATAACAAATTGACATTGCTAAATACTACAATATATCCTTTTTTTTATTTAATGTGTTTTTCCTTGTAATATTTTTTTTTGGTATTTATAATAAGCCTTGAGAATAGTATTTATTTTCTCATTAAAAGTGTTATTATGATATAACATTTGAAAAATATAGAGAACTTCCAAAAGAAAATAAAAACTACCTGTTATCTCAGTATTCAGAGGACCATTAATTTTATTGGATATTCCAGTGTCTTCTCTAAATAATTTTTTCTTAAAAAATGTATATTCATGTTTCTCACTACCATACTTTTCACTAACATGAATATTCCCACATGTCATTAAATTTTCTGCAAAAATGTGATTTTCAATAATTTCAAATTACTCTACCATAAGTATAAAATCATAATGCCTACAAATAATCCCTACAATTGGACATGCAAGTTGCCTTAATTATTCCTCACTATAAACAACACTATATTCAACACATGCAATGTTATTAATGGCCATGTGGTATTCCATCTTTTATTGAATGAATACCTTATTTTTTAATATCTCCATTTTCATTACTTTGCTTACATAAGAAATCCTGTAAGAGCAAATCTTAACCCCTTAGCCTAATTTTTTATTATTTTTGACATATTTGGTGAGTAGTTGTTTCAACTTCATCAGCCAACATTTGTTTGATGCTTTGGTGGCATATGGAAGAAGCATGAGACATGGCCCTAATCCTTTAGAGTTAAAATTTAACTGCAAATGTTAACTAATACATGAAAAATAGTAATGAATAATTTATTCTAGTATATTATTAAATGCATAGTTCTGATTAAGTGATTCAGTGTGTGGTTTGTGGGTAAATAAGAGGATAGTGAGGTCCAGTATAGTCAGAGGATTTTAAGGATGAAGCGCGTGTGATCTGAACTTTGAAGGGTGGGTTGAGTGTATAGTCAAAGAGAATTCTAGGGGGAAGGAACAAGACAAAGGCTCAAAAACTGAGTACATGTAATATATAGTCACAGTAGCATGAGAAGGCTAATTAAGTTGAGCGTCCTTTTAATACTACCGCTGAGCTACTAGTTTTGAATAACACCTGAAAAATTGGAGCAATATTTAGTTTAATGTTTTTTTTTTCAGTTTTATTGAGATATAATTTATGTATAACATTGTATTAGTTTAAGGTGTGTAACATAATAATTTGATATATATATATATATATATAGTGAAGTGATTATGACAGTAAGTTTAGTTGAGATCTATTACCTCACATTTTTTTTAAATTGAGGTATAATTGACACATGGCATTATATTATTTTCAGGTATACAACATACTGATTCAGTATTTGTGTATATTACAAAATGATCACAGTAAGTCTAGTTATATCGTAGATACATATGTTTCATTTTTAATATTTACTTTTCTATCCCTTCAGATACAAAAACGTCTTAATGAAATATTTTTAATTTGTGAAAATTGCTTTCTTTTCTAGAAACTGTCTAATAACTTTTTTTTGTACTATTGGGTTCTTTTTCAGTCTTCTACATATAATTTTTGTACTGTGTTTGATTTCCAGTGAAATGCTCTTTAGATAATCTGAATCAACATTACTTTAGTCTTTGTATTGGGACTGAGATTCACTTAAATAATATTTTGAAAATTTTCTTCACTGTTAGGTTTGTTTGGGCCACTGAGGTTAGGGGTTAAGAGAAAACAAATTTATAGTAAATTTCCTTTGAATGAATAATGCTACTCAGTGCCCCATATGCTCTGTCTGCTTATTGTGATGTTCATATGTTCAGTTATGTTATACAGTAGTTGTTTTCACAGAAAGGTCAAAAGAAAAGCAATCTCCCTTATGTTTTTTTTATAAATGATAACTAACCAGGCTTCTTAAAATCATTCATAATTATATCTGCATTATAACATTAAGGCAAAGCACATTTATTTTATTGTTTTCTTAGGAATCTGAGTTTCTTAAAGTGGGATGCATCAGAATTAAAGGACCTGTGTATCAGACTCACTTGGGATGTTCAACAAAATTCATATTCCTGGGCCCAACTCTTTGGGGTATGGGAAGAGGTGAGGGAATCTGCATTTTAACATATTTGCCAGGGAATTCTACACATTGAAATTTGTGGAAACTTCAGAGAAACGTTAGGGAAATATCTCAGATTTTTCCACACTTGTGCTGCAATGACATGCATGAAAACTAGATAGTATCATGGGGAATCTTGCCTCAATTGGTATTTCATAGCACCTGTTTTGTTTTTTAAGTAAGTTATCTAACCTTCTAGAAAAAAATTAGAGATCCTTTGTCAAATCTCTTTTTCTCATTTGGCTTTATTGCCTTTTATCCAATGGTAATTTCTTCATTAGAAAGGTGGATTTATATACCCCTTTACTCAGATGAATTGCTGCAGGCTTCCATTCATGAAAGGCCAATGTTTTAGAAAGTTAAAAAGTCAGGGCCAGGAATGGTAAATTTTGCCCCTTTTCATTGTTCCTAAGGATGGTGCTAGCCATTTATGATTTCACTAACTGCCTATCTTGGTGCCTCAGTGACATATTACAAGTCATTCTTGTGGCTTTCATGGAGAAATTATGACTTTTCACTTTTTTGCTCCCTGCTTCTTGATTGTGTTGAGCTACTTTGCACAGATTATGGGGTGGAGAATGGTGTGGGCCATCAATGTGGGAACCATGGTTATTGTCTGTGGTGCAGCATGGCAGTGACCACATTGCCATGAGTAATAAACAAGCAACATAATCTATATAACAAGTAAGTGACATGAATAAATAAGACTGAAATTAGTCCCGAGAGAAAAAAGTGGGATGGTATGGAGCTTAAACTCTTTAAGGAGAATTTAGAGTTGTTCCTCAGGCTGGAGAGCCATGCCTAGCATCTTTCAAGTGATGGGAAAATTTTCTTTTCTGTGGTCAATGGTGAGTCATTTGTAGGTAACCACTGTTGTTTTGACTTGGTCTTTAATCCCTTAGTATTTTTGTTTCTGATTTATAGGCTCTGACATGATACTAGCTTGCATTTGAAATGAAAGCAACTGAAGTATGATTGATCAAAATGGCGATTATCGATTCAAAATGCCTAGGTCACATTTCTGATAGGTACTCTTAAGAGGTCATAATGGCTTTGGCAAACATCTCTCTAGTTTTTGTTTGCACAAAATGAGGAATGAACTGGCTATTTCAAGGAGCCATGTACTAACCGTGACTGGTATCAAAAGGTGACATATTGCAAGTCATTCTTGTGGCTTTCATGGAGAAATCATGACTTTTCATCTTTTTGCTCCCTGCTTCTTGGTACTGTTGAGCCACTTTGTACAGATTATGCATCACTCCAGAGTTATTGTAAACATTAATGAAATACAACATCTTTCCATCGGGAAGGAAAGATCTAGGACCAAGCTGAGGAACAGCTCTTTTTTTCTGCCCTGCCCCATTTATTTTATCTTTTCAGTTCATTTCACTATGAATGTAATGAGCATCTGCTCTGTAACTGGCATTGTGCTAACAATAGGAATAGGAATGCTGAAAAAAATTAAGATTTGGCTCACAATATTTTTTAACAGCTTTGTTGAGATACAATACACATATCACACAATTTATCCACTTAATATGTACAATTCAGTGATGTTTAGCATATTCAAAGACTTCATAACATTCAATTTAGTTCAAGACTCAACATTTTTTACTAAATAATTTCTTAGGTCCAAGGGGATAATCTTCCTTTGCTCCATTCCTAGGTCTGCTCTTTCTGTCAGCATAATGGCACCTACCGTTTATTAAACACCGCAGCTTATGAGCTCATCATTGTGTGTAGCTGCTTTATAAATGTTTTCTCATTATATGCTACCAATAACCCTGAAAATGAGTTTTATTCCTACATTCTATATAATGACAATAATAGCTACGTACCTAGCATATATTGAATACAATTATCTCATTTAACGTATGCAGAAACTTACTTCTCTAGACTCCACTTTTCTCCCCCTTCCCACTAGTTATTAACTCTGTAGCTTTTGCCTAATGCTTCTTCCTCTAGTTCTTGAAGCTTGCTGGGCTTCTTTGTGAAGATGGAGAGAAATATAGGAGCAATTAAGATTTTCAAGCTTCTGACGAGAATCACAAAGGCTAGATGCTTTATTTATTTCACATTTTTTTTTAAGTGGGTAGAAGACTACTTATGCACAGACAGATAAGGTGAATGCAAGACTACTGATGGGCTGTGGCCAAATAATATTTGCTTTGAAGCCCCAGTTCTGATTTAGAGAGATATAAAACATTTTCTTTCTATAAACTTCTGGGTGTTTATTATTTTCAATCTAAGATTTGCTTTTCCTCCTCACAGATAGATCTTAACTTTAACCAGTTAGTTCAATTCTCTGTACTGTGAGGTAATTCTTGTGCAAATGTTTCTCTAATAAACTTGTCCTTTTGTAAAACAAACAAACAAGCAAACATAAAACAAACCATTTTTAAATGCCAGATGAAAAATGTGAGTGACTGTGCCAAAATATCCACAGTAAGAGTAAAGAATTGAGGTTTCTATAACTTTTGACAGATGAATAGCTGGAAAAAATGGTTCTCCCCAAACCCCAGCACACAAAAATATTCAGGTTGGTTAACTTCGTGGCACGATTTAGATATTTTATATATTTTATGGTGAACAATTAACATTGGTTATTGAAGCTAATTTCTCTGCTGGTTCTAAATTCAAGGATAATATTTTTGTGATGTACATATTTTTTAGATTGCAGGAAGACCATTGCTAATAAAAGTGCCAATTAAAAGAAGAATTTTACCAATGCTAATAATAATTGAATCTGAACTATTTTAAATGAAGGGTGTAAATAAATAAGTTGAAGTGTCTGTTTTAAAATTGTTTTGAACTACTTAAACTACTTTCTAATTTAAAAAATAAACAGTTGGAATCTGCAACTTCAAGTTAGTTTCTTTGATAATTCCTTCTTTAATGTTTAGTGTTTTTTAAGCAGAGATAGTTAATATATTTTGTTCATCTAAGCATTATATACTGTTATTCTGAGTTTGGGATTTTTCTTAAACGATATATAAAGAAACATGTGTTCTAATAGTTTTATTTTATTTTGTTTTTCTAGGAGTCAGAGAATAATAAGTTATGTTCCCTATATTCCTTCCGAAATACCTCTACCTCACCACATAAGCCTGACGAAGGGAGTCGGGACCGCGAGATAATGACCAGTGTTACTTTTGGAACCCCAGAACGCCGCAAAGGGAGCCTTGCCGATGTGGTGGACACATTGAAACAGAAGAAGCTTGAGGAAATGACTCGGACTGAACAAGAGGGTATGTGTGGACTTAACTGTCGGGCTTTATTCTTTTAAAGATTCTAGGCCTTTAAAAAAATGAGTGGGATTTCAAAGGCCAAAGAAGTACATAATTTGTACTAGCTAAGAAAAAGTTATTCAGAGGTTTCCATGGTGATGGCAGATTGTGATCCATTAGGAGTGTTAAGCAGATAGCTCTATTTTTGTAAAACTTTGTGCGTTTTATTTCATTCTTTTGATAACAAATCAAGGTTTTTAAACTGACCGTAAGCCTTGCCCTAAAAAAAAAGGTAGTATGGGAATTTTTTCAGCTGCAACTTTAGTTTTAATTTTTCTCCTTTATTTCTTTTTGATAGATGGTGTTTTATTATAAAATTATCAACTGCTTAAAAAGCAAAAAACAAAAAAAACCCCAAAACAATTTATTTCTCATTTTTATATTATAAATTTATAAATACTATTTTATCTCCAAATGTCATAAAATTGAGAGTTGAGGATTTCTAATAATGTTAAAGCTACTGCTCAAGGGAGAAGTGCTTTGACACATGATGTCTACTGCAATACCACATCCACCTTTTCTACTTTATCCACAATAGTCAGTCCACTTATATCCTAAAAACCAGATGAAAGAAGTCTCTTTGATATTTTAAAATTAATCATGTCTAAGTATTTTCTTTCATTTTTATATACAGATTTAGACTTTAATATGTAGGATAATTAATGGTTCTGGTTTTATTACTAACATTATAAGTTAAATTTAGATTTCTGTAGCACTATAGGTAAATGGGGATTTGATATAAGGGATTTTTTGATGTAACTTAATATTTTTCCTTGAGGGCTCAAAAGTTTAAAAAGTTTCAAATTAATTTGTGTGGAAGTTTCAAATTAATTTTTGTGCATGTGTCCATCACATTAACAATTTTTGTAGAAGTTTCTAAACTGTATTACATGCTCCCTTGTCTTACTAACCACATTATGTGGCGCAAAATGTAAATATTTTTTTGATAACTCAGGGTCATGTTGCTGTAAACTATGAACTCCACTACCTATCTAACAATTACGCGCCCCTGGGTAAGTTCTTCAATTTCCCTGAGCCGTAAAATTTAAAACTTGATTTGGTACCAATACCTGACTTGGTAACTCAAACATTTTGAGGATTAACTATAATAATGAATATAAAAGCCTCGTACAAACTCTAAACTACATAAATTTGAGGAATTATCATGATTATCATATTATAAATGTCAGTTGTTTTACCGTGCTATAATGTAATGATGCTCCAGAGATCCCTGAGGTAATTAGGACTGTTTGGCTTTATGGTTATTTCTCTGCAGTTACGAAACTTTGGTTCTTGTGTCTGCTGGGTATAGAAGTAGTTTTCTGTGTGTGTGTGTGTGTTTCTCCTTTTTAAATATCAGGTTGCAGGCTGCTACTTCTTGCTTAGGGGTGAATAATTTCTAATTTTCTCCTTGCATTAATCAAAAATTATGAAATTAGATGATCATGACATTCTGGACTGTATTTAAAATATAAACAAATATGTCTGGGTGAATTGTTGAGAGAGCATGGACATCATGCTGACTCTTCTGGTTGCTCAGTTATATTCTGCATTCTTGGCTATGTTCTAGAATAACAGGCTGCTAGACCAATAGTCTCTGAATGAGATTGTTAGATTACTGTTGATTGTGATTCACCAGAAAGATGGTATTAGTTCTATAAGAAAGTGATTTTCAAAAGACATTAGAGGACTCTTTAAAAATAAAAAATTGATTTTTGATAATTTTTGTGGTCTGGATTGCTTGGGAATCCATTTTTTCTTTTGCAAATAACGGTTTGTTTTCTATTTTTCTTCTTCATTACTGTATGTTATAGATTTGATGGAAGAAAGACACAAGAGACCTCCCATCTAAGAGTCCTTTATCACTATATTCCTACTATTGAAGAATGTTTTTTTATGTACTTTACAGAACTTTGATTGTTTTCTACAGTAATATGTTTTAGGCATCAGAAATCCAGGCATTTTTAGAGTATGTTAATGGACATAATATAGTAAATATAAATATTAAGTGATTAAAAGCATGTTCATCAAACTTATAGATGCCACAAATCTGAAACATGAATATAATGTATGAAAGAAACAAAGCTCAAAAGCTTTGACAAACTGAAAATATGAACTTAAAACTAACCATAAAGATAAATTTTAATAGATCGTATTGTCAAGTCTAGAGGCTGTGACCAAAACTCCTGCATGCACAGGTAATTACTGAAGAAAATTCAAATAGCAGACACATGAATAATAATTTTAAAAAAGCTTATGAGTTTTAGGTGACAGTAAGTACAATAGGGTTATCATGATGAATCTTGCCAAAAAATTACCAGTGCTATCTCAGTCAGCATTACTGTAACAAAGAGGTGGTAGTCCCATTGAACTCTCTGCTTAACTGAATGAATCTGAAGTATTATGTTGAGTTGAGAATTAACACACTTTAAGAGAGATTCAAAAGTATTCTCAGAGGAGAACAATCGACATGATAACAGACACAGAATTATATAATAAGAGAAATGGTTGAAGGAACTAGTAATATTAACCCCAAAGAAAAGAATATTAAAGATGACATGATGGTTGTCTCTAAAGATTAAAGTCATATGGAGGAGGGATTGAATTTATTCTATCTAGCTCCCTGGGGATAGAATGCAGATTAGTGACAAGAAGTTACAAGGAACCAGATTATCGTTTATAATAAGACCAACTATCTAACAGTTGTAGAATATGTATGGGATAATATTCTTTGGAAGGTAATAAATTGGAGGTATGTAGCAATCTTCATTGCATTTAAATAGGGCTATTGTAGAGGGCAGAGGATTGGTCTTTTTCCAAGGTGAAGACTGTGAATTTTTATGAATAATATGCTAATACAATATTCTGTAGTTCATATTATGTTTTTTATAGCCCTAATCAAGAACTACATGGTATCATGATTATTTTTCTATAAGTTTTTCTTCTTTTCTTACAAAGCGCTGTATTGGAACTGAGAGATTCTTACCTGCTTCCTTTTTTTCCCCCCTGTGGATCCCTTTGGTAGTCTAGTGAAATCTACACATTCTTTCTTATTTTAAATGCGTAAAGCAAAATCTATGGAATTACAGAGAAAATGAATTATATTAAAATTTTAAATCTTAAATTTTGTAATATGGTAGAAAGTGCTACTTTGCTATTGCAATAAACAAGAGTTAATTGAAGGACTAAAATATCATAATTTTGAAGTAGTGATAAGTGTAAGTGATTTCTGAGATATTTTCAACAAGTAAAATGTCATATAAATATATTGTAATTTTACTGGTTACGATGTCACAGATACTCTGAAATATTTTGTAGTTTATTGTCTGCATCTATGGTTTGTTGTCTGAATATTTTATGGTTTGTTGTCTGCATTTAAAGGTTAGTGAAAAAGAATTTTTTTTAATATGAGTTCAGAAACCCCCTGAATTCTATAGATGGACTTTTGGAATATGTAGATCTTAGGTTAAGAACTCCTATTCTACATGATCCACTAGGGCATCACTAATAAATAAAAAAAATAGTCTATGATTTTAAAGAGTTTATAATAGGTATAAAACATATACAAAATGAACTAATTAAATGTCTAATATATGATAAATTCCATGAGAGCTATATAGATAAAATGTTATATGAGTTTACAGGATAGATTACACCTGCCTAGGAAGCCATGGGAAGCTTCTATAGGGAAATAGATGTTAACTGGTCTTGGAGAATGAGAGGATTTATATAGGTAGAAATGAAAGGGATACATTTCAGGCAGAAGGAATAGGCAGAGATCTTTAAAATGCCCAATAGTTTAGGTTCTAATTAAAGGAGGTAGAAGAATAGTAGTAGAGTAGAACTATACAAACAGCCAGTAAACAACTCAATGGCAATAAGTATATTCTCATCAACAATTATTTTAAATGTAAATGAATCAAATTTTCCAATCAAAAGATATAGAGTGGCTAAATGGATAAAAATAATACCCATTTATATGCTGCCTACAAAAGACTCAGTTTAGATGTAAGGATATATACACAGGCTGAAAGCGAAGGGGTGAAAAAAGGTATTCCATGCCAATGAAAACCAAAAAGATGCTGGAGTAGCTATTTTATTTCAGAAAAAAAAATAAAGACTTTAAAACAAAGGCTCTAATTAGAGATAAAGATGGGCATTACATAATGATAAATGGGTCAATTCAGCTAGAGGATATAATATTTATGCACTCAACATAGGAAGACCTAAATATATAAAGCAAGCATTAACTGATCTAAGGGAGAAATAGACAGCAATATAATAATAGTAGGAACTTTTTAAATATCCCACTTACATCAATGGATATATTATCCAGACAAAATCAGTAAGGGAATATTAGTCTTAAACAACATGTTAGATTAGATGAACTTAACAGATATACACACAACATTACATCCAAAAACAACAGAATATACATTTTTCTCAAGTGCATATGGAACATTTTTCAGGATAGATCAGATATTAGGTCACAAAACAAGGCTTAATAAATTTAAGAGGATTAAAATCATATTGAGCATCTATTCCAACCACAATGGTATGAAACTAAAAATTAATTACATGAAGATAACTTGAAAATTTACAAATATGTGAAGATTAAACATCATGCTATTGAACAACCAATGGGTCAAAGCAGAAATAAAAAAGAAATAAAAAAATACCTAAGACAAATGAAAATGGAAATGTAACATAACAAAATTTGTGGGATGCAGTAAAAGTAGTTCTAAGCAGGAAGTTTATAGTGATAAATGCCTACATCAAGAAACAAGAAAAGTCTCAAATAAAAACACCTACCTTTAAACTTCAAGGAACTAGAAAAAGAAGGAACAAAGAAGCCCAAAGTTAGTAGAAGGGAGGAAATACTAAAGAGTAGAGAGGTAATAAATAAAATAGAGAGTAAAAAGACCAGAGGGAACATCAATAAAACTAAGAGCTGGTTCTTTGGGGAAAAAAGCAATTACAAACCTTTAGCTAGACTCAAAAAAGAGAGAGGATTCAAATAAATAAAATTAGAATGAAAGAGGAGATGTTACAACTGATAACACAGAAATACAAAAGAGCATAAGAGACTACTATGAACAATTGCATGCCAAAAAATTTAACAACCTGGAAGACATGGTAAATTTCTAGAAACCTACAACCTACCCAGCTTGAATCATGATGAAATAGAAAATCTGAACAGACCAATTACTAGAAAGGAGATCGAATCCATGATCAAACCTCCCAGCAAACAAAAGTTCAAGACCAGATGTCTTCACTCTTGAATTCCACCAAACGTTCAAATAACTACTACTGATCCTTTCAAAAAAATAGAAGAGGAAGGAACTCTTTCAAACTCATTTTGTGAGGCCAGCATTACCCTGACACCAAAACCAGACAAGGGTGCCACAGGAAAAGAAAATTACAGGCCAATATCCCTGATGAAGATAGATGCAAAAATTCTCAAAAAAATATTAGGAAACCAAATTCAACAATATGTTAAAAGAATCATACATCATGATCAATTGAGATTTATTCCAGGGATATAAGGATGGTTTAACATCAGCAAATCAGTCAATGTGATATACCACATTAACGAAGTGAAAGAAAAAATCATATGGTAATCTCAATAGATGCAGAAAAGGCGTTTGACAAAATTCAACATTCATTTATGGTGAAAAAATCTCAACAAAGTGGGTACAAAGAAAATATACCTCAGTTAATAAAGCCCATATATTACAATCCCACAGCTTACATTGTACTCAATGGTGAAAAGCTGAAAGCCTTTTCTATAAGATCAGGAAATAGACAAACAAGAATGCTTGTTTGCATCACTCTCATTCAATATAGTATTGGAAGTCTTAGCTATAGAAATTAGGCAAGAAAAAGAAATAAAAGGCACCCAAGTAGGAAAGGAGGAAGTAAAGATGTCACTATTTGCAGTTGATATGCTACTATATGTAGGAAAACACTAAAGACTCCATGCAAAACCTGTTAGGAGTAGTAAATTCAGTAAAATTGCAGGATACATAATCAATATACAAAAAATTATTGCATTTCTATACATGATTTTGAACCATCAGAAAGAAGAATAAACAATCCCATTTACAATTGCATCAAAGAGAATAAAATACTTTTGAATAAATTTAACCAAGAATGTGAAAGACCTGTGTATGAAAACTACAAGACATAGATGAAAGAAATTGAAGAAGACACATAAATGGAAAAATATCCTGTGCTCTTGATTAGAAGAATCAATATTGTTAAAACGCCCTTACAACCCAAAGCAATCTTTATCAAAATTCAAATGGCATTTTTCAAAATAATTTTTTGAAATTAAAAATTTGTATGGAAGCATAAAAAACCTCAAATATCCAAAGCAATATTGAGGAAGAAGAATAAAGCTGGAGTCGTCATGTTCCTTGATTTCAAATTATATTACAAAGCTACAGTAATTGAAACAGTATGGTATTGGCATATAAACAGACAGACAAATCAGAGGAACAGAGTAGAGAACTCAGAAATAAACCCATGCATAAAGGAGCCAGGAATGTACAATGAGGAAAGGACAGTCTCTTCAATAAATAACAAAAGCAAAACTTAAGTAGGACTATATCACACTCAAAAATTTTTGCACAGCAAAGGAAACCATCAACAAAATAAAAAGGCAACTGACTGAATGTGAGAAAATACTTAAAATTATGTAGGCGCTGTATCCAAAATATATAAAGAGCTCATGAAACTTAATAACAACCAAAAAAAACAAAAACAAAAACAAAAACAAAAAAAACAAAACCCCAAAACAATCTTATTGAAAAAGGGGCAGAGGAACTGAATTTTTCTAAAGAAAACATACAGATGACCAACAGTACATGAGAAGATGCTCAACATCTTTAATCATAAGGGAAATGCAAATCAAAACCACAAGATATCACCTCACACCTGTTACAATTGCTATTATCAAAAAGACAAAAGACAAGAAATTGCAAGTTTTGCAAGGATGTAGTGAAAAGGGAACCCTTGTACACTGTTGGTGAGAATGCGAACCTGTGCAGCCACTATGGAAAAGAGTATGGAGGTTCCTCAAAAAATCGTAAATAGAACTACTATAGACCCATCAATGTCACTTCTGGGTGTTCATCTAAAAATAAAGGTGAAAACACTAACTTGAAAACATATGTGCATCCCCATGTTCATTGGGGATTATTTACAATAGCTAAAATATGGAAACAAACTATATATGGATAGATGAATGGATAAAGAAGATGAGGTGTGTATATACAATGGAATATTATTCAACCATAAAAATAATGAAATCTTGCCATTTGCAACAACATGGATGGACTTTGAGGGCATTATGCTAGGTGAAATAAGTCAGACAGAGAAAGACAAATAACATATGATCTCTCTTATTGTAGAATCTGAACAAACAAACAAACAAGCTCACAGATACAAAGAACAGACAGGTGGTTGCTAGAGGTGGGAGGTAGAGGGGATGGGAAAAATGGGTGAAGGGGGCAAAAAGATAAAAAGAAAAAATGTACAAGTCCTTTAAGAAAATTGTAAAATGTATTGACCTAAAAATATAGATAAATGGAGAGTTATGTCATATTTGTGGATAGCTGGAATTACATCATATTTGTGTATAGCAACACTCAATAATATGATAACCTTAAGTCTTACCACTTTAATCTACCAATTCAAAAAGTTTTCTATAAAAATGTCACAACTGGATTTGTGAGTGTTTATTGGTGGGGTACTTAACAAACTGATTGTAAAATTCATATGGAAGGAAGAGCCATGGCAAATCTGAAAAACAGTAAAGAGAGGGGACCATTCTACTTATCAAAAAAAGTACGTGAAGATACATATGGAATATAAGACTAAAAATGTAGGTTGTGTTCGAATTACAGAGGCCTTTTAATTCTTGGCTAAGGAGTTTGAACTTTATATTGAAGTTTATGGAGGAACCATTGACTATTTTTTAGCACAATAAGGTGATGGATTAGAGCTTTCTCTCAGGAAAGTTAATCCAGTAGCGCTGTGTAGGATGTATGGGAGCATGGAGAGACATTAAGGAAGTTGTTTCAGGCCAGAGATAGTGAGGGCCTAAACTAAGGCAGCAGAAAGAAGAGAGGAGGAAGGGGTGCATATGGAAAAGATATTATAGATTGAATTATTAGGACTTGACATTTAAAAAAGGAGACCAAGAGAGAGGAATGGTTTAAAGGTAGCTCAGAGTTTTTAAACTTTGGGTGCATAGAAGGATGATAATACAATTAATAAAAAAAGAAGTAGAGATGGGAGCAAGGAGGATTTTTATTTTTAGTTTTGAGTTTGATTCCTAATTTTAATTAACATTTTGGAGCAATAGAACAGAACAATATAATAGTAGAATAGAAATAATTATAGAAAAGGTCATTAAAATGTTTCTGATAAATTTATGATTCTATAATAATTATATTCCAGATCTAAGGAGACACAATAGCCTCACCAATATTTACTTGCATTTGACCCTTTAAAACCTCAAGTCCATCTGCTCATTTGGAAAGTCTCTCATCCAATGGGACATATAAGAGCTTTCAAATACATAACCCATCTCTCACTTCTACTTCTTGGTTTGAAGGCCATACCTCATGAGTGACAAGCTTGTGTGACTTACATAAGAAATGTCCTTTCCTGAGTAGTTCTTGTCTGGAGAATGTTTTGACTCTATCAGACTAAATATCTCCCTGCCTCACTTCACCTCATACACAGGAATTGATCTATAAAATGTTTATTTTTTATGATCTATTTTAAAACAATATCTACATGATAAATGAAAACTCTCCACATAGTAATAGGAAAGTTATTCTCTTACAGGCAGATTCTTAGGTCCACTAAATAATTGTTCAGTATTTTATCTGCCATTATTTCAAAAAATGCCCTCTCCAGAGGAGTTTTTTGATTGGATTGCTGAAGCAATGATGAACAAAGTTCTGTCTGAAGTGCCTCCTATGAAAGTGAGATTTGTAGGAAAATAGGCAACATTTCTGTTTTGTTGTAAATTTAACCTTGATTTTTTTGGTCATAGCTATATTGATAGGTAGGTAGGTAGGTAGGTAGGTAGATAGGTAGATAGATGATAGATAAATGCATAGAAGAATAGATAAATGGGGAGTGCATAGAATGGATGAGTATCAGAATCTGCCTTTTATTTAAAATGCTGTTGACATTGGTGGGTAGAGTTTGCAGAAAGAGTTTGATTAATAGATTCAGGTTAAAATGCTTCCAAGATAAAAATCCTTCAGCTGTGATTAAATGATGAATTTTAGTTATCCTTGTATCACCCATCTTGTTGCCAGTGTAGCTGGGCTCTAACATAAGCGACAGTTGTCAGAAAATGAATACTTTAAAAAGGACTTCTATATCTAAATACATATATTTAATCAGAGAGTCCTTTGGCTTCTGAAAATAAGTTGTCTAATGAGAATTTCATTTGAGCAGCTGTGACTGAGGAGGTCAACAGTCATTGCCTAGGAGAATATGGCCCAGCTGGTTAAATCTGGTTGTTGTCGTGATTTAAATGGTCAAGTGCTGCTTGTAATCCAGGACCGTCTGTTTGTAAAGGGAATAGTGAGTGCTTCAGCATAATGTACAGCTGTTTTAATCTTTCTTTAATAATAGTGCTTCAGCCACTATCATGTCTTGTGTATCATACTACTAAGTGTATGATCCTAGACCGAGTAAACTGGTTTGGGTCAGGTTGTGAGATTGCCCAGAAAGGGATACAATGATATAAACCTCACCTCTGACAAAATCAAACCTTCTTTCTGATTTTTTGACCCTTTTAAAATATATATTTGTTAAGTCATAATTATTGTGATCGAGAGGGAATGATAAATTGTATAATTAGAAAAAGATATTCGAATAAGTGCGCTCTTTTTGATAGAGTCCATAAACTTAATGGAAAGTATGCACGGCTTAAATACAGCCCCATAGGCTCTATGTTGGTCAGAAATTAGAGTATTTGTCCAGTGGAATAGTATGCTTCAAGCTATTATGATAATGAAAGTATGTGGATTCATTTGACTGTGTATGTAGAGAAAGGGCATGAGCATTTGAGCTTTGGATTCCTGGTGGGATAGGCTTTCCAATGGATTATGCAGCTGTTACCCAGCACAAGAATGAACACGTGTTTATGTGTATATCTGATGGATTATTTACCATTATTCACATCTCTAAACAACAATTTGGATTTCTACATATATTTTTGCTGAATTATATTTAGTTACCCTAGATGTTGGTGTGTATTCCTCATCTGACAGCTTTGCCATATTAAAGGAAGAATGCGATGTAGTTTAAACAATAGGAAAACTCATGTTTGAGAGTCATATGTTTTTGAGCGAGCTAGATCTGAGTTTGAATATAAGCTCTAATATTTAGAGGGTCAGTATAGCCTAGTGATTAAGAGTATGGGCTTTGGAGCTAGGATGCTTGTGTTTGAATCTCTGTTCAGCATTTGCCAGATGGACGACATAGGGCACCTCTCTATGCCTTAGTTTTCTCACCCGCCCCCCAAAATGGACATAATTGTTAGTGCTATCGTGAGGATCAAGATTTAGTTAATGCAATTAAAACATTTAGATCATTGCCAGAAAATAAGTGCTCAACAAATATAGCCAATGTTATTTTCTAGCTGTGTGACATTGAACAAATTATTTAGTCCTTTTGTGCTTCAGTTCCCTCATCCGTAAAACTAGATGAATGATATCTTGGCAGGGTCGTGTGAGGATCTGACATACTATATACATATAAAACACATACCTTCTATAATTGTAATTATTATCCTATTGCTATTATAACTCCTATTACTGTTATTATTTGAAAAAAGATTTAAGAGAAGTATTACAGGAATCTCACCCTGCACCACAGACAGAATCATAGGAAATGTCCCATGGTGTTAGGAGATTTAGCATTTGGCAGCGATGATGTTCTTGTTTTCTGGAAGAGCAATTCAGTTTAACTCTCCTTTCAGGCTTTTTGGAAAAGCTGATACTAAAGTTTCCCCACTGGAAGCCAATCTTCCCTGCTGAGAAATATGCAGAATATGATGTTGTCAGTGAGAGAGGTTGGTAAAGCCTTGGATGAGGTTTTTAGATAGTATGCAGTTAAGAGCCATGTGTTCCTGTTAAAGAAAAAAATCTATTAAAAACCCATGCTAAAAACAAAAACAGTTTAACATTCATACCATGCTAAGGCATCAAAGGGATCTTTTAAAGCAAAATTTATGGACATTAGGTTTTTGCTACTGTTCTGATACTGGGTGAAGTGTTTAGGATATTCCAGATCCAAACTCTTTTTTATATTTATCATTCATGGGAAAAATTGGAAAGGTTTTGGATTTTTGCCTAAGAAACACATTAACTGTTCATTAGAAACCTGCCAGAATTATTATTTCAAATAAGTTGGAAATTTCAAGTCATTTAAAGGCTGAAGTTCCCAAAGACCATTCATACTGTAGGTGAAGAAGCAATCAGGTATTCAGAGCAGTGCTGATGGCAACTTCATTTCAATTCATTTTTTCTTCTCTTTAAAATACATCGTTCCTCCTTATGATATTTGTGTCCTTGCTTCTGTTTTAAAGAATTTGTATCATACTTATAGCAAATACTTATCTAGTACCAGATAGTTTAAATAAACATATTTTATGAAAGTATTGTACAATTAGAGATTAAAATGAAGAACTAGAACTACTGGGTTTTGAATTATGAAAAGAATATGTTTGATATGTTTTTGTGTTACGTATATTTGCTTTTTAATTTTTGGAAACTGGTCATCCTTTCATAGGACTTTTAAAAAAAGATATAATCACCCTGAATCCTGTGAACCCCAGGCATTCTGGACAAACGATTATTTCAATTTGCTGTTGTTTTGCAACTCCCATTTACAGTATTGGCAATACTAGTTGGTTGAATTATTTTCTTAACTTCATTTTGTGTGTCTGTGCCTTGAAAAGATACTTCAAATTTCTTGGCCCATTTCCGTCTCCTCATATTTAAACATTCTTAAAACTCTTTCTCTAAGAATGTTAAGAACAGATGCAGGCAATTGCTTCTGATTTTTCCTCTTACTGACCTGGGAAGCATGAAGGTGCTCTCGTGGCATTTTGTTGTTTAGAAAGAGGATGAAGTTTTCTGATGGATTGATGAAATAAGTCGTATCTCATATGATTTTTGAACCTGTGGGGTTTGAGTGGACCATTAGCATTTTGCATTTTTTCCATTGAACATTCATTAGATTGACTTCTTTAGTATTTATTCTGGGATTTATGCTGGAGGAAGATTTTAGATCTATATTATTTTTTTTATGCACTATGTATAGAAAATTTAAAGAAAAAAATGAAAAAGAAGAGGTAAACTTAATTATGTGTTTATTATGTAATATTTAGTACATGTATATTATAAGGTATAAAAATAAAACAAACACCTGTGGATTCATCATCCAATTTAATAAAAATTACTAATACTATTGAATCTACCTGTGTTTTATTCACCTGTCTAATCCCTTTGTTTTCTACTTAGCTGTAACTACTGCCAGAACTTTGTTTATCATCTTCCTTTTTTTAAAACAGATTTTATGTGTCTCTAAATAATGCATTATTTAGCTTTGTTTTATAACTACATAGAAATGGTATCATACTGTGACTGTGATTTGCTTTTTATACTTGTAATTATATTCTAAGATCAATTTTGCTCTAGGCAGCTCTAGTTTATTTTCATGTTTGTATAATATTCCATACTCTATTCAATGGAAGGGTATACAGGAGTATGTTCTCCTGTCTACCGTCTCTGGACATTTGGGTGACTTCCAGTTCTCTGTTAGTACAATGATGGTGTGAACATTTTACACCTGTCTTGTGATGCACATGTGCCTGAATTTCTTCTCTAGGGTGTATTCCCAGGAGAGGAATTGCTGTTGACAAATTTTTGTAATCTTTTTCCACTCTGTTGGAAAACATTACACAGAGAAGTTGGGGCTGCCCTGTGTGTGTGTGTGTGTGTGTGTGTGTGTGTGTGTGTGTGTGCGTGCGTGTGTGTGTGTGTGTGTGTGAGTTACAATCCCTGAAAGTTATAACTTAATTGTCTATCCTTTTTGGTTCCACCTTCCTGAATGTGTCTAGTACAGGTTTCTTTTTATCACTGAGCTTTTCAGAAGCTCACAAGAGCCTTTGATGGACTGGACCCTTCACTACAATTTTCCTTTTTCCTTTTGTTATGTCTTAATAGAGTATCTTGAGCCCTTCTTTCAACTGTGAGCAGGAGTGTATTGTCCTTTTCCCACTAGACTGTAATTACTAGGTTTGTTAAGAAACACGCTTTTTCCTTTTGATACTCTTTTATTGATGTTTCTAACTCAGTGTGGTTTTGAATTAAAGTAATTCCTGATCTCTAACTATATTAGGTTCACAATGATTTTTATCTTAAATACCTACTTCACATTCAAAGTTAACTAGCAAATCCTGTTGGTTATTGCCACTATTCTATCCAACTATTTATATTGAAATAAACATTTTTCTGGCCAAACAGTTAACTTATTAGCTGGAAATCTTCACCTCTTCCTTAGAAGTTTAATCTGAGAATCTTTTTAGATATCGGCCTTGATTTGATGTGCATTCTTGTCCCGACTCTGGTAGCTTACTGGAGCATACCTAATAATTAATTAATTAGATAATTAATTGATTTTCTTAGCACTAGTTTCTTAATTTGGAAAATGAAGACATTGGTCTAGCATCATAGGCCAAATTCTAAAATTCTGTGCAACTTTCATTTTCTTTTAGAGTTTATATCAAAATTTCAGCATCCATTATAATAATTTTCTTTTTCAAACTGTTTTCAGACTGAACAAGTCATTTGAATCAATCTCATGATTCATTTTCTTTTATTATGCTTGAGATTGTTTTTTACTGTTCCCAATTTCTTTTTTCTGATATTAGAATCTTTATGAAGAGATAAAAGCTGCCACCCAATTTTGATGTCTGAAAAAGTCAGTATCCAATGAAGTATTTATAGACAAAGCCACAGATAATTGGCTCAGAGAGTGCTATATATGGTTTGAGAGACTGGCAAACAGAGGGTGGTGTTAGTAGGGTACCATGATCAAGAAGAAGGTAAAGGTCAATAATTCTACTTTTGGCTGGGCTGTTGTAAAGGGGCCTGGGGCCTGAGAGAGAATTCATAGCCATAATTATTATTAGGCATATGAGACTTTGGTTTAATGCTGAATAATTGTGACACTTAGACCTATCATAGCATTCTTGAGGCTTTAAGTACAACTAAGGAGCCATCGCTGAGAGGTTAGACAAGTGCTCCCACAATGAAATCCTAGAATGTAGGCCATAACTGTGAAAAAGGTGACAACGTATTGAATCATTTGCAGCAAAAACCATGGCAGTGGCAACCGTTATGCTAATGTATGAATTTTTTGAGTGGAGGCAACCTATAGACAATGGGCAGTTTTTAGAGTGGCTAACAAACTGTATATACTGGGATTCCATTCCATTCCAGAGTGCATTAATTAGCTTAACTGGAACTTTTTAGCAGATTCCTCAGAAATACCTCTTATCTTGTACTTTCTTCTTATGTTGTAGACGAGGAAGAGATGGGAAATTTAAAAATTGATGCATAAGCAACATGTTATTTTGGCACCGTTTCCCTTCGTTTTTAGGTGAAAAAGGAAGACTAGGGAAATTACCTTAGTACCTAATGTAAAAAAGTCCAAAAAATTATTCTTTGGTATTTTTAGTAATATTTGATATCACATGGTAACAGTGTCATTTGGAATAGAGGACAACAGTAAATTAATGTTTGCTTATAAATTTTATTTTCACAAACTCATATGTACAAAATCTCATTTATTAATTTATTTCTCTATTATTGATTTTTATTTAACTCTTAAGCCCCCATTCTGACTAATAGCAGAAAGTCTGATCTCGTTCCAGTAAACTCAGTTACTTCAAGATTTAACTTCAGTCAGTTAGAATTATGCCCCTTTCACTTCTTCATGGTGTTATCTGATATTCATAGGGTTTAGGCATTTTACTGGCATTGGAGCATTGGTATCTGGCCAATGATCATCAATCTCTATTATGCTTGGAATAAAATTCATTGCTTAAAATCCAAACACCATACTCTGGCTTCCAAGGCCCATCTTATATTACTTTACCCTTTTCTCAGGCCACTCCAGCTGCACTGGCCTTTTTTTCCCCTGCCTGAAGCACATCTTAGTTTCCTCTGAACTTGCTTTTCTCTGTATTTCGAATGATATTCCTCTAGATCTGTGTATACAGTCTCCTTCTAGTCATTCAGATCTCAGCTTAGTTATCACTTACTCAAAGAAGCCTTACTTAACCTCTAAATCTAAAGTAGACTCTTGTTACTATTTAACATGTTATTTTATTTCATTTTTACTTGAACATTTCTTACTATCTGAAATGCTCTTGTTCATTTGTCTTCTTTATTGTCTGTCTCACTCCACTAAAAGGAGGAAGTCAATAAGAGCAGAGACTCTGATTTGTCCTCTGCTATATTCCCAGTGCCTAATAATGACTAGAATGTAAGACCCTTATTAAATGTTTGTTGATTGAATGAATGAGTGAAGATTGTTAAATGATCTGGAATGATACCTCTTGTTTTTACTGCTGCCTCTCTGCATTTTTTCCCCCCACACTCAATTAGGCCTCTTTTAACTGTATCTTTTTCTGTAATAATATTGCAGGCCAATATAGGAAATAAAAATAATTTTCTCTTTTCATGGCCGGCCCTTTTTTCTCTTTATCAGCGCTCATTTAAAAGTCAGCTGCCAACGTGATGTGATTCTATATATAATTCCATTTTCTATTGTCCACTAGGTTAGACATACACTTCTTAACTATTCTGAAACAACTTTTCAGTTCTCAGTTCACCATAATTGTATGCAGAACTATAATGCTTTCCATGAAGTTACACAAGTGAATGAATTTATTAGATATGCCCTAATTATTCAAACTATGATAAAAACTGAGAGTCACTGTCTCTCACTATCCATGGCTACTCCATCCTTTACTTACTGTGTAGTCAGTATTAGCTTTAGAGGATAGGGGTATTCTTGGTACCTGGTGGGGACTAGTTTCTTTGATTTTTTTCTTAGCTTAAATTTTTTGTCTCTGGTGGTGACTAGTTTCTTTGATTATTTTTTTTCCTAGCTTAAATTTTTTTCTGACAGTAATACTAATTCATTATCCTCCACATCTACTGTGCTTATTTTTCTTTGATGTGAATATAATTTAGGCATTCCTTAGTCACATTAGAGCCACTACGTATCCTTAGAATTTGGTTCGTGGGTTCTTTTGTAATCTTTCTCTAGTGAACATTCTGATTAAGAAACTTGAAGATGTAACAATCTCACGGCAAGCTTTCTTATCTAAAGATCCAGCACTATGTTGAAGTTGAATTAGTCCAACATACTTTATGCTCAGCCATTATCCTTACTAACCAGAATAACCTTGTATCTCCCCTCTATTTATCTAAATTTTCCATCTATTTTACAATATACAAAAGGCTGATCATATCTGGTCTTCTACTAACTACTTTAGTCCTTATAACTTCTTCCTTTTCTAAAATATGTGGATCTTAAAAAAAAAAATCCAAATTCATAGAAATGGAGAATAGAAAAGTGATTGCCAGGGGCTAGGGGGTGAGGAAAATAGGGAGAGGTCGATAAAAGGGTACACGCTTTCAGTTATAAGGTGAATAAGGTCTGAGGATGAATAACATGGTGACTACAGTTGATAACACTGTATTTTATAATTGAAATTTTCTAAGATTAGTATAATTTTAGCAGAGTAGAACTTCAATGTTCTTAACCCTCTCCCTGCTCCTCAAAAGAGGAGTAAATTGGTGAGGTGATGGATGTGTTAATTAACTTGAGGAGGGAATCCTTTCACAATGTACATATATCAGTATCTTACAATTTTAATTATCTTTAATTATCTTACAATTTTATTGTAAAATAAAAATATCTCAAAAAAGCTGAAATAAAAACAACTGTATACTACTCCATTTATCAGTAGATTATAACTCTAATTATATTGTTTGCTATTTTTTAAATTGAGAGTTTTGTTGAGATAATTATACATTCATATGCAGTTGTAAGAAATAATACAGAGAGATCTAGTGTGCACTTTGTCCATTTTCCCCCAGTGGTCACATTTTGCAAAACTATCATATAATATCACAACCAGGTTATTGACATTGATACAATCCACTGATTTTATTCATATTTCTCCAGTTTTAATTGTACTCAGTTATGTGTGGGTGTGTATATTAAGTGCTATGCAATTTTATCACCTGTCAATCACTTATATAGGTTCATGTATCCACCATCACAATCAAGATACTGAATATTTCCAACACCACAAAGATCCCGTGTGTTGCCCTTTTATAGCCACACCCACATCCCTTTTATTCTAACCAAATCCCCGTCAACCGCTAATATGGCCTTCACTTCTAACATTGTGTTATTTCAAAGATGTTATATAAATGGAATTATATAGTATGCACATTTTTGGAATTGGCTTTTTTAAAAAAAACAACATAATTCCCTGAAGATTCGTCCAAATTGTTTCATGTATCAATAATGCATACTATTTTTTATTGCTGAGTAGTATTCAGTGATATGTATCACATGCCTCTATCACAGTTTGTTGAACCATTTACAGGTTGAAGGACATTTTTAACTCAAAAATCTAGTTTTTGGATATTACAAATAAAGTTGCTATAAATATATGTGTACAAGTTTGTGTGAACATAAATTTTCATTTCTCTGGGATTAATGCCCCAGAGTATAATTTCTGAGTTGTGTGGTAATCGATGTTTAGTTTTATAAGAAACTATACCATTTTACATTACCATCCACATGTATGAGTGATCTAGTTTTTCTGCGTCTTTGCCACCATTTTGTTTTGTCACATTCATTTTAGTTATTTTGATAGATGTGTAGTGATATCTCAATGTGGCTTTAAATTTTATTTCCCTTATGGCTAGTAGTGTTGAACATCATTTCATGTGCTTGTTTGCCATCTCTCTATCTATCCTCCTTGGTGAAATGTCTATTCATGTCTTTTGTCTATTTTTTAATTTGATTTTTTTTAAACTTTAGAGTTGTGAGACCGCCATCTTGACCAGAAATCCTATGAGAATCTTTATTGTTTTAGGTACTAGTCCTTTGTTGGATATTGGTTTGCAAATATTTTTGTCCAGTCTATAGCTTGTCTTTTCCTTCTCTTTACATAGGTTTTCACAGAGCAGACATTTATAATTTTGAAGAGGTCCATTTAAGCAATTTTTCATTTTAGGGATCATGCTTTTGGTGTCAAGTCTAAGAACACTTTTTTCAGCCTTATATTCTAAATATTTTCTCCTATGATTTTATTTTCTAAAAGATTTACAGTTTTACATTTTTGTATTTAAGTCTATAATGCATTTGGTGTTAATTTTTATATCAGCTGTGAGGTTTAGGTCACATTTTTATATAAGGTGTGAGCTTTAGGTTTTATTTTTTTTTAAGTTAGCAAGGTCATAGGTTACAAGATCAACACATAAAAATTAATCACATTTCTATATATTAGTAATGAACATAAAAACTGAATTTAAAAACATAATACTTAAAAACACAATTGTTTTAATTGTTTCAAATAAAGTGAAAAGCTTAGCTATACATTTAACAAAACACATATAGGATCTAATGCTGAAATAACATAATGACAATAAAAGAAATTAAAGATCTAAATAAATGGCAAGACATACTGTGTAATGGGTTGAAAGACTCAATACAGTAAATGTGTCAATTCACCAAATGATCTATACGTTTAATGTAGTTCCAACAAAATCTCAGCAAGACTATCATGTATATAGACAAGCTTATTCTAAAATTTACATAGAAAGGAACAGGTCCAGAATAGCTAAAATAATCATGACAAAGAAGAATAAAATGTTAAGAATCATTCTACCCAATATTAAAGTTTACTATTTAGCTATAATAATCAAAACAATGTGGTTCGGGCAGAGAAATAGACATATTGATCATTGGAATGTAATAGAGAATCCACAAATAGAACCACAAAAATATGCTCAACTGATTTTTGACAAAGATAGAAAGTATAATTTGCTATTTTATATTTAATGATCTTGGCTTTCATAAAGATTTTAATTTCTTTGAGGACACAGACCATCTCTTTATCTTCACAATGCCTAGTATAGTTCTTAGCATGTAATATGCATCAACCTAAAAATCTGTTGACTTATAAAAGATTCCAGAGAGACGAATAATATTATGGCTCAGAGGAGATGAATAGATTCAATTTTTAGGGAGTGTCTCTTCAGTTTAAAAAAAAGCATACATAAACATATTTAAATACACACATGTATATGCTCATTATTTCCATAAGCATTTATTAAACTCTTTCATCTGATAGTGCAGTGGGCCTGGGGTGGTAAGAGATAAAAATGAAGGAAGAGGAGGAAGAGAAAAAGATTAATACAGGGATAAATAGATGTTAGCCTTTAGTGGCTCATAGTTTAGTGGGAAAAATATATGAACATAGAGTAATTACATTATAGTGAGTGCTATAGTAGAAGATGCTTTAAATGCTGTGAAAGTACAGAAGAGGGAACTATCATTTGTCTAGGAGATCTAGGAAGAGATTTATAGACACATGAACTGGATTTTGATGAATTATAAACTATTTATAGTGAACAGGAGATATAATAGAATCCCAGATAGAGGGAACAACATGTATAAAATGTCAATGGTATGAATAAATCTATAAGTTTGATGAATTCAAGAGGTTTGGTTTGGCTAGGACAAAAGACATGACTGAAAAAATAGATTGAGGCCATTCTAAAGAGTTTGAATTTTCTTCTGGGTAGTAGGGAGCAATTAAGAGCTTTTAAGTAGGAGAATGAGTGACATAATTGGACACATTTCTTAAAAAAGTAATTTTGGTGGCATTTTGAGTATCAGTTGGAAAGTGGCAAGGCCAAATACAGGAAAATCTTTTAGTAGGCTATTTTAATGGGCTATGGATGGACTGATAAGAGTAAACAACTCTAAGGCAGTGGCAGGGAATAGAAAGGAGGAATCGGCTTTTAGATATATATTTGAGATTGCTAATTAAGTATAGAATGTGAAGTTGAGGAGATTGTCAAAAACTATAGAAGTATCCTAGCAGAGAGATTTAATGGTGAGGCCATTAAGAATGTGACTATATATAAATGAGAAGGTTTAGGGAGAAGGTTTTGGTTTAGACATACTGAGTTTGAGCATTCTGGGAAAATGAATACATCCAGCAGGCAGATGTAAAATTGACTGTCCTGGAGATTAGGAGAAAAGAATACCCCTTGGCTTCCTTTGCTATCATTGTTAAGGATTTAGTGTTCTTTCTGTTAGAGAACTCATTGCAGTTAGTTATTGTTGCTTTCAGGTGATGTCAGATTTACTACAGTGGGGAAGTTCTGTAATCAATCATTTTATTTATATAAAAGAAGGGAAGTGACTATAGGCCAATATAGGCCTTGTGCAACTATCTGTTCAGGTAAACTCAATCCTGTAGCCCAGTGGTTCAAATTGTCAATAGCATTGACATCACCAGAGAACTTGTTAGAAATGCAAATTCTTGAGTGTCACCCTTTACCTACTGAGTCAGAAACTGTGGGATGGGGTCCAGCAACCTGTGTTTTAACAAGCTTGCCAGGTATTTCTGATACACAATACAGATAGAAAACTATGCTATAGTAGTATACTTTACTACATTGTACTATACTATACTATACTATACTATACTATACTATACTATACTATACTATACTATACTATACTATACTATACTGCGCTGTGCTGTATAGCCCAAGCCATATAATATATCATGAAACCATGTTCTGACTGTGCAACATATTTTCAGCCATTTTCATGATCAATAATTAATTGTCTAACAAATAATAAAGAATGGGTAATTTGATTTGATTAAATAGTAGGGTGAAAGTACAAGCTATAGGCTATATATGTTGAGATGTATAGATATTACCTTCTCATTTTATTACTATTTCTTTAAATCTTATTTCATATAAGTTTGTATCTTTGAGTATCTGAAAAATAAAATTAATGTGATATCATGAAGAAAAATGAAATTCAGGACTACTTTAGTGGTTTAGTGACTAATTAGGATGATGGTGTTAAGGGCTCTGGTTAGGGAAGAAAAGCTTATGAGAGAAAGAAGAAAAGTTATTGTGTGGTTCCTGATGTATTCATTTGGATTCATATTTTTTTTCAGTGTCTTTTCCTTCATCAAAGGTATAGCTCTCAAGTCATAGCTTATGATCCCTTATTTGAGGATACTTAATATATATTATTGGATAATGAACTAAATTTAACACAGAAAACAAAGCCCATGATTATTTGGGCTTAGGAAAGGTACTATTTTGGTTGCCAAAGAACATCTTGTATTATTCTTAGATATATAGATGTAGAAGTGTTGAAGTGGCCTGGGCATAAGTGACTTTCCTGGTTGTTTAGGTGAACAGCCTCAGGTTTCTTTGGTGATGAACTTTGGTTTTCCGTAGCCCCTCTTGCTCTGCCATTCCTGCTGTGTTGCAACAGGGCTTAAAAGTGCTTTAAGTGCTTGTGACCGTGGTAATGAATGAAAATGTCTTTCCAGCACTGAGAGGATTGCATTAGACTGAATAGTCACCTCACTTGTAAAAGCACTATTAGAGTGGGGCAGCTGTAAGTAAGGATAACGATTTGTGTCCACTGCTTATTTACTGAAAATTGTCAATGTATTATTTATTGAGAGCTCTCCAGACAGTGCTTGTCAGAATAAAAATGTCAGCTCTGAGCAAAATGTTATAATACATAATAAAAATGCTAGGTACGCATTTTAGAGAGACAACTAATTAGACCTGCTTTTTCTTAAGGAAGGAGCAGTAAAAATGTCTAATATTGTGGATTTTCTTCATTTGTACAAGTCCTTTTCTTTTCCCTCTGCTCAGCTCAGTATTTGGTTTAGAAACTTACCATGCCTGAGAAATTATTTGAACAACTTTGTATTGTTGCCATTAGATACCCCAAGTAGTGAGGGGGCTTGCTAACAGAGGAAGGGCCTGGCTTGCCATCCCACAGTGAGCAGCTGCCCTCACCTCCATGTTTTGTCTGAAATTAGATGTCACTTCCTCCCTGAGCAGTGCTCGTGGAAAACTGCCTCCAGTGTAAACAACATAAAATTATTAAGCTTATTCCTCAGCCGTGCTAATTAACCCCAAACAAATTTCACATTAAGGAAACAGAATTCAATCAATGTAAATGTTATTGCTGTGTATTACTGTAAGCAATAATATAGTGGCTAAAATAATTAATTATTTTTAATTTTTTTTTTAAAGAAAATATTCTTTTTTATACTGTTGCAAAATATTTTGTAGATTTCTCCTTTTATTTGGCCTTTCCTGGCATAGAATATATAAGACTTGTCAATCAATGGGAATTCTCTCTCTCTGTTTTTTTTTTTTTTTTTTTTTTTTAAGGGAAGAGAAAAATGTATTTGGGAGTGCTTCAGGTTTACTTAGTCTAATATGTTTTCATTGGCAATACATATGCAGATTTTGTCTCTTCCTGCCTATTCTGGTTCACTACTCATTGTAGCTCACTATACATTGTAGGAATTTCCTATCTTTTTTTTTTCCTAGCAGTCTTAAGTTTTAAAAAGGCACATGGTAATGATGGTAGTGGTGGGAATGATTTTTTAAAAAAGGGTGGTTAAATACAATCTGCTTCTGAGGAGAAAAAAATGAAGTGCCATTTTATTGTATTTCAGGTTTAGAGAAGCAATTGCTAATGAAGATTTTACCGTTTTGTTTGTTTTGTTTTGTTTTTAATCTGAGTTTACATAAGAAGTCAAATTATCGTCTTCAAGATAATTTTCTTACATTTTTTGAAAATAACCAGATTTCTAAATAATTGCTTTGTTGTATCTGTGATGACTTTGGATAAAATTTATCTTCATCCTCAAAGATATTTGAAGACATGAAGTGCAGAAACCAGATGACATGTAACTTTATTTGTCATATGGTAAAATGCATTTTTGATTAATATGGAATTATTATGGTGTATGGAACACAAATCAAATATGATTTGTATTAAGATTGTTCTGAGCTATAATACATCCTTTAACCAATATACATTAGCGAGTGTTAAATTAACTTTAAAATGCAAAGTAATTTAACAAAATGAGTAACATAATAAAATAGAATGTTTCTTTTCATATACTTAACACCAACCATTTCATCGTAATTTTACCATCCTCTAGCAAGTGTCAATCTCTGTCTTCTATCCCCAGTTACTTCACTATCCTATTTCATGGCTACTCTTAATTCCTTACTCTTCTCTATTAAAACTCCATCTTCATCTTGGTAGGAGTATTTAATCTTTCATTGCAATTTAAATACCTAACAAGCAGGTTGCTACTAAATATTTACAGTAACGCCAGAACTAATAAGGAGAACATAAATGTTCCAAGGAATAGCTGGAGCATGCTTGCTACTAAAAACAATAAAATAAAAAAAATAAATTTTTATAATGTAGTTGAGAAGAAATTAAAATCTTGTGGAAGGACTGTTTTAAGATAACATCTATATGTAACACTTACTTGATTAGATATTTTGGTTTTATCTGATTTGTTTCAGATGATTAGCTTATATTTTGGTCTGTTTTTTTTAGTTTCTATAGCCAGAGAGTTATTTTATTTTATTTTGATTCCTTTGGACATTTATTCCTACCTTTCCAAATAGAAAACAACTTTAGATTTTATTTATTTGCATACATAGGAAGCTGATAATGTACTAAAGACTGTAAGACTCTGCGTTCAATAATTTTAAAATCACATAAAATTTAGACGATGAAGAATTCGTATTGAACACTTCTATACATTTTAGATGTTTATGTCTTTAAATATATTTAAAGCAAAAGCTTGAAATGATGTGCACGCTGTAGCAAAGACTGTAGGATGGTTAGGGATGATAACTGGCACCTGGGTCGCCAGCCCTCTGGTAGTCAGGACACTTAGGAAATATTAAGCGGTACAATTTCTGTGATTAATATTCCTGGATTTTAAAGTTGCACTATAATACCAAACCAAAAAAATGCAATAGAATTCTAAAATAAGGGTCCTAGTTAGAAGAACACGTATTAGTATATTTTAAAATGAGATGCAAAGGGTTTGCATCCAGTACTTTATTTCCTTTAAGACTATAATTGACAAACTGCAGTAATCATGCTTTTATGTGTTTTTCTCCCTGTACTGAATTCATTTTCAAAAACGAAAGTAAAAAAAGGTGAAAAGAGACTCCAGAATTTTGAAACCCAGTGGTCCTGAAGTGATAGGAAAATAGCCAAGGTGTCACAGCTAATTTCTGACCCTGTTTTATGAGTTCTGCTGTTCCTTATTCTCCCTGTCAGCCTGGGAATCCCTGAGGCTGTGCAAACTGGCCGAACATCACTCAATCCCAGTTTTATATCCCCTTTTAATAATGTTGAGTCTATTCTGTCCAACTTTGATTCAGACAACCTGCTTGTCTTGAAAAAGTGATATATTTAATCAGTGACTCTGTCTCCAGCATAGCTCCCACTGCGTGTGACTAGAGCCGAGAGTAGTGCAGTGGTCTGTCACTTCTGTTTGAATGGGTAATGTGGAGCCCATCAGCTGAAAAGACAGGAGCTGGAACTGCTTGTTAGGACACATGATCAAAAGCCACTCTCTGCTTTCTGCCAATCAAACCTCATGTCGCCTTGTGGGGCAGACATTAAATAGATTTTTTTTTTCTGCCTTACACTATGGGCATTTTGCCAGTTTGACATGTGAACTGTTACAAAAGATAGCAGAGTTTTGACTGCTTGCCGACTGCTTTAAAATATTACCCAACACTTGTTGTCAAAATGAAATATTCATAATACTATATTATGATAAATTCTTTGAAGTATTATTTGGTGCCTTTATCTGTAATTTGTGAATTTTTCGTTTTTTGTTTTTGCTTGGGCAGAAGAAACAATAGACAATTGCTTCTTGGGTAAAAGTAAGGAAGACAAAACCCTTTAAATCGATTCAATTGCAAAGCCAATACAACTCTATAACAGTTTTGAATAAGATGAAAATTGCTTTGTGAAAATAACATTAGTGAATTAAATGTTATTTTGCATTCTTTCTCCTCAGCTTTAAAAATTACTTACTTCCCCTAAGTCAAGATAGGAGAGTGGTTTTAGTATTATATTTTAGCCAAAATAATTAAAAACTATTTTGAAATTTAATTCAGGATTTTATTCTCTTTGATTATTGAGAAGATAGACAAATTTCTAAACCCTAACGCAGTCTCTGATTTGCAACTGTCCTGATGGATAGTTTTCCTTTCCTTTTTCTTTTTGTCATTCTCTGAAGAGTCCCCTATTATATCACGACTTCATCTTTGTACCCATTGCAACCTAATCATGATGGCAGCATAGACCCAACTTTTAAGCTTTCTAAGAGAAGAATGAGTACCTAAGTACTTTTGACTTAAAAGGCCATTGGAATTGGTATTTCCTATAATTTCCAAACAGCCAGATAACTGTTTCAAATCTGTTAAATCTTAGTTGGTGCTTTGATTTCTCCAAACTTGCCACTTGGTACTTGCTGTTTCTTCTCTAATGATCATTTTAAAAGGAGTTAAACATTTTCACCAAAACATACCATGGCAATCTAGTGGAACTCATTTAAACAGTGAGCTACACATAAACAGCTGCTCCTTCAATAAGCCATTCTTTATAATACCCTTATTACCTTCTAGTGTCTCAAATTCTGATTAGTCAACAGTGCTGATTGCTGCACGGCATTCCGTTGCCCATCTTCCTTCTGCTCAGCTGCTCATGTCTTAGTTGTTATTTGATTACAACACAACTTGTGCATTGTTTCCCCAAGTTGCTCTTCATATTGTGTCTTAAAAACTCTGAATTATCCAAGGAAACTGGGATGGTGTGAGAGTGACTTTCTTCACAAACATTAAAAATATCTGACTAAAGCATGGTATAAAAAGTACAACTATAGAACACAGATTGGAAAGAATATTTATGACTTAAAACTCAGTACTTACAATAAAATTATGAAACATTAAGTATGTGAAGTATTTTTAAAAGCATTATAGTATTTTACAAATGTAAAGAGTTATAAAATTGCTATATTATGGTTATTCCATTTCAGTCAGATGTAGTTCTGGAAGAGGTAATTGTGTAAGCAGAACTTTACAAAAAGGGCCTAGAGGACGTTCATCTTTGCCCTAGGACTAGATAATTTTAGTCCTATTACTGTTCACTACCAACGATGCCCCACTAAATAGGACAGTGTGTTGGGAGTTTAAGTTATGATGAAATAAGTAAGAGTGGGGAAAATCTCTTTAACAAAGTTTGAATTTCAGCTATTCTTTTGTTGTGACCCCCTGGAATCTACTCTTGGTGAGTAGGAAATGCTGACACACTAGAAATGCAATCCCAGTAAAGGCCCTAAATCTGTCATTGTGCTCTAGAGTCTGCTCTGAAAATAGCAAAGCTCTTTTGGTAAATTAAAATCGGTGTGAATGGGAACAGATGTTGACACACTTTACTTTATCTTCAGGGATGCCAGTTAAAGAGGAGAGGGTCAGCAAGGTTAGATGTAGGAAATATAGTAAGTGTGCAAACTCGTTCTATAAAGGGAATTCTGTTTTGGGATGTTAGTCAATAGAATTGTATTTATATTTGATAGTCCAGGTAAGAATTATACCTACATTACTTTATCTAGAAGAAAAATGAAGGAGACGGTATTTGTTTCTGGGTCGGCTATCTCTTTTCGATGTTTCCCTGTGTTTGTGTGTCTTTTCTTCATCAAACTGCATTCGCTGTAAACTGTCTCAGACTACTATTAGGTTTTACTTGTCATCATCATTTTGGCATAACTTCCTAAAGTATTTGTTGAACCCTAATGCTAACAGCAGAATCTTTGTACTGATATTTGTCAAAAATAATGAAAATGGTTTATGTTCTAAAAATGTACAATTTATCAAATAGCTTGTATAGTCAATTTAAATAAGTCTCATAGAAGTTTCAGTCTTGATTTGAAAAAATAGCATAGGATGAATTTATTTATAAGAACCTTAATAGTTTCTCTCAATTTCTTTTACATTTTAGATTACCTTATAATTTTCTAAATCTACATGAACAATAATGATCAATTTTGTCAGTATTATTCACACCTTTTATTAATTTAACATAGATGAATAAATGTGAATGTTGTGAAGAGTTGATTGGGAATAGATTTTAAATCTGACAGTTAGATTACAGGGTACCTAAGAAAAAATGGCTCTTTCACTAGGTACCTAGTAATTTAATTCTTGTTTGAAATTATTATAATTTATTACAGTGTGTGGGTCCTAATGAATGTCTACTATTAAATGAAAAGGAGAAATTGAAATTAAGATTATGAAATTCTTTTAACTCATATCTTAAAATCCTCTTAAACAATTCAGAAGACATTAATAAGCTATGTGGGTTTCTTTCCATATTCTGTAATGGCAAATAAAAACATTTTTTTTCAGCATTTAAAGACTCTCAAAAATGTTAAATGCCATTAAACCGCAAAGCATGCAATCTTGGAATTTTGTAAAATGGTAGTAGCCATTATAACAGCATTAAAATTGGCAACTCCATTTAAATATTTATTTGGATTATACATAGACTTTTCCAGCATTTGAGTTTCCAGAAATGACTAGGTTTCCTTCATGTTAAACACTTACTGTAGGATAATTTGAGATTTCATAGAGCTGTAAACTGTATCAGATTAACATTTTAAAATTTCCAGATACCAAGGAGACTTTTAAAGTGTGAGTAAAAATTTATAAATAAAGATGTCCAAATGCCCACAGGCATAGGAAGTTGTCACTTACTCCTAGACCTAAATAAAACCTGTCATGTACACAAAATGAAGATTGGGACTTTGAAAAATAATTCCTGGACAAAACAATGACCACAAGACAATTTTTCTATCCTGATAAATTATCCAAAGTAGGCCCAATGAGTATTTTAACTGAGAAGAAGCCCCTGTAGTAAGTTGACCATACTTTTTCAAGAATCACTTAAGAAAATCAGATTGATTGCCACTTTGAATTTCAAACTATTAGTAGGCTTACCTAAAACCCCTAAAGTTTTGTTTCCTAATTTCTAGAGATTTTCTTTCTTTCTTTTTTTTTTTTTTAAATTGAGGCTGCTATAATGCATGTATAAGCTATTAGTTTATATGTACAGAGAGAAAAAGAAATTAAGCAAGTTGGTGATAAGTTACATTTGATTGCAAAGAGTAACCCTTCTCTAGATTTTTGAAGGCCTCAGAACAGTGCTAGCGTCTCTTACTGTGATGAACCCTCCACTAACTCTGAATATAAGAAATAAAATGTAACATCTTCAGAGAGTGGTTATTTTGGTATATTTTTATTTGTTGGTTAGATTTTCACAGGTTTTCCTTTAAGGCTGTGGAGCTGTGCGCCTAGGCCTTAAAGAGTCGCAACTCCATTCTTTGTCATAAAATTCTCCACCTCCCTCCCCATCACTGCCACCCCCACTTAAAGATAAATTGCCAAAAGATTATAGCTGTTTTTAGATGGAAAGGTGATTGGTTGCCTCTGATAATCTGATCATTGAGCTCAAGTTAGGTCAGGCATATGAAAGAAATAAAGGACAGAAATAAGAAATAAGTAGGGCAATACTCTTTTAGTAATGATTAGTGATCTTTTTAAAATGTTTATAGTAGTTGTTAAATAAGAAAACAGTTGGATAGAATTTATTCTGCTTAAGTTCTATAATTAAAGCCTTTTCTCATCTATCAGTAATGTCCACGTGGTTACTGTTTGTCACTGTAACTGGTTCCAACAGTTAAATTCCAGTGTCTCTCATCTACTATTACAAAAGGCTAAATGCTGGCCAACTATAACATGGGGATAGGTCAGAAAGATATAACTTTCTCATGTACAGTTTAAGAACATGATGGTTGTGCTATGAAAAACTGCTTTTAAAAATATTTTTGCTAATTATGATGAAGTAACTTTAAAATATTAACTTTGAAAAGCATTGGCAATTTACAAAACCATATCTACTGTTGTGTTTAATTAGATTTTTTCTCCTTTGTGCCTATTTAAACTAAATGAAAGATGGAAATATGTTTGCTCTAACATATTTGATGTGATTGAGATGAGATTAAGCGGTTTAAATGATTTAAAAATTATATTTACTTTAGTGCAATCTGTTAGGTTCAATGCTGATCTGTCTTTTGGTTTGCTTTATGGTACAGCAAACCAAACACTGACAGTTAAAACTGTTCAGCACAAAAGGTAGGGTTAAAAATCTGGGTTCCCTCTCTCCTTCCCAGTTACTGAATTCTTCAGTCAAAGTTAAATTTGCTGTTCAGACATTAGCTGTACTTCTTAGCAATGACCTTGCGGGGTAGAGAAGCATGGCACAGTGGCACTTTCCAGCTGTATTCAGCCTATCCGTCGGGGTATAATCATGCTCAGTCCCAGCACCACAGGCTTGGACATATGTTGAGTTTTATTTCTTTCTTCTGACATTAATCCTATTCACCAGCTGTTCTGCCAGCTGCCATTCTTCAGTTTAGAGATTACATTTTGGGGGATACCAACAAAGGTCTAGTTGACCACTGCTTTCATTTTCTTCTTTTTCCCCTTATTCTTTAGAAATGATTGGATCTGGGGGTTAGGAGAACTCAGTCTTTTCCCACTATCACCTCACTTTTCTTTGGATCCTAGACATTAACATGATTTATGATCACTTACAGTATGTTGTAGATAAGCCTTCCAAAGAGCCAGATTACCACCTTACTTATAAATCCCCTTTCCATAAAAAGGTTTTAAGTTTACATCGAAGGCTATAATTAATGTTTCTTATGCTACTATGTAAACAACATTAATTAGTGACAAATTCTTTTGATGTCTTAAAACATATTCCAGCTGAAAATATGCTTTCAGTTCTTTTTTTTCCCCTTGCAGGTTTGAGAGCATATCTCTGTTAAGATGATACCTTTTTTCCTGAGCTATGGTTTCACTAATCTTGTTTGAATGGGCTATTAAATCTCTGTTACACTCATAATATATACTAATAAGTAGTATAGATTTCTCACTTCGTATTCCAGATGATCTGTCCATAAGCAGGATGTTAAACATCTGTAGCTTAAGCCTTCTGGGACTAAAAATGCATTAATGCCAGAAAGAAATGCGGCCTGGATGATAAGGTCATGGACCATGTGGTAAAGAAGCATCCCCAATATTATGAAGCCTGAGTATACGCTTCATTGTTAATCCTTCTATTTTCATAAAGGCAAAAGACTAATAGATTTAAGTTGGAATCATTTACAGTACATGTTTGTTACATTAATACCAACAAATACACAAAATCCCATATGTGTTGTAATACCCAGCTGATATTTTAAAGTCATTTATCCCACATGCCTCACAATAACATTCTTAGTCATTAATTTACCTCCGAAGGTAACATCAATAAATGTTTGTTTATTGACAAGATTCTACCTTTGTCTTTTTAACTTTGTGGCATATGTAGGTCATTTATAATAGTAAGGAGTTCAGTTTAAATAACATCTTTAGGCTGGTGTCATTAGAGCAACCTACAGACTTAAGAAAACAAAAATGAAAACTAATGATATACTTTAGAAAGTAGGTTTGTTTGCTAGTTTATTTATTCATTATTTTATCTATCTATCTGTCCATCCACCCATCCATCCACCCATCCATCCATCCATCATCCATCCATCCATCCATCCATTTATGCATTCCATTGAGCAGGATATTACTTATTGAGCCATGTAAAAGAAAACACAGCATCTTGTATTTACCAGACAGTGAAACTTTTCACATATGTAGTAATCTACAGAAAAATGAGAGGAAGTTTATAAATTGCTGGCTGAAAAAGCTATTGATTCCATACTACCCCTCATTTCTTCCCTCAAACCTCTGACAGTAGCGAACCCCATTGACTAAATATGGACATTCTATTTATAGCAATATTCATATTTTTATTGGTGGCCAAAGCACTGCTTATAGGAAAACCTACAGGTGACTAATAGGAGTTGCTCACTAAGTGGAATAATGAATAGTATTAGGTGTCAATTAAATCAAGCTTCCCCGAGGTGCAGGTGCTCCACAATGTACTGACACATTTCAAGTAGCAGTGCCACTTCACCCATGCATATGAACAAGCACATTTGCATATTAAAAAGCTGAAAATTATTTAACTGAAGCAAAAGTCTTTTAGAGATGATGGAGGTTATTAAAACTGTTGACAAGAAAGAAGGTAATTGCCTGAAAATGAGAGATGACATTCTGCTATACACAGGGAACGTTGTTTTTGTTGTATTGTGCAGCAGTGCCTGGGTGTATAACCTATTACATTGAGATTGCTCCTATGCAATTAGACCCTTTTTGTCCTCACTTCAATAAGGCTATGATTATGAAGGATTGAAGAACACTTGGCATATTGAATGTCTGTTGTTTTTATAACTTCGTCAGAAATGACAAAACACGTTTTGTGTCCTGTTTTTTCTTTGTAGGCTTATTGATTCTGTGATTATAATATTCATAAAAGACAATGTGTTCATGGTTGAACACTCTGTCATTTATACAGGTTTTATTTTTTTCTGTCTCAGCATAGTATTTGTTTGAATGCCAAGGTGTTAGTCATAAGATGAGCAGATTTTTTAAAGTAAAAGATGAATAGGTGAGAAGTTTATCATGCTGATAATCCCAAATATTACTATTAAAAGTGTCATAAAAATGGATGATTTTATAAGTTTCAGATGGAAATAATTCACCAAGTAAGAAAAATTAAAAGCTATTTCATTTTTTCTCTGATTATGAGCTGTTTATTTTCAGTCCAATTTTTAAGAGATCTATCCATGCTTTGGTCGTGTTTGTCAGAAGAAGTGAAGTCGACTCATGGCCTTAGAGGAAGGCACATTCTTGATATTCTGAAAGATGGTTCATCTGGGTTGACTTGCTCTATTCTGTAGCTAGTAACTGAAACAAGTACAGTGAATACAGCAATTGAAACTGAAACACTGCAAATCATTGCAGGTGTAAGAAATGTCAGGTTGTGTGCTTTATTAAAATTATGTTTGTTAAATGATTTTATATCTAGTCACCCTAATTAGTCTTCAGCTCCCATTGTGGCAATGGATGAAGTCCATTTCCATCATTATATTCTTTCCTTGAAGCTGAGTATTGGTGTTCTTTGGGATCGAGCCAACAAAGAGTATTCTACTGAACTTTTAGGTTCATGATATATCCCCATTTTTCTCTTGGGCCTATCAGCTTCTGCTTTTATTTCTTGCATGGATTTAAATACAGGACTGGTTTGTCAGAGACAGAATTGAAATCATCTGAATAAAGCTCAAATGTACCCAGAAAGTTTTCTGGGGTTGGAGGGGGCGGGTTGTCATTTATGTGCTTTTTTATTCTTTGATTTGGATGCATCTGGGTTTTAGTGAATTAAGAGGCACACCTAGGGTTTTCGTTAGCAGCTGTCTAGTGATTTATCTAATCTGACATGTTCATTTCTTTAAGTTGAAGAGGGAAAATGTCTTTAGGCATAGCAATCTGACTCTTGATTAAAAAGATAAAAGTGAGATACCCCAGTTTTTTTCGAACTCACGTTATTTACTGCCTGCTGAAAACCATAGCTATTTAAAAGATGAAAATCCTGATGTAGCCTTGCTCAAAGGGAAGATTTTAGAAGCCTCCACAGTATGCCAAACTTGTTACTTTACATATACAGATCAAGTTGCACTATACCTCAATTTTCATTCATACAACCTGGTAGTTGTATGAAATAGCATTACTTTTATTCCAATCACTGTTAGGTGATCTTGTTTAAAAATGTTGAGAACAGTCTTAATCTTATTTCATGTAAGTGATTTTAGTAGAGAGTAATAATTGTTTTTAACTATATGAATAGTTAATGGAAACTTTTCTTGATTGATTAAAATTCTTATTTTTGTTCTTGAAATTTGTTTTGGTGCCATTACTTAAAGTTTTTTCATAATAAACCATTGATATAAAGATTGATAGCATTGATATAATGCTAAGCATTTGTTATAATATTTTATCTGACATTTAAATAAATATCAATTTGTGGGTTGGAATTTTAAAAAGCAAAGGTAAAAAATTAGCTTTCATTTTAATTTGTAAAAAATTATACTTTGGATGTATTCATGTTAAATATGATTTGTTTAATAGAAATAAGTGAGACAAATCAGAGTCATGGATCTCTGGGTGTTTTCTGGAAAATAAAATATAAAAGTATTATATAAAGTACGTCCTGCTGTCAAAGGATAACTTTTATGTGGAGCTATCATGCAGCACTGAAGAATCAAAGGCATACTTTTTGACAAGTGAACTATTATGAAACTTCACTGCCTGGTATATCATTGAAAAACTCTCATAGGCTTATAGTATATGCTTATAAATGTTTCTTAGGATATGAAAAAACGAATGAATGAGCCCTAAAATATCTTACCGTAGATGTATAGGAATATACTTTTGCTTAGAGAGTTTTGAAGAAAATTTAGCTTTTACAAGAAAAGCTATTTTGATATACATTTCTGATAGCTACTTTTTATTAAACTTAGTATTTCTCATGGTCAAACAAACAAAGCCAACAAACCATCTTGTTAAGAGATTGGCAATAGTAAAAATGAGGCTGAAAAACAAATCAAAAGAGCAGGTGCACCAGGCCTTGTAGACAGAAATTGAATGAATATTTTGGTAGCTGATCCAGAGTAGGGTAACTTTATAAATTAACAATGTTGATAGACTAGGCTCTAGTATTAGACTGAATTGAGCAAAGGTTTAAAGAAATTGGACATGTTGGAAAGAAAGTTTTTGAATGAAAGCCATTCCCAAGGAATATTGAACCCTTGGGGAATTTCACTGTACTTATTCTTTTTGTCCACTCCCTTTCCTGAACACTTTTCGGGTAAGATCAGGTTAATGAACAACCAGTGTAACCTTAAAATATTAAAGGTAGCATGAAACCTGAAAGGTATATATGAAAGTGGGAGAGAGTGTTGCTCGGAAGCTTGGTTCAGTTTCTCAGCTTCTCTTTTTTATACAGATTCAATGTACATGAACTTCAAGACATTTCAAATTACATTTGCAACACATCTTTTTTCTTCTCTGATCACTATTTCAGAATCAATGAGAAACTCAGGAACCCCCTGACAGTACCCAAGACCTTACAAAGCTTCTGCGTGTGAGGTCAAATGTGTAATGGATTTATTCATATAAATGCATGCACCAGGAATTCTCTGAGTCTTAGTTTGTTAGGTTAATCATTCTCTAATTGTGCATAGTATTTTAGTTTGCAAAGAACTATCACATATATTATTCGATTCTCACAAAAACTTTGAGAAAGAGGGGAGATATTATTCTTACTCTAGTCTAGAAGTGAGGAAATTAATGATTAATGTGTTGAGTAGCTAGTAAATGGGAAGATGAAGTAAAAATTTAGGTCACTTGGTACCTACTTCAGTGTACTTTCTGTTCTTCCATGTTGCCATTCAACATGGTGTCCAGGTGAAGTAGTTGGGTGTAATGGGGCCCTCTGTTAGCGGTAACTTGACTTACAAACAAGCTCATCTGATTAGGATTTAGTAAACTCATTTCCCTGTGCTTTACTTGACCATTGTTACTTTGTCTTCAAGTTGTAAGGTGCTTCTTTTTGGACAGGAATAATCACTTTAGGAGGAGCATGCATTTGTGTGTGTGTGTGTGTGAGAGAGAGAGAGAGAGAGAGAGAGAGAGAGAGAGAGAAAGAGAGAGACAGAGAGAGAGAGACAGAGAGAGAAAGAGATGGAGACAGAGACTGAGAGTGGGAGGGGTTAAGAGGGAGAGAGATTAAAAGAGAAGAGATTGAAAAAGATGGTCTAGCATACTATATAGCATGTTCCTTTGCCCCACATACTTAATCAAATAAGTTAATATTTTCATGCGTGATTTATTTTATCAGAATACATTTACATTTCACAGATTCATCTACGTGACCATATTGACAATAGCATAAGAAAATATGTTTCTACTTTTATGTTGCTTGAAAATCTCAGATTTTGATTTTTCTTTTCTTACAGTTTTTATAATTAATTTTTGTAAAAAATAAAGAAAATTTCTAAAATTATACAAAAGTAGAGAATATAATGAACCATCGTGTACCCATCATCAAGCTTCCAAATTTATTTGCTATTCTTATTTCATCTATCCCATTACTTTTTTTGGCTTGATTAAAGTTTAATTTTTAAAAAGTAAATTATGAAATAAGTGAAAATACAGAAAATAATAGAACAGACACCATTTTTTCTGCTACTATTTAAAATATTAACATTTTTCACTTTTATTCCTTGTATCAAATATAAGCATGAGGTTACAATAATTGAAAGATGGAAAATAGGGACAAGGCACAGGAAACAGAATGGATATGGCAAAAGCATTTTATAATTTCCTTGAATATGTCTATTAGCATTTCTTTTTTATAAGACAGCATTCTACATAACAATTCACATGGCCCATAATACCTCATTGAACATATTGGTCATCATATTAGAGATAAGAATATCTTAGTTAAGGCACGTTGACCTACAATTTGGTTCATAAACTTGTCCTGGAATATTTCTGTTGTTGGTATATACTACGAAGTTCTTGCTGTCAGGTGTGCCTGTTGGGAATCACTGATAGTTCCTAAAATGTCCTCAGACTTTTGTTGTTATTACTTAGCCACAAGGCTAAGCTGTACAGATTCCCGATCCTTTTATCTAGCACCTTATTCTGAAAATTACAGTAGACCCTGGAAGTTGGTAAAGGGCATTCTTTTGTTAGAGAAGGAAATCCTTTTTCAGAAGCACCAAATAAGACAATGACTGGAAGTTCACTTTAATTAAAAAACAAAACAAAACAATCCTTTGATTTAAGCTATTTTTCAAGAAACTCGATTTCTTAAATTCATGAGTACATTTATCTTGGAATAATACATCTTGCCATTTTATAAGGCATATAATAGAAAATAACTTATAATGTTGCTCTACACAAAAATTTTGGTTACTTGAGAAAATTAAAGAAGGCAAATTAATGTTATTTATTGAGGGTTCATCAGAAAACACATTTGTTTCCATACCTATTGAAAATGTTTATAGAAAATTTTAGGAAATTTTCCTGCCATAGCAGATCAGAATAAGTAAAATAATCGAATGAGTTTTTATTGATTCAGGATCAGGCAGCATCTCAGAGTCTTCGTGATCATAATATGATACAACATGATGGAAAGTATAGAAAACTTGGTAGACTGTTCATTTATTTATTCATTCATCTACCTTTATTGAGCTCCTGTTGTATGTCAGGGACAGTGCCAGGCACTGGAAAGTTGAAGAAAGTTGAAGACTTTTTTTTTTTTTTTTTAAATTTCTTCTTGAATGATTATTATTTTTTTACAATTATTCTTTTCTATCAGTTTAATGTAAAAAAATCTAGTCAATTAGTGTTATATTTGGTGTGGTCCATTAAATGAGATTTTAATGTCATTTATTTTGTTTCTCATATTTGATGAAAGAAAATTGGAGTGTTTAGTTTATTTATGGTCCAGTTAGTTTTATTTGCCTATACCTACCTTTCTACTTCTTGAATTGTTTGTTCCATATAAGCAAATTATAATTTATAATGTATTTTAAAAGTGAAGTAAATCCTATGCGCTTTTAAAATATACATTAGATATCTACTAATGGTCATAAATGTGAAGAGGTAATAAGGTGTTTAGGACACGTGTTTCATCATTATTGAAAAATAATTTAAAATATTCAAATTAAATGAGTACAGTGATAGGCACGTAGGACAAAAATTGGAATAAAATACAGCTTGACTAGAAGAGACAAGAGAAGTAGTAGAAAGTAGTTTTGATATGGATGTGGGGATGGAGTTCTATAGCAACTGTACTCCCCTACTATAGCGCTTTGAACACACTTTTGTATTTGCCTTATTATGTGCCTATATTTCTTACAAAACTGAAGCTCAACCAGAGCGGGCATCTTATTTGTTTAATTCACCTCCTTTCTACAGCCTAGCACATAGGTGGTGATCGGTAAATATCTGTTGGGTGAGTGAAGATTAAGCATTGTATTAATATAAAATAAGTTATGTAATAGAAGCATGAATAAGGAGAGTATAGAATAAAAAGTGGAGAACTAAAAAGTTTTCTTTGAAGCGTATAGGTTTGAAAATATTTCTATATCTAGATATAGTTAAAACTAGTTTTATTTGTATTCTCTGAGAACACTCTTTAAGCAGATATTTTTGCCTATTGATTTGATGATGACATTTGTAAATTATGAAATAATTCCTGAAGCAATAAAAACTAAATTATGTTCAGTAGCAAATAACCTAAATTCTATGAAAATTAATAACCCATGTTCTATAAATATAGTAATTCTGTTAATTAGATTATTTGATTAGCACGAACACCCAGTTCTCTACAATACATACCAGAGGCAATTTGGTAGATGTGAGAGAGAGGGTATCTGCAATCTTAGGTAATTGGAGTTAACATTTTAGGGTTGAAAATAACACTTCCTTTTTGTTAAATATTAGCTTAGGAAGAAAAAAAGTATTCCATCTCCTTATTAAGTATAAGCACATTATTTAAATATCAGTATTAGAAACTATTCATTATTATAA
>NW_011889115.1:1474459-1477514 GCF_000151845.1 Pteropus vampyrus
ATTTCTTAAATTCATGAGTACATTTATCTTGGAATAATACATCTTGCCATTTTATAAGGCATATAATAGAAAATAACTTATAATGTTGCTCTACACAAAAATTTTGGTTACTTGAGAAAATTAAAGAAGGCAAATTAATGTTATTTATTGAGGGTTCATCAGAAAACACATTTGTTTCCATACCTATTGAAAATGTTTATAGAAAATTTTAGGAAATTTTCCTGCCATAGCAGATCAGAATAAGTAAAATAATCGAATGAGTTTTTATTGATTCAGGATCAGGCAGCATCTCAGAGTCTTCGTGATCATAATATGATACAACATGATGGAAAGTATAGAAAACTTGGTAGACTGTTCATTTATTTATTCATTCATCTACCTTTATTGAGCTCCTGTTGTATGTCAGGGACAGTGCCAGGCACTGGAAAGTTGAAGAAAGTTGAAGACTTTTTTTTTTTTTTTTTAAATTTCTTCTTGAATGATTATTATTTTTTTACAATTATTCTTTTCTATCAGTTTAATGTAAAAAAATCTAGTCAATTAGTGTTATATTTGGTGTGGTCCATTAAATGAGATTTTAATGTCATTTATTTTGTTTCTCATATTTGATGAAAGAAAATTGGAGTGTTTAGTTTATTTATGGTCCAGTTAGTTTTATTTGCCTATACCTACCTTTCTACTTCTTGAATTGTTTGTTCCATATAAGCAAATTATAATTTATAATGTATTTTAAAAGTGAAGTAAATCCTATGCGCTTTTAAAATATACATTAGATATCTACTAATGGTCATAAATGTGAAGAGGTAATAAGGTGTTTAGGACACGTGTTTCATCATTATTGAAAAATAATTTAAAATATTCAAATTAAATGAGTACAGTGATAGGCACGTAGGACAAAAATTGGAATAAAATACAGCTTGACTAGAAGAGACAAGAGAAGTAGTAGAAAGTAGTTTTGATATGGATGTGGGGATGGAGTTCTATAGCAACTGTACTCCCCTACTATAGCGCTTTGAACACACTTTTGTATTTGCCTTATTATGTGCCTATATTTCTTACAAAACTGAAGCTCAACCAGAGCGGGCATCTTATTTGTTTAATTCACCTCCTTTCTACAGCCTAGCACATAGGTGGTGATCGGTAAATATCTGTTGGGTGAGTGAAGATTAAGCATTGTATTAATATAAAATAAGTTATGTAATAGAAGCATGAATAAGGAGAGTATAGAATAAAAAGTGGAGAACTAAAAAGTTTTCTTTGAAGCGTATAGGTTTGAAAATATTTCTATATCTAGATATAGTTAAAACTAGTTTTATTTGTATTCTCTGAGAACACTCTTTAAGCAGATATTTTTGCCTATTGATTTGATGATGACATTTGCAAATTATGAAATAATTCCTGAAGCAATAAAAACTAAATTATGTTCAGTAGCAAATAACCTAAATTCTATGAAAATTAATAACCCATGTTCTATAAATATAGTAATTCTGTTAATTAGATTATTTGATTAGCACGAACACCCAGTTCTCTACAATACATACCAGAGGCAATTTGGTAGATGTGAGAGAGAGGGTATCTGCAATCTTAGGTAATTGGAGTTAACATTTTAGGGTTGAAAATAACACTTCCTTTTTGTTAAATATTAGCTTAGGAAGAAAAAAAGTATTCCATCTCCTTATTAAGTATAAGCACATTATTTAAATATCAGTATTAGAAACTATTCATTATTATAATCTGAACTTGGTCTTTTATATTTTTCAGAAAACCTTATCTTTCTTTCAAAATGTCAGTTATTTTAGTTATTTAACTGTTTAAAAGAATTACATGGATCTAGAGAACTTTTAAGTAAGTGAAATTATAGAACATTATTACCATTGAATGAAGTTTCTTGTCATATAAATGTAATTATTCTTGTTATACTTATGTTTGCTTATGTCATTTATTTGAGGAGATTTCTTGTGCTATGTACTGCTTAATAGCATGAAGTCAAAATAAAACATTTCAAATAAGTTTTAGCAGTTTTAGTTGAAATAAATTAAAGCCACAAAAATTATTTCTTAGTATTTTTAGAAAAGATCTTCTTATGTTAGTGTTGTGTATTTATGTGTGTGTGTGTTTGTGATCCCTTTGTAAATCATGGTTACAGGAAATCATCTTCTGATAAACTATCTAGAGATACCCTTTTTGGAATAATAAATTTTCACTTTTTAAGCAAATTATTTTGGGCATTTCCATTGTGCAACATAAAATTATATATTTCTTGTTATAAAATCATTCAAGAATTTTACACAATGTTTTTAATGTTATATTTCTATTTTAATATTTTTGATCAAGCCTATTTTTTAAAAAGTTGCCATATTTTCTTATTTATCAATTGTTTATAGATAATAAAAATTGCCTATTTTTACATGCATACTATTTGAGTCATCTGCTACCTAAAATTTGGTTTGGATATTGCCATTTAATTGATCTGAACTGAGTGGACTAAAGTATAAGTTTTCATTTTTATGTTTGGCATTGATCCTTAGCAAAGTCATATATAAAGATTCGTATATCTATCATAGATTTCTGTGTGTGTGTGTGTGCATGCACATGTATGCTTATCGAAACACCAAATAAATTTTGAATCCATCATTTTTAATATGAGTGATTTAAAATGTTGCGTTGTTATTTTGCCAAGATGTAAACACACAGATAGCCAAATATATGTGTGTTTGTGTATAATCAGACTTTGAGACATTAATTTTAGAAATGTGGCTTAAAAATACCATTAATTTTCATAGATGATAATTTAGTAATAAATTATCAAAATGTATACTTTCTTGAATGTACACATTTTGACAATCGTTAGTCTTATTTTTCTTAAATAATCTCCAAATTCATACTTCTTTCTTTGCTATCATCTAAGTAATAATAAAAAAGAATTTGACAATAATGAATTATATATATATTTAAAATTACGAATAGATTTAAAAAACTACTCAGGATCAAAAGATTTTATTACGGAAATGTGTTTTTCTAACTGCTATTTTTTAAAGAGAGAGTTAGTAATATT
>NW_011889115.1:1478554-1489908 GCF_000151845.1 Pteropus vampyrus
GGTTTTTTTTTTTTTTTGGATCTAGAGATAGGAATTTTTGTTGTATCGCCTTGGAAAAGTCACTGTATGAATCTTTTGTAACATTAAAACATTATTATCACCTACTTGACACCATTAAGTCACACATTAAGATTAAGCAAGAATCCACTTGTCTGACTTAAGTATGATATTAGCAGATATTAATATGGGCTCCGTGTGTTTGGTGTAGTTACCATCTATGTAACTATTAAATACATATTTTGTATATTTTTATCTATTAAATATATATTTTATTGGTGATTGAGAGCCAATTAAATGTTACTGGATTTGGAGTTTTTGTTTCCATCAATTCTGTCATTTCTGAAAGCTTTGATTTTGTTTCTGAGGAGCACAGTAGAAAAAAAATCATATATTGATACCAGTATAAATATATTTAATATGTAAAAATATAAATATGTATGTATATGTGAGAAGATTGCTCTGTCTTGTAGGAAAAGGATACTCATAGCTTTAATACCAGTTAAGTCACGTGTTTTTTTATTTAAATCTGCAGGTAAATAAACATAAAAAAGCTTCTTTGATATAGTAGTTTTGCTCTGTTACATGGACAGAGAAAACATGCAGGCAAGTTTGCAATGGAAAATATATATACAACCAAAAACAATTTGAAAAGTTATGACTTGTGAATACTTGGCACTTTGGTTGTATTTTTTTAAAGAGGTTTATTCTGTTGATGTTAAAGTTTTTAGACTTGACTTCTCTTAATACTTGGAAACTCCTTTGGAAAAGTCAGCTATAGAGTGAATAAAAGAGCTCTATTTAACTTACTGGATGGTAGCTACAAGGAATTTTATCTTCTTTTCACTGTTCTACTCTGTTGTGAGTTGATGCTTTCAGATTATAGGGACGACTTAAATCAATAATAATTGAACTGACCTGCTATAATATCAGAGCACATTTTGTTCGTACTAAAAATGGGTTTAGTTTCTATCAATATATAGTATTTGTATGACAGGAGGACATGTAAGAGAAAGGAATTTATTGAATAGTATGTTATTACATTCTTTCTTTTAAGCAATTATGAATAAATACATGTTGTATATTTACAGACATAACTATACAACATAGATATGCCTCCTTGTTTTTAAAAATTTTTATCTAGTACATAATGAAATCAACTGTATAATTATTCCCTTTAACTGGTGCAATCGTCACTTGGGTGAGAAAGTAGTTCATGGTCTATAGGGAAACACAATTTCATTTAGATCGGATTTTAAGCAAGTCATTGTTTCATTTGGAAAATGTGAAATCGGTGAATGGGCTTGTTCTCTTTGTAGAGGATTACAATAACACACGGAAGCTTATGAGTGCTTCTGACAGATGTGTTGGCAGTTTGCCACAAAGCGAAGGGTGCGGCCCTGACTGACAACTTGCAATTATATTATGATGAATGGTTCTGATGTGTGTTCAAGAGAAAACCACTTTCTAGAAAGTGAAAGTCATACATACGGTTCCTATAAAAAAATCAGCTCAAATAAAGTATCATAACTTTCTTTTTCTTTTAGCATTTTGGTGGGCTAACCAATTGAGTGCTTCTCCTTTCACAGAGGTATCTGTTTTTGATAAAACAAGGACCAAATCCAAAATTTTTGTGGGGAAAACTAATTTGATACCATTTTGGCATAAAAACTTCTTTATCTGCATTTTTGACAAAACTGACATCTTAAAGAACTCTAACTTTTATACAAACTCTTATATACTTCAAGTATAAGACACGTGTCCATAATGTGGCCAATAAGATTGCAGGAATCATGCATTCAAAAGGAAACTGCTCCTTTTTGATCAAGTCACTTCTCCTTATTGATAGGTTTTGTTGTTTGCTTTAACATGAAAAAACAATGTATCCGAACAAGCATGGGTGGACCGAAGTTTTGAGATATTTTGAAATTGTCTTCACTCTTTTCTAATTTATCTTAAGAAAAATCTGAATATGGTATCAGAATGTAAATTTTTCAAAAGTTGGTATGCCTCATCAGTATAGAATTTCATTACTCAGTGATGAAGCTATAATGCATAAAATATGTATTGACTGAACTGGCATTTTTATCTTCATAAATTAAGAAAAAATTGACTGGTTTTCAAACCTAACTCAGATAAAAATGTGAAATTAGGTTCGAATGTCTTTTATTGCACAATACTTAAATTGCATAATTTGTAAACAACTTTCAGCATATAGACATAGCTTATCTTATTTAAAATATTGTTATTTTAAAAAGGTAAGTTTTTATCTCATTCTCTGAGGACCCCAAGGCATGATGTTTTTTGCAGTTAGGCAGCGAACACCTATTAAAGATATTTAGTAAGCAACATTGTAATTATGAAGATGAAATTTAAATACATGCTGTAATATTTAGCATTTGGAGGAATATAGCCATAGTGGCCAAACTCTTCAGAAATAATCACGTAAGAGTAAGGCATTAAATAATATTATTTTAAAAAGATAATCTAAAATCTAGAGAAAGAAGGATTATTGATTTTCCTTAAATTTCTCAAATTTATTAGAATACTTTGCTTTGTAAACTTAATTTAAAATTGTTTCATAAATAATTCAGAAACAAGTTTTGAATGACTTTTAGTTTCTGTTTATCTAGTTTTTGTCCTTTGGACTTGTTTTTCTCTAATCCCTTTGTGACATATAGGGCGTGTCAGCTGTGGTATTTTACTAGTGGGACATTTTCATTGTTACTGAAACATTTTCATTGTTACTGAAATAAAGGAAATCTTTCAATGATCGAATGGTAATGTAGAAATGACAATGTAGTGCAAGAATCAGGAGTCCTGCAGTTTCATATATAGAGCTGCTAAGAGAAAAAAAAATTACATAGACTTTTTAGTGTTTTGACTCCGTTCACATTAGTCTTCCTGCACTTTCTGTTCCCTCCATGGGATTGACTCATCACTTACTCTACAAAACTGTGTATAGAAGAATAAGAACATGAAGTCTTGGTCAGCTTGTGATTTTTGTTTGGGTTCTCATTTTCGGAGCCTTTGAATTTTCTTTACCTGATCAGATTTAGGCCTGTAGTCTAGCCTTATTTGATAATATATAATTGACTGCCACTTAGGAGCTGAGTCTTTATTGATAAAGTGGTTTGTAGTTTTTATCTTCATCCATACCCAAGTTGTTTGGTTAAAACTTTTTATTTTTCCTTCAGCTTTTATTTTAACATCTAGGTTATCTAACCCCTCTCCTTTTATTTTTCTCAAACTCTAAACTTGGTGTTGGTGCTTTGGGGCCCCTAATCTCTGCTTAATTTAGTTTTTACCTGGAAGAGGAGCTTTCACCAAACCATTTGCAGGTGCAAGTTAAAGCTTGTTTGAAATCTTGGCATCTAAGCTCTGAGCTCTGAGTAATATCTTCTAGTAGTGTGTAGTTTTGATTAGATGGAGTGTGTATTTGTGGGAAGAAAGTAAATTGTATTGTTTTATGTTTGTACCATAGGTCATAATTATTGTAGTGTTTGTAGGATAATAAACTCATTAGGCAATTATGTCTTGTTGAGGTTTTTCAAACATTATTTGTTTTTAACTTGAAAACTCTCGGTTAGGTAATAATTAGATTTCACTTGGAATAGTTTATTTAAATGGAAGATATCTGGAATAGACTGCATATTTTTTTGTTTTTATTTTTTTCATTCTTTGCCATTTTTAAAATTAGCTAGGCTAAACAGTAATAGAAAAAGAGGTAAGTCCAAGTTTCCTCTTAAATGGTTGAGGTGAGGTAACTAAAAATTTCATAATATTTGGATAAACTGCTTATCATTGATTCCATCATTGATGTGTGTGTGTTTTTTTTTAATCTGTGACATTAATCCAGTACTTTCTGTCACAGGAGGCACATGAGGAACTGGCTAAGTGCTTTTTATATATGATCTCATTGAATAGATAGAGGTACTGTTATTATACTTACTTTGCAAATGATAAAATTGACTTAATCAAGGCCACAAAGTTAATAATTGACAGAATCTAGATTTGACACCACGTTGAATAACTCCAAACTCAATGTGAGTAACAATTATGCTATATAGTAAGTTACGAGGCAAATGAGATATACAGTGAAGCTCCACATCTCCCTTTCTCCAGCAGAGGAGGAAAGGAAGATAAATCAGTTCGAGATTTTCTTTTTCTACCCCTGACAAAGATTTGGAGCCTTTGAGACAGTTACTGCTCAAGGCCGAGGGATGAATGGAAGGTAGGTAGCCTATGAACAAAACCAACCTTTTGTTAAGTACTTAAGGAAGATGCCAGACTTTCTTAAGCAGTGAATGTTTTCCTTTCTGTATAATTGGCCTCTTTGTGGGAGATACTCTTCACATAGTATCTTAGCTCAGGCTGCCATAACAAAATGCCATAGACTGGGTGGTTTAACAGAAATTTATTTCTCATAGTTTTGAAAGCTGGGACGTCCAAGCTTGAGATGCTAGCCGATTCAGTTCCTAGTGAGAGCTCACTTCTTGGCCAGAGAGAGACAGAAAGAGAGACTGACTCTCTGGTGTCCCTTCTTTATAAGTACCCCAATCTCATCATGAGAGTCCTAAACTCATGACCTCATCTAAACCGAATTAACTCCCAAAGGCCCCATCTTCAAATACCATCACTACTGGGGATTAGGGCCTCATTATATTTATTTGGCGGGTAACACGTTTCAGTCCATGGCACGTAGCCCATACTCTTCAGGTGCTTTGCCTTAGAGCTAGGATTCTGTAGTGACAATAATTAACGTTGAGTTTCTTCCACTAAAGTATTGCTTAGACATGATGAATTTTTATGGTTCAGATTAAACTATCTTTTACTAGGTGACCCACTCTGTGTAAAAACTAAGTGTTTCTCAAATATCTTAGTCTGCATCAGATGAGGGACTTGAGGCTCAGTTATGTTTCAGGTCGCATAACTATTAAATGGTGAAATTTAAATTAGTTAGAAATGCTTTAGGCTGCCAGTATCGACAACAAAACAAAAGAAAACAATCAAAACAAAATATCTAACCCACCTTAGCTTAAAGAAATATGTTTAATTTTTGCACATACCAAGAAGTCTGAATATACTTTCTGGTATCGGTACAGAAGAGTAACAGTGTTAGGACTTGACCTGCATCCTTGCGATTCTTCTGGCCTTCCTTTTGTCATGACAGCCCCACATTCTCAAGGAGAGAGCAGAGGATGGTACATAACAGAGCATTATTCCATCTGCACCTCTTTTAACTTTAAATTAAAGAAAGAAAATCTTTCGCAGAAGCCCCATAGCAGCTCCCATATCTCATGGTCTAGAACTAGATCATGTGGCCAATGACCGTAGCTATAAAGGAGACTAGCAAAGGCAGTGTTTTGCGTTACCAGCCTCTTTAGTGAAAAGCAGGTGAAGAAGGGAATTGTGGGCAGCTTTTGGTTGCTAAACGACAGAGCCTGTTTGAAGGCTGCAGTTCTAGCTTAGTTCTTTTGATTTAATCTTGCTGCCTCTCTGGCAGAGTTTTAACTTTGCTGGGAGAGGACTTACACATGTTTTGGTAAATCTGAGGAGTTGTATTTTTTTTTGTCCTCACGCAGAATTTTGAGTGACTTTACAGAAAATGTTACAAATATGTTTAGTAAACATCAATTTAGTAGTTAAGAGTACAAGCTCTGGACTCAGATTCCCTGAGTTCAAATCCTGTTGCTGCTACATACTAGCCTTCTGACTTTGGGAAAGTTTCTTAACTTCTTTGGCCTCATCCCACAGACTTGTCTATATTAATGGAATTCCTGCACTTTTAAAGCACTTAGTTCAATGTATAGCATATTATATCAAGTGCTATCATATCAAGTACTCAATAACTGTTAGTTATTATTACCACCATGGGTAGAAATAGAATAAATGTTTACCAGAAGACTACAAGTAGGCACGAAATAGAGGATGAATCCATTTTTTTTTTTTTTGCCATTTGTTAAACAGTGTCTAAGAGGGTATTGTCCGCTGTGAGGAAAGCCAAGACAGTGCATGAAATGATTTCAAATAATAATAATAATAAAAACTAGATAAATATTCAAAAAAGCAAAATACATTTTTGATGTCGTATATTTTACCACCCTTATCCAAGCCTGTTACTATCTCTGGCAGTCCTTGCTGAAATGTTCCATTCTCTCAAATTACCGTTGTTGCCTTTCCCCTCATCAAATAGGCCCTTGGTATAAGTGTTCTTAGGTTATAGGAGGAAAAAGATCTAATTATTGAATTAAAATAATTTACAATACGATGTTAATGACCAGTTGGCTCAATTCTCCAAAGGAAGAGGTGTTTTGTTCTAAAGATGAGCTTACGAATTGCAAAGAATCTTTACTTTGTATAATATGTAAGGAGGATTTGAGAAAATGTATTACAAAATAAAATTCAAGAATACAAAACAGAATAATATATTGGACCCTCATGTACCCATTATTTAGATTCTAGAATTTTCAAAATTTTTTCATTCTGTGTTCATTAGTTTTTTTTTTCCTTTCATTTTTTTTTTTGAAGTAATAGGAAGATTTTAACAAATAAGAAATGTAGCTTTCCAGTGCCCCTTGCTTAGTCTACCATATAAATTGAACTTCCATGCCAGAAGACTAGGGGCTGGTAATTTGTCACTAAGAGCTAAAAGATCTAATAATTGATCCAGGGCAATGACTTGGTTGAAATTGTGCCAATTTTCCATGAGTTAGCTGTCTAAAAATATTTAAGAATAAAGAAATCCAGTTGTGACCTTTGTAGTATCACTTTGCATGCTGAAAATTAAACTGTTTCAGGCACCTTGATCAACACAGCACCTTTAATCTTGTCACTGTTTTAAAACTAAACAAATTCAGAAAAGTGCAAATAAGGAAATAATCATTTATATTCTTAGCACCCAGAATTAAACATGGTTAATCTCTTGGCATGTTAGCTTCAGTTTGTTTTTAAAGAAAAATAACTATGTTTTTATTAAAAAATATATCTTTTTAAGTAAGAAATCAATGTTGGAAAATATAAAAATAAAAAACCAGAAAGATTAATTACCTAGAAACTACTGTAATTAATATTAAATAGATATCATTCTTATGCATTTATACAAATTAGGCAAGTGAGTGGGTGACGGATGAATGGACCGATGGAAAGACTAGTAAAAATGGGGTTCTATTATCGACATTATTGTAAGTAGAGATGGATACATTTTATTTTAGTTGATTCTAATAGACAAAATAGAAACAGTACTGGAACTAAAAGAGTTGCTGAATCCCAAATAAATGTTTATTTTCAGCATTAGAGATAATATTTGTTAAAAGATTCCTCTTAAGGTTTAAAAATAGGGAGGCATTATGAAAAATTAAGAGGTCTTCTCATTATGTTTTCTTTTTAAAAGTTACATATTTAATTTTAAAAGAAACAGTTGGATTCCTACTTAGAAAGATAAGGGTAGTATATACTCTTACACTTTCTCCCAAATCTCCACCACCTATTTCTGATTGTTAGTTATTTTACTCTTTTGTATCATCTAGGTTTATAACATTTATATTCTGCTTTGTAATTAAAATTTTCACAGTTGTTCTATGCTTATTTTATATGTATATAAAGGCAGTCATCCCTACTAGATCTTTTACCACAGCTTCTCTTTTTCTTACTTTATTTCACTTTCTCTCTTAATTGGATAGATTTCATTTTTTTGTGAAGCTTCCCTCCCAATCTTAAGAAGGGCTTAAAGGTGTTGTATTCTCAAAGTTCTAGCACAGGTGAGTCTACCTGTCTTTCATCTTCATATGTGAATGGCATCTTTTCTTAGCATAGTATTCTTGACTATGCTTTCTTCTCTCCAAGGTTATGTATATATTTCCCCTTTGTCGGTTCTTTACTTTTTTTGTTTGGGAGTCTGAGAAGATTATTTGTCAAGGGTGAGAAGATAATAGGGTAAAAGTAGATAGAACTCAGCTGAGGCAATATATCGCTTTTATTTTGGGGCTGAGCTATTTTTCTGAGATTTCATGCTTGTCTTATATCATAGTTCAATCCATTTAATTGGAAATAGGATCAGGGTTTACCATTCATTCAGGCGGATATGTACTGGGCCATTCCCTAAATTTCTTGTGTCAACCTAGAATCTTAACATCTGTCAGACAGAAAGAGTTCTCCTTTTCACTTCCTGTTTTATATATTTCTTCTTAGTTTCCTTTCCTTTTACACTTTAGGAATATGATGAAAAAGATAATAAACCTCATTCAATTTGCTTCGCTACAGATTTGGAAATGTTATTGACAATTCTTAGCATGTTGTTAACCACATCATCTCTGATTCTTTTCTTGGTTGCTAGTTTTTAAGATTTATTATATTTAGTTATTTTACTTTTCTCGTTTGGTTGCTTTAGTCAAATTTTTTTTCCTGATTTTTCATTAGTTTTATTCATTTAATTAATTATTAGGAAAGAGAAATTTGTGAGCTAGTTTAGATATGCCTTCATAATAAAAAATCTTGCCCCTTTAATTCTTTATGGAAAATATAATCCAGTACATCTGTCTAACATTTGCAAGTAACATTTTGACTTAACCCATAAGAAAGCATTTGATCACTAAGTCATGAGTGTCATTTTTTTATATCTTAAGGCCAACATCCTTTATAGGGTTTTTGCTGCTGTAAATAACGCGGTGCGGGATGGAGTTACATACACATTGGAGAAGTTAAAAATGTCCTCAGAGGACAGAAAGTAATACAGAATTGCTAGTAATTTTCTGAATGTGAATGGGAACTTAGTTCAATTCGATGTATGTTACTTATTAAAAGACATTTTTAATTTATATATTGTGGCAATATTCTCTAGAAATTTCCATCAAGGTTTAAAATCAGATTACCTATTTACCTACATCTAAAACATTTGCTGTATTAATTTTTGTTTGGTTTAAAATAATGACCAAATTACATATTTTGCTAAAGTTTGTGAAATTCCTTTAGTCTGCAAAGAAAGAAGCTTTTAAATTCTGATGTTACAGTAGTAGTAGATACACTTTGTATCCTGTTTTTTAAAATATATTTTTCCAATTATAGTTGAAATACAATATTATATTTGTTGCAAGTGTACAACATAGTGATTAATATATATTCTGTTTGCTACAGTTTATGCAGTTTATATTTTAGACAGGTGGTCAAATTTGGAGTAGTATAGAGATTTTGTAGTAGAGAAGCTGAATGGGTTCAGAAATAGTAATATTGATGGATTTATTATTTGTAAAATGTGTAGATGAAAACTTTCCACCTCTCATTTCATTTCTATGTTCTTAAAGCTTATCCTGCCCTAGAAGAGTCTATATATAGTTTATAGTTTGTCATCTTTACCGTGAGAGAGATTTGTGATCTAAAGTGAGTGAAATAAACTTAGATCATTAACAAAATTTGAAATCAGTGGCCCTTACACCTGGGAATTATAAAAGAAAAATTTATATTAAAGAACTCTTGGTCAAAAGGGGAAATATAATCTGAATATTACAGAATTAAAAAAATTACAAAGAGATACTACAGAATACATTTAAAAGTGTCCAGAAGAAAAATTTAATTTTATTGATCAAATGAACTTGATCAATAAAAATAAAAGAGTGAAAGTAAATGAATTAAATTCTAAGCTAGGAAAAAAAACTAGAAAAAATACCAACCAATAAACCAAAGGAAAGCACAAGGAAAAATAAATAAAAATAAAGGCAGAAATTAGAGGTAGAGAATTTAAAAAATAGTCGACTAATTAATGAATCATAGTGTCATTTAAAATTAATTAAAAATACAAACCACTAGCTAAATTAATCAAGAAAAAGATAAAAGTATAAATACATAAAAATCAAGTGACAAGAGCAAATGCAACTAAAATTGAGGAAATTATAAAATCTAAAGATGCCACTTTTTAGACTTACATGCAAATAAATTTGAAAACCTAGATCATATGGATAATTTTTAAGGAAAATGCAAATGACCAAAATTGACTCCATTAAAGATAGAAAATATAAAGAAATTGATTTCCAGAGAAGAAATAGAGAAAGTTAGCTAAGGAAATACCCTACGATAGGCACTAGGCCCAGAATATTTCACAGGAGAATTCTACCAAATCTTCAAACACTAGATAGTCCCAATGCTCCATAATCATTTCAGAGCATTGAAAATGGAAGACAACTTCATGATTATTTTTATGAAGTAAATGTGAAATTATACCTAGACTGCTAAAGATAGTGCCATAAAAGTAAATTACAGATCAAAATCACATGTAAATATTAATGAATAACAAAATAAAATATTAGTAAATATTATCAGTTACCACATTAAAAAAAAATTACACCATAACCAAATGGGAATTATGCCAGGAATGCAAACTTGGTTCAGGATTAGAAATTTCTTCAATAAAATACACCATATTAAAGAATATTAGGAGAAAAGCAACAACATTATCTCTATAGATGCTGAAAAAGACTTTAACATAATTTTTTTTGATAAAAAATACTAAAGGAAATAGAAATTGATGGATTCTTTTATTTCTATTGTGGTTATATATACCTACATATGTATCTGTGTATTCAGTGGCATTAATTACATTCATAGTTTTGTAAAATCATCACTATTTTCTATTTACAAAACTTTTCAAAACCCCAGATAGAAACTCTTTACCATTAAGTAATATCTCCCCTCCTTCTATCCCCTGATAACCTCTAATATACTTTCTGTCCCTCTTAACTTACTTATTCTAGATATTTCAAATAAGTGGAATGATACAATTTTGTCCTTTTGTGTATGACTTATTTTACCTAGCATAAGGTTTTCAAGATTCATCCATGTTGTAGCATGTATCAAAGCTCCATTCCTTTTTATGGCCAAATAATACTCCATTGTGTATATTTCTGTGTATGTGTGAGTGTGTGTACGTGTGTCTGTATTTGTTTATTCATTCACATTCATCTGTTGATGGACATAGGTTATTGTTATTTTTACCTTGTAGTTATTGTGAATAATGTGGTTATTGTGAATTAATGAACATTAATACACGAGTATCTGTTAGAGACCATTTTTTTTCATTCTTTTGTGTATATACCTAGGATTATAATTGTTAGGTCATATGGTAATTCCATGTTTAGCTTTTTGAGACTCTGCCAAACTTTTTCACTGTGGCTATACCAATTTACCTTATCACCAGCAATGTATGAGGGTTCCAATATCTCCACATCCTTGCAAATATTTGTTATTTTTAAAAATATTTTAGCTATCCTAGTATGAGAAGTTACATCTCACTGTGGTTTTAATTTGCATTTCCCTAATGTCTAAAGACCTTGAGTATCTTTTCATGTGCTTATTGGTCATTTGTAGAT
>NW_011889115.1:1489958-1490339 GCF_000151845.1 Pteropus vampyrus
TATACCAATTTACCTTATCACCAGCAATGTATGAGGGTTCCAATATCTCCACATCCTTGCAAATATTTGTTATTTTTAAAAATATTTTAGCTATCGTAGTATGAGAAGTTACATCTCACTGTGGTTTTGATTTGCATTTCCCTAATGTCTAAAGACCTTGAGTATCTTTTCATGTGCTTATTGGTCATTTGTAGATCTTCTCTATAGAACTATTCAAGTCCTTTTCTCATTTTTTAAATTGTCTCATTTGTCTTATTGTTGAGTTGTAGGTGTCCTTTATATATTCTTTTTTTTTAATTAAATTTATTGGGGTTACATTGGTTAATACAATAATATAATTTTCAGGGTATATTATCATTTGACATCTGTATATTCTATTGT